>NC_067398.1:689275811-689585811 GCF_016432865.1 Antechinus flavipes
AATGATACCATGCTTTGTCAATAAAAAATAAAATTAAAGATGCCGTAACAAAACATTTAAAAAAATTTAAAGCATTGGATGAAAATCATGTTCTCTTATGGTAAACTTTCAGTACTCTTCCTCCTGAAATTACTGTATGAATGCTAATGTTTACAAACACATTTCCAGTATGTGATGTATTATTACAGAACAGATGTTCCTAAATTATATAATAGTCTAGGATAAATAATTTTCCATCAGGCTTTCTCTATCTGTACATATCTATTTGGCTTT
Source organism: Antechinus flavipes (assembly GCF_016432865.1). Classification (NCBI taxonomy): domain Eukaryota; kingdom Metazoa; phylum Chordata; class Mammalia; order Dasyuromorphia; family Dasyuridae; genus Antechinus; species Antechinus flavipes. The sequence continues at coordinate 689,276,085 of NC_067398.1, forward strand.
GTATTTGGCTGCCTGTCTGTGCTCTTCTCCATAGTTAATGGTTGTTAATGATCTGCTTCCAAGTCTTCCTCTTACCCCATGCAAAGTGGAAAGGGCTTGCATTTGAACATTTGGAAAGAAGGTAGTTGTTGTTGTGGTTGTTGTTGTTTTGTTAAAAATGGAATATTTTTTTTCAAAATAATGGATCTTTGAGAAGTTTTACTTTATCAATCAATCAACTTTTATCAAACAGTTGCTATTTGTCAGGCACAGTATTAAGCTCTAAAAGATGCAAAGAAAGAAATAAAATTTTCTCTGTCCTTAAGGAGCTTACATTCTATCACAGATGTATAGACACATAAGTGTATGCATACTGGGGAGGGAGACATTAAAAACTAGGAGGATCAAGAAGAGGTTTCTGTAATTATTTTCTTCTGATTTACAAATCTTGACCCAGATCATTATTTCATGAAGAGCCCAGGTCAGGAATACTAAGTTTATTCATAGTACTTCTCCTCACTCTCAGGACTTCTCAATCTCCTGTCCAGTAGCCTTACTTTTCACGCAGGTAGTCTTTTTCCTTCACTTGACTCTATAATCCCTTGTATATGATGTCTTGAATTTTCAAATAAATAAATAAGCAAACACATAAATGAATGAATGACTGAATAAATAAATGTTCATAAAACTCATTGAAGACAGTTACTATCTTTTTTTTCTTATTCCTATATTGCCAGCTTTTAGAAGAGTGCCTGATATAAAGTAAATGCTGAATAAATAAACACACATTTTTTTTTCAGAAACTAAATCATTCGATCTCTGAAATACATTGTTAATGAGTTAAAATTGCCCAAATGCCTTTCAGGTTACATACCTTTAGATCCTGGGTGGGAAATCCTACTGAAGTAAAAAGTTGTACAAAGAATTTAATCTAAGGTAGATTATAACTCATTGTGTGTTACATTTAGAAAGGCTAGATTACCCAAGGCTAGAGGTAGCTGGCTTAATATAGTATCTTTTTGTCCATGGGTGAGATAATCAGTCAAATAAACCAGTCCCTCATTAGAACAGGTCCACCCCTCATTGTAGTATTTATTCTCTTATAATTTGTTAACTAATCAGAGATGATTGCCACCTTCAGTAAGAGTCACTTTTCCAGGGACATATAATTATTGAGTGGGATTTATGAAAGACCTTTGGCCTTCAAGAATATCAATGATTCCTTTTTATTAATTATTTATTAGAATAGTCAATTACCCAGAAACTATGTCTTTTGAACTTTTATACATTGAACATCCATCTACTTCTTTTTCTGTAGAACTTTTTTTATATATCATACATCCACCTATCTACTTTTTTCCATTTATATTTCTACTAGACTCTTAAGTTAAGGTATGAAAAATTACTAAGCATCTAGAACAATGAATTTGGAATCCAAAAATACTGAATTAAAATTCTTTCTCTGTTTTAGACTGGTTGAGGTACCCTGGGCAAGTTATATGATCTTCAGAAGTCCAGGAAATTCTTTGAAAGAATTTGAGGTCTCCATTGTAGAAGGAATTTGCTTACTTCAATACTCCTCATGGCAATGAAAAATCAAATTTGGATCTTCCCCTTATTGGGCATAAGTAGTATGTACAATACTTACCTCACATAATTGTTGGAGGAGGGACTTACATAAGAAAATGTATTTCTACTTAATAAATATTTAGTAATCACTTACTATGTGCCTGGGAATTCAAAAAGAGGCAAAGACACTATCCTTATCCTCAATGTTTATCCTTTCTTATAGCCTAAGAGGGGAGACAACATACCAAAAATATCTACAGAACAAACTGCTCTACATAGAGAGGACTTCCAAAGCAGGTGTTGGAAGTTAAACTTTTGTCACTTATATTTGTTACATATGTGTCTCATTGATATTGTGGCTTAAGTGTACTCCTCCCATGGATGCTGTGTATTTTTGTGAGAAGTGGTGAATCAGGATTTTAGAAAAAAGCTATGTAGCAACTATTTTTTACTATCTTTTCTAAAAGTTGTAGCTATCCATTGAAGACCCAACCTGACAGTTCAAAGAGAAATTGGGAAATACTGCTATTTTTTCTATTCCTCCTCCTTTTTCTTACCTTATCACATGTGTTCCCTTTATCTATTTGTAGCATTGTAACTTTAATCTCTGTTAATACTCTGTTAATAGGGATAAAATCTGGGGTTGCTTATGTTTGGGGGGCTTGAAGCTAGATTTTTTTTAAATTTTAATTTATTTTTATTATTGTTATTGTTCTCAAAAGGCTGGGATAATTTACTTTTTGTCCTGTATAATTTTCATTTATGACTTCTTGAAATATTGTTCTAAAGAAAAAAAGGCTTTGAAAAGACATCATTGTGTTTCAAATGGAGTTACTTGACAATGCCTTTAAACTCAAATAACTCAAGCTGTCATTGAACGGACAATAATATTCCTTAACCCAAGCTTCTGTACCTCATTATTTATGTTTTGATAATTTAGAATGAGCACAAATAGCAATTGTTTTCGATTCTGGTCAGAAACTTTAAGAGTCTTTACCTCCCAGATTGATATTTTTGTGATGATAAACTAGGTCATCTTTTGTTTCATTTCCTACCTAGCTCTTAGACATTAAATGAGCTTTGCCTCATACAAACTGAAATCTGAAAAAGACTTAATTTAGAAAGGTCAAGGTTACTGAATACTGGACTATCATCAATTGTCTTGGCTTTTATCTTTTTAATTTTATTTTCCTTTTGTTTTATTTGAAAAAAAAAAAGAAAAACAGAAAAAAAATACAAAACAAAATAAAACAAAAAGAGGAAATTGTCATATGCCCAGAAGAGCATCAGAGAGTATTCAAAATATGAAACAAAAAATTACCAGATCAAGAAAGTATACATATATTAGTAGAAAAAAGTATATTCATGAATGATCATTTTTTTTCTTTACTTCCTTGTCAATTTTTTTTTTTTTGATTCTCTGCTACTCATCTTATTCACTTTATTATTTTTTTCCCCTTCCTCCTCCACAACTCCCAAGCAAGCTACATTTAAGAAGAGTTATATTTATGTATATGTATTTTTCTTGTTTCTTGCAAAATTTTCTCTTTGATCTAATGATTTTGAAATTTGTCAATAATATTTCTGTGTCTTTTCCACACAGGATCTCTTTGAGATAGTGATCAGTGGATTTGTATTGATTCTACTTTCCCCTCATGTTCTCTCACTCCAGGACAATTGTCTTGGATTATTTCATGCGTTATTATTGTGTCTAGGTTCTCTTTTTGATCAAAACAGGGAGTTCAATTATTCTTATATTTTCTCTTCTAGATCCATTCTTCAAATCTGTTGTTTTTCTTATAAGATGTTTCACATTCTTTTTTCTCCTCATTTATAATCTGCTTTGCTATTTTTTAGTTTCTCATAGCTTCATTTGCCCAATTCTAATTGTGTATAGTTGTGCTAGACCCCCTTTCCCAAATTAACTAAACAAAGAATTTTCAAGTACGAAGAGAAAGCATTTGTGTAATCCCTGCAGGGAGAAGCCTAGACACACCTGGGGATCCCAACTCCTGCCATGGGTTCCTGAACCTGGCTAGCTAGAAGTAGAATAGTTGGTTATATAGGAAAAGACCCAAGTCTTTTCATTAGATAGACCAAAAGGACATAACCATCCTTGACCAATGGTTACCAATATTGTCTGCTTCCTGTGAGTCATGTTACTTCTTGTAACTTCAATAACTTTTTGCATCCCAAGGTTCAAGACTGGGAATAGAGATCATGAGACTTCCTGAAACCTGAGGCCCAAGGTCTCATTGTGGAGCTCTGGGAATAGGGATCATGTGACTTAGGCCCAGTCTCACTACTGAGAAATACTTCATCCAATAAGTCCCATTCATAATTTTCATCTTTGAGACTCTTTACCTTTTCTGAATTATCTTGGAATGGAAAATTGTTTTACTACATATTTTTGAAGGTTTTGTCACTTTAGAATCTGCCTAGAGGTTTGATTAAATATTGTTTCTGAGGGAAAAGTGGGAAGAGCTTAGGCAATTGCCTAGCTTTTCTCTACCATAAAGTACCAAAAAGTGTCTAAAGTCAAGAGATACAGTGTTTTGTTTGTGCACCAATTAAGAGACTAGTGTCACTGGATCTAAAAGTACTTGTTGGGGAATCAATGTGTAAGACTGGAAAGGCAGAAAGGTGGCGGTTATAAAGAGCATTGCATGCTAGTCAGTGGATTTTATATTTGATTCTGGGGCAGTAAGGATTTACTGGAGTTCATTGAGTAAGGAAAGAGATTGTGACATTCCAAGGAACTTGCATTTTAGGAAAACTTCATTTAGTGCCCGGAGATTGGAGTAAGAAGAGACTTGAGGTAAACAGTCATACTAGCAGGTTATTGCAATAGTCCAAGTGTGAGATGATGATGTCATGTACCAGAAGAAGGGGGGGATATATTCAAGAAGTCTTTTTTGCAAAATTAGCAGTGTTTTATAACTATTAATTGCTATTGCCTTTCTACATTTCTCAGTGCTTAGATCTTTGGTTGCTATTCTACAAACTTTCCTTTGTGATTCAATTCAAATCAATTCAACAAAGTTACTGAATGCCTCAAAGTTGCAAGTCAAGAATTGTTCAGCATAGCAGATGAGATGCTACTAGCATTAGAATGAGAAAAAAAAAAAACAGAATTCAAAGTTCTGCCTCTGTCATTTAACATTTCTGTGACTATCTGGAGATCATTATCCTATCAAAACTTTAGCAACATAATAAAACAAGGAGTTATAGATGTTACCATCATGGTCCTCAGGATACCCATCTCTCATTAAAGATCCCTGACTTTAGGCTCAAGTGGAATGGATTCCATTTTGAGGGAACCTGAAGGAGATTATACATTTTTGTACATTGGTACATTACCCCCTTTCCAAAATAGAATTCTGTAAATATCTCTCTGACTCAAATCTAGGGTCTCACCAAAAATGGATTAACAGTATATTTTTCTATAAAAATAACACAATGTATAAAATAGTAGGCATCAGGTATAGGACAGCTATTCATTTCTTCCAACACAGAAAAAAATATTTAAAAAACAAAAAAATTGATAAGGACACATCAAATATCTTCCCACAGATCTAATACATAGAGCATTATTAAATGTGAAACACTTCATGGAATTGCTGAATAAATATTTTATTTTAATTTGGATCAATAGTATCTGAAAAATTCCTTCCAAATCTTTATCATTTGGCCACCCTGGCATGCGTGGTTCATACTTGCATTCTTGATCATCTTTTTTTCACTGAGAAGGATGCAGATGGATGCAGAAAGCAGCTTTCTATAGTGAATGACTATTGACAAGTTTCATGATTCTGGGTCTTTTGAGCCTACAATGGAGCCACAAAAGATGAAAATATCCATTTCTCAGAATTGCAGATTGATCATATGTGATCAGAGGGGAAAAAATAAATTGGATGAGGTAGTCAATGACTTGAGAACCAATCCCAGAACAAACTTTGATGAGAGAAAAAAAGGAGAGTGCAAAAGCTGCCTTGAAACTTAACATCAAAAAAAAAAAAAAATGAAGATCTTGGCAACTGATCCTTATCACTTCCTGGCAAATAGATGAAAAAAGTGGAAGCAGTGTCAGATTGTATATTCTTGGGCTCAAAGGTCATAGCAGACAGTGAAAGTAGTCATGAAATTAAGACAGACACTTGCTCCTTGTGGGGATTGGAAGCTGTGGCAAATATGGATAGCATACTAAAAAGTAGAGACATTATTGACAAAAGTTCATATAGTCAAAGCTATGGTTTTCCCAGAAGTAATAGAAGGCTAGAAGAGTTGATTGTAAGGAAAATTGATCACTACAGAATTGATGCTTTTGAATTGTGATGTTGAAGAATACTTCTGAGTCCCTTGGACAGCAAAAAGATTAAATTAGTCAATACTTAAAGAAATTAATTCAGGCTATTCACTGGAAGGTCAAAAACTGATACTGAAACTTAAATACTTTGGCCACATAATGAGAAAGTGAGACTCATTAGAAAAGATTTGGATGTTGGGAAAGACTGAAAACAAAAAGGGACAATAGACAATGATATAGGTAGATAGTGTAATAGAAACAATGAATATGAGCTTGGACAGACTTTGAGAGATAATGAAAGATAGAAAGACCTGGTGTACTATTGTTAATGAAGTCATGAAGAGTTGGATACAATTGATTGACTGAACAGAAACAATTTACCCTCAGAAAAGCCTTTGCTCTCACTGCTATTATATGTGATGACTTTGCATCTGTGTCCCCCAATAGAGGAAAAGCCCTTTTTGCTCCTCTAGTAGGAGTCCAAGAGAGGTGAAAAAATGGTTAGATGGATCATTTATTCATTTAAATTCTAAGTGGGTTACTCTTTCTGCTGATTCTTCAACCAGCTTTTACACAATCTCCAGTGACAAAACCTTTGGAGACCAGTTAGAATTTCTGGTTAGATGGGTTCTTTTGAGGAAGAAGACAGAGCATAATCACCATGATATCACCCATCATTCCAAAGTTTAATTCTTTTAGCAATAAGCCAGAACAGAAGTCTTTTCTCATGAAGCTAGACTTAATACACCATGGCCTTGTTCCTTTTGTATAAACAAGTTTCTGATCAATATCAGAGGAGGGAGAATCCATATTGGGAAGCCCTCATTCTAATGATATCACATGCTCAGCTCAAGGTACTAGAGATAACAAAATGAAATAATGACACAGTTATTGCCTCAAGAAATTTTGATTCTATAGGAACATACACATAGAGCAATTTTGGTAGGGCTTGATGGAAGAAAGAACAAACCCAGACCAATCCTTCAGGAAAATGTAAGGAGAGAGAAGTTTTCTTCCTTTTTGTCTTGTGCCAGCTTTACCACCATACACACATCCTCTGTCTACCTGGGAAATTTTATTTCAAGCCTCAAACTTTTACCCAGAATAAGAAATATAATAATAGACAGCTTCTGAATTTCCTTAAGCCTGCTGATATTTTTGGAGATAGTTGTTTCAGTCCTAAAGCTGAGTCTCACTTCCCTCTCCAGCTTTTCAAAAGCCTTGGATTTGTCTCTAAAAGATTCTCTTCTTTACTTCCTTTACAAACCCCATTGTTGGTGTGCACATCTGGCAAATGACCAAGAAAACAATGTTTTTTTTTTTGTTGTTGTTTTTTTTGTTGTTTTTTTTTTTTTTTTTTTTGATTTTCAAGAATAGTCACATAAATCAACAGTGAGGCTTTTTTCTCCCTGGGCATGTAGCACTGAAATAGGGGAGACAATTGATCAGACCTTCCAAATAGGCAGATGGAGGGTTATTGTTATTTTTTAGCTCATCTATTTTACAGCCCAATCACTGTTTTCATGTGTCATTTTGGACTATTCCTACAAGGTTGCAAAGCTCTTGGTATGTCATTAGTTGCCAAGTTCACAAGGTAGCTCTAGCCTGGAAACCAGGGGGAGTCTGATACCCTTCCAATTTGATCCTAAAAAGAGAATATTCTCAGGATTAAAAGAGTTCTATTTTAACTATCTGGGCACAAGGAGACATCAAGGAAAATATGCACTGTTTTCAAGTCTTTCATATTTCTTCTCTTTCTATTGAAAGATATTTACCACTGATGGTTTTCCTTTCTTTTTCTTTCTTTCCTTCTTTCCTTCTTTCTTTCTTTTACTTGACCTCTGATTTCATTGATATAAGGAACTCCCTATATGGAAATCTGTGCAACTAATGCAAAACAGCAGCTGCTTTAAAATTTACATTTCTTTGAGTTCAAAGCACTGAGAAGTTCAATCACATGTCCAAATTGACAGTCAGTATGTGTCAAAAATAGGATTTTAATACATCTTATTTAAATATACAGAGTAGCATTTCATCTTTTCCACTAAACAATGAGCCCCTTGGCAGCAGGGAATATTTTTGTCTCTTTTTTAATCCCCTGAACTTAACATAGTGCTGGCACTTAGTAAGTGCTTAATAAATGTTTTTTGGCTGACTTCATGACTAAGAGACTATCTTGCTATTTTCTAGGCCATATTATTGCTCAAGATTTTGTTGACATTCTTTGTTTTCATATCAAGTTTACTCTTGAATATGTTCCTTCCTTCTCCCCTACTAAAATACCCATCCTCTATAACAAAATACAAAAAATAAAGATAAGAGAGAAAAAACACAAGCAACAAAACTTACCAACTAAACCCAACAATAAATGCAATGTTCCAAAGCCACAGTCTCACATATTTGTAAAGAATAGAAACGGATGCATTTTCTCATCTTTTCTATGGAGCCAAGCTTAGTGACTATAATTACATAGCTTTCAATTTCAAATTTGTTTTTGTTGTTGCTCTTTCCATTTAATTGTTGTATTCTTGGGGGCAGAGCCAAGATGGAGGAGTGAAGCCAGCTTTTATTTTATTTTTTTTTCTCAGTTTTCTTAACACATCCTCTTTACAACTTAAAAATGAACTAAACCAAATTATGAGCTGGAAATCCAAGACAGTAGGTCTAGTGCAGGATAGCTTTGGAGGACAGAAAAAACTGGGGTAGTGGACTTAATGGGTAACATGGCATAGTAGAATTATCACTGATTTTGAACACTGGTGGAAGTGAGAGCAGTAACAGTTTAGCTCTAGAAATAGTAAGAATATCAAATATTTAGTCAAAAATAAATCCCAAGGAATCACTGTAATAGATCTGGAAGCAGGAATGGATGCTATTTGGAAATTCAGTCTCCCATTACCCAGTTCAGGGTGAAGATGAGTGACCAAGTTACTGAATGAAAGGTTCTACCTGAATAAGAACTAGAAAGTGCACTCTCTTTGGAGGAAGGTGGTGACTAGAGTTCTTTGCAGATCACACCAAAGAAGCACCAAATTAGAACCACCAAAAACTTACAGGCTCTTATACTGAGCTGTGAAAGCATTAGAATGACATAAATGATGGAAACTTAAACCAATAGACATCCCTCATTCTCAGATATGAGTAAAGTTCACAATAATAATTATGAATTATTAGAAAAATCAACAACAACAATAAAGAACATGCTTATACCAAAAAAAAAAAAAAAAAAACCTGCTATGATGATAGTGAAATTCAAGGCACAAACTCAGGGGAAGACAATGTCTTGTAATCACCTACTAATGGCTTTATGAGAAATCAAGAGGCAAAAAAACCAAAACCAAAACCAAAACAAAAATGAAGAGAAAAGACAGTAAAATTTCTCACTGAAAAAATAGCAGACCTGGAAAATTAGATCAAGGAGAGATAATTTTAAAATTATTGGACTACCTGAAAGCCATGATCAAAAAAATATCCAAAACATTATCTTTCAAGAAACTGTCAAGCAAAATTAACTTTATATTCCAGAAGCAGAAGGTAAAATAAAAATGGAAGGAATCCACCCATCACCATTGGAAAGAGATCCCAAAATGAAAACACACACAAATACTGTTGCCAAATTCCAGAACTCCCAGGTTAAGAAGAAAATATTATAAGAAACCACAAAGAATCAATCCAGGGATTATGGTACCACTAGCAAACCCCACTTCAGCAAATCATTGGGAGAGCATGATGCCCAGTATAGTGGGGCAATTGAAACCAATATGAGTTCTCACTAGGTACCTTTGCAAAAGCAATGAAACTTGCAGATTTTAGCTCTCATAAATCACCAAATGCTTTGGGGATAGCCCCAGCCAAATAGGCATTCTTCAACATCCAGATGTCTATATGACTCAACATAACCCTGGCAACTGGGTATCCTCCACCAGCTAGATCTCAGGGAATGCCACACCTAACCTCAACATACACCAAGAACCACCATTAGGATCCCAGTTCACCACCAGGTAAGTTACCAGACCTCTACACACTTTAACAATGACAGCCACTCCTCATCTCAGACTCTTAGACATTCCCAGACACTAAGATCCCCTGTGAGCCTCAGGGCAATATCAGTGAAGCAGTAGAGACAGAAAGTACCCTTTCTGCCAAGCAGAGGTCAAATTTAAAAGAAAAGAAAAGAGTAGGGTTAAAGGAGGAAGGGAGAGAGGGAAAGAGAAAAAAGAAAGAATGAGGGAGGAAGGAGAGGGAGAAGGAAAGAAAAGAAAACAACAAGAACAGAAAAAGAACTTACCACAGAAAGTATTAAGGTGACAAGGAAGACCAGGCCACAAATTCAGAAGAGGACAACAATGTCAAAATACCTATGGGGAAAATTTCCAAATTAAAACAGGAAATGGTCTCAAAGCCAGAAAAAAAGTCATAGAAGAGCTCAAAGAGAAACTTAACATTATATAAGAGACATAGAACTAAAATTGGGAAAAGAAACAAAAGTGATACAAGTTGATTATGGAAAAAAGAGGGGCAGGTAGGTGACACAGTGAATAGAGCACAGCCTTGAAGTCAATCACTGTGAATTGGGAATGGGATGAACTATTCTATAAAATGGAAGTGGATACCAGAGTGGATCAAAAACAGAATCCTACAATATGTTATTTACAAGAAGCACACTTGAAGCAGAGAGACATACACAGAGTAAAGGAAGGGAATCTATTATGCTTCAATTGAATTACAAAAATATAAAAAGCAGGGGTAGCAATCTTGACCTCAGACAAAGCAAAAACAAAAATAGACCTAATTAAAAGAAGTGAAGAAAGAAACTAAATCTTGCTTTTAAAAAAGGTACCATAAACAATGAAGTAATATTAATAATAATCATATATGCATCAAGTGGGATAACATCTAGATTCTTAAAAGAGAAGTGAATAACAAGAAGAAAAATACAGCAAAATTATACCAGTGGGTGACTTCAACTGTCCCTCTCAGAACTCCATAAATCCAATCAAAAAAGTTAGATATGACAGATATTTGGAGAAAACTGAGTGGGAAGAGAAAGATATATATTTTTTTTTCTCAGAAGCACATAGGACCTACACAAAATATACTGTTCAATAGAGTCCCCAAACCTCAGATTCAAATGTATAAAAACAGAAATATAAAATGTATTCTTTTCAAATAGCAATACAACAAAAGGCAGTGAAAAAAGATCGATTAAAATTAATTGAAAACTAAATAATCTAATCTTAGAGAATAAGTGGGTCAAAGAACAAAAAAATAGAAACAATCAATAGTTTCATTAAAGAGAATGACAACACTAAGACAACATGCCAAAATTCATGGGTTCTGAAGTAGTACTTAGGGGAAAATTTATACCTATAAATTTTTATATCATCAAAATAAAAAAGAATAGATAAATGGATAAGGCATGCAAATGAAAAAATCTTGAAGAAGAATAAATTAAAAATCCCCAAATAAGCACCAAATTGAAAATTCTAAAAATCAAAAGTGAGAAGTATAATTGAAAGTTAAAAAAAATCACTAATAAATATATCTAGGATATTTTTAAAATGAAAAAATGCAATAGATAAGCCATTGGTTAACATGATTTTAAAAAAAAGAAGAAAAGAAAAGAAAAAACATCAAAAATGAAAAGAATGAAAAAGCACTAATGAAAAAGAATTCAAAATAATCATTAAGAAATATTTTGCCCAATTATATGCCAACAAATCTGACAATCTGAATGAATTGAATGAATGAATATTTATGAAAATATAAATTTTCTAGAGCAACAGATTAGGAAATAAAATGTGTAAATAGCCTCTTAATAAATTATAAATAACCTTAGGAAAAGAAGTTGGGCAACCCATTAAGGAACTTCCAAAAGAAAATATACCCAAGGCCAGATGGATTCATGAATGAATTCTACCACTTAAAGAATAATTAATTCCAATACTATATAAATTGTTTACAAAAATAGATGAAGATGATATCCTACCAAACTGTTTTTAATGACACAAAAAATGTGCTGATACCTAAACCGGAAAGAGTTAAAACAGAAAAAAAGAAAATTGTACACCAATTTTCCAAGTGTATATTGATCAAAATGTTTTAATAAAATGCAGGAAGGTGATTGCAACAATACACCACAAGGATTCTACACTATGGCCAGGTAGGATTTATACTAGGAATGTAAAATGTAATATTGGTTCAATATTAGGAAAACCATCAACATGGTTGAACACACCATAAATAAACCAACAGAAAGCATCATTTTCTTAATAGATGCTAAAAAAAAAAAACAACCTTCTGACAAAATGTAGCATCCATTTATATTAAAAACACTAGAGCATATAGAAATTAAGAGAATATTCCTTAAAATGATAAGCAATATCTATCTAAAACCATCCACAATCATTATTTGCAATGGAATTAAGCTAGAAGACTTTCTCATAAGACCAGGGGTTAATCAAAGATACCCATTGCAACTACTATTATTAAATGTAGTATGAAAAAAATCAGCTTTAGCAATAAGAGAACAAAAATAGACAATGAAAAAGTAATACTACTACTCTTTCCAGATAATATGATGGTATAATGAGAGAACACTAGATCATCAGCTAAAAATAACTTGAAATAATTTTGCAGGATATAAGATAAACCTACATAAATCATTAGCATTTCTATATAAGACCAACAAAACTCAACTCCAAGAATAGAAAGAGAAATTCCATTTAAAATAACTATGAACAAAATAAAATACTTGGAAATATACCTGCAAAGACAAACCCAGGACTTATATAAACACAATTACAAAACACTTTTCACAAAAATTCAGATCTAAAGAATGGGAAAAATATCAATTGCTCATGGATATGATAATTCTGCCCAAAATAATATATTTATTCAATGCTACACAAATCAAATTATCCCTCAAAAATCTAAAAAAGCTGGAAAAACATTTCATCTGTAAGAACAAAAGTCAAGAATTAGAGGGAATTACTTTGATCCATCACTGCCATTACTAGGTCTGTATTCCAAGGAAATCATAAAAGAGGGAAAGGGTCCACATGTACAAAAACTTTTGTAGCAGCCTTTTGTGGTATCAAAGAATTGAAAAAGGAGTGGATTATTGTTCTTTAAAAAACAATGAATGGGGGCAGCTAGGAAGCTCAGTGGATAGAGTACCAACCCTGAAGTCAGGAGGACCTGAGTTCAAATCTGGCCTCAGACACTTAACATTTCCTAGGTGTGTGACCTTGGGCAAGTCACTTAATCCCAAATGCCAGAGCAAAAAAATAAAAAAAATGGTGAACAAGCTAATTATAGAAAGGCCTGGAAAGATTTACATGAACTGATGCAGAGTAAAATAAACAGAACCAGGAATACATTGGACACAATAACAGCAAGAATGTGCAATGATCAATGGTGAAAGACTTGGTTGTTCTCTTAGTGGTTTAGTGATCTGAAGCAATCCTAAAGAATGGACAGAAAATGTCATCTGCATCCAGAAAAAAGGTCTGAAGAGATTGAATGAAATCAATATTTGCAATGTATACTTCTTTTTTTTTCTGTTTTTTTTCTCTCTCTCATAGTTTTTACCTTTTGCTCAGATTTTTCTCTCCCAAAATGATTCATAAAAGAAATAAATAAGCGGACTTCTGGCCAAGATGGTGGATAGGAGGCACACATTTGTGTAAGCTCTGCATTTTCTCTCAGAATTCATTTCATGACAAGCCTCCGAATTAATGCTTGACAAAAAAAAAAAAAAAAACCCACAAACACACAAATAATTACCAAGAGAAGACATCCTTGAAATTTGCCAGGAAAGGTCTGTTTTTGCTCAAGGATGGGGAAGGTTTTAGATCAGGAGCAGGCTGAGGGCAGGCAGCAGCAGTGAGAGCATGGCAGGAAGCTCACAGTCCAGCAGAGCAGAGGATGGGGTGGGGTTTGATCTCAGCCATCTCTGCGGGGAGAGCTTTGCTACAGTATTGGATACTTTGCCCTGGCAGCAAGCCAGTAGACAAGCTGAGAAGCCAAAAACACAGGAGATGAAGAATACAACCCTGAACAACTAGACACTCTCAGGACCTGGACACCCCTCCTCCACAATGTCTCACCACACTCTCAGAGTCTCGGAGCGCAGGCCCAGCACAGCCATCGCTGTCCTGCTAGTGCCTCCTGCTGCCCACTCCCCTTTACTCCCTCCCACCCTCCACCCCTCACAGTCTGTAGAAGAAGCTCAGTAATATCACTCAGCCCCCACTCCACCCCCCACCCTCCCCCCCCCCAAAAAAAAAAAAAAAACAGCAGATTCCATTTGGGTTTTTCTTTTTTTTTTTTTTTTTGCTAGTTTGTCTTTGATTTTTCTCTGACAAAATGAGCAAAAACTTTAAACGGACTTAACCATTGATAACTTCTATAAGGATAGAGAGCAGACTCTAAACCCTAAGGAAACTAAAAACAGACTGTCTCCAGGTGAATCCCCAAAGGAGCATATCATGTGGTCCTCAGCACAGATGAATCTCATAGAAGAAATTAAAATGGCTCTCACAAGAGAGCTAGAAGAAAAATGGGAAAAGGAAAGGGAGGCTTGGCAAGAGAGTCTGGAGAAGTCATCCCACTCATTTAAAGACAGAGTGGACAAAGAAATCAAATCCTTGAAAAATAGAATTAGTGAACTGGAGACAGAAAATAGCTCTCTAAAAAATAAAATTGGTAAAATGGAAAAAAAATTCCATTGAACAAAACAACTCACTTAAAAACTCAATTGGACAATAAGAAAAAGATTTAAAAAGTGAGTGAAGAAAATACTTCATTGAAAATCAGAACCGAACAAATGGAATTGAATGACTGGAGGAGACAACAAAAATCAGTCAAGCAAAACCAAAAAAAAAAAAAAAAAAAAAAAATGAAACAATGGAAAAAATGTCAAATACCTTCATGGGAAAACAACAAATCTGGAAAATAAATCTAGGAGAGACAATCTGAAAATTATCAGACTCCTGGAAAAATATGATGAAAAAAAGATCCTGGACACAATTTTCCAGGAAATTATCAAAGAGAACTGCCCAAAAATCATAGAAACAGAGGGTAAAATAGATATTGAAAGAATTCATCGATCACCTACTGAAAGCAATCCTAAAATCAAAACACCAAGAAATATAGTGGCCAAATGCCAGAACTAGTAGATGAAGGAAAAAATACTGTAAGCAGCTAGGAAAAAAAACAGTTCAAAAAGAAGAGCCACAATAAGGATTACCCAGGATCTAGCAGCATCCACATTAAAGGATCGAAGGGCCTGGAATATGATATTCCGAAAGGCTAAGGAACTTGGTATGCAACCAAAACTAACGTACCCAGCCAGAATGCACATCTTTTTCCAGGGAAGAAGATGGTCATTCAACGAAATAAGTGAATTTCACCTATTTTTGATGAAAAAAAAAACAGAACTTAACAAAAAAAGTTTGATCTACAAATATAGAACTCAAGAGAAACCTAAAAAGGTAAAAAAGAAATGTTGGGAACTATATTACTGCTATAAAGATATATAAAGAATACATGTATACCTTGTTCTAGAAACTAGAGGTGGAAAGGAAATTGTACCAGAAAAAGGGTAAAGTGGGGGTACTACATCTCATGAAGAGGCAAACGAAACCTATTATATCTGAAAGAAAGAATGGAGGGGGATGAATATAGTGTGTATTTTACTGCCCTCAGAATTGACTTAAAGAGAAAAATTTTAGACAAATTTGATTTATGGTGAAACTTCTCCCAACTCACTGAAAAGTGAAGAGAAGGGAAAAGTGAAAAGGGAAAGAATAAGCTAAGTGGAAGGGGATACAGAAACTGTGAGGAAAAGAAGTAAGATAGGGGGAGGAACTCTAAGGTGGGGGAAGGGATACTAAAAAGGGAGGGCTGTGAGAAGCAAGTGGTGCTCACAAGTTTAATAATGGGGAGGGGGGAAAGGGGGAAAAAAGGGAGAAAAGCATAAACCAGGGTTAACAAGATGGCAAATAATACAGGATTGGTCATTTTAACCATAAATGTAAATGGGGCAAACTCCCCCATAAAAAGAAAGTGGTTAGTGGAATGGATTAAAAGACAGAATCCTATAATATGTTGCTTACAGGAAGCACACCTGAGGTACATACAGAGTAAAGGTAAAAGGTTGGAGCAGAATCTACTATGCTTCAGGTGAAGTCAAAAAAGCAGGGGTAGCCATCCTGATCTCAAATCAAGCAAAAGCAAAAATTGATCTAATTAAAAGAGATAAGGAAGGGCACTATATCTTGATAAAGGGTAGCATAGATAATGAAGCAATATCAATATTAAACATATATGCACTAAGTGGTGTAGCATCTAAATTCTTAAAAGAGAAATTAAGAGAGCTGTAAGAAGAAATAGACAGCAAAACTATAATAGTGGGAGATCTCAACCTTGCACTTTCATAATTAGATAAATCAAACCATAAAATAAATAAGAAAGAAGTCAAAGAGGTAAATAGAAATATAGAAAAGTTAGAGATGATAGATCTCTGGAGAAAACTAAATAGAGACAGAAAGTAATATACTTTCTTCTCAGCAGTTCATGGAACCTATACAAAATTGATCATATATTAGGACATAAAAACCTCAAACTCAAATGCAGCAAGGCAGAAATAGCAAATGCATCTTTTTTCAGACCATGATGGAAGGAAAATTACATTCAACAAAAAGCCAGGGGAACATAGACCAAAAAAAATTGGGAATTAAATAATATCATACCAAAGAATGATTGGGTGAAACCGCAAATCATAAACATAATTAATACCTTCACCCAAGAAAATGACAATAATGAGACGTCATACCAAAATGTGTAAGATGCAGACAAAGCGGTAATGAGGGGAAATTTTATATCTCTAGAAGTCTACTTGCATAAAACAGAGAAAGAGACGGTCAATGAATTGGGCTTGCAACTAAAAATGCTAGAAAAAGAACAAAATAAAAATCCCCAAACACTAAACTTGAAATTCTAAAAATAAAAGGAGAGATCAAAAAAATTGAAAGTAAAAAAACTATTGAATTAATTAATAAAACTAAGAGTTGGTTCTATGAAAAAAAAAAAAAAACAACAAAATAGACAAACCCTTAGTAAATCTGATTAAAAAAAGGAAAAAGGGAAATCAAATTGTTAGTCTTAAAAATGAAATGGGAGAACTCGCCACTAACGAAGAGGAAATTAGAGCAATTTGCCCAACTTTATGTGAATAAATTCGACAACTTAAATGAAATGGAAGAATACCTTCAAAAACATAGTTTGCCCAGATTAACAGAGGAAGAAGTAAATAGACTAAACAGTCTCATTTTAGAAAAAGAAATAGAACAAGCTATTAACCAACTCCCTAAGAAAAAATCCCCAGGACCAGAAGGATTTACATGTGGATTCTACCAAACATTTAAAGAACAATCAACTCCAATGCTATATAAACTATTTGAAAAAATAGGGAATGAAAGACTCCTACCAAATTCTTTTTATGACACAGACATGAAATTGATACCAAAACCAGGTAGCATGAAAACAGAGAAAGAAAATTATAGTCCAATCTCCCTAATGAACATTGATGCAAAAATCTTAAATAAATATTAGCAAAAAGATTACAGAAAATCATCCCCAAGATAATACACCATGACCAAGTAGGATTTATATCAGAAATGTAGGGCTGGTTCAATATTAGGAAAACTATTAGCATAAGTGATTGTATCAATAACCACATTAACAAAAACCATATGATTATCCCAATAGATGCAGAAAAAAACATTTGATAAAATTCAATACCCATTTCTATTAAAAACACTAGAGAGTATAGGAATAAAAGAACTATTCCTTAAAATAGTCAGGAGCATCTATTTAAAACCATCAGCAAGCATCATATATAATGGGGATAAACTGGAACCATTTCCAGTAAAATCAGGACTGAAACAAGCTTACCCACTATCACCATTGCTATTCAATATTGTATTAGAAATGCTACCCTTGGTAATAAGAAAAGAAAAAAAAAATAGAGTAGGTAATGAGGAAACCAAATTATTACTCTTTGCAGATGATATGATGGAATACTTAGTGAATCCCAGAGAATCAACTAAAAAGTTATTAGAAACAATTGACAACTTAACAAAGTGACAGGATACAAAATGAATCCACATAAATATTCTTATACATCACTAACAAAATCCAACAGCAAGAGATACAAAGAGAAATTCCATTTAAAATAACTGTTGACAGTATAAACTATTTAGGCATCTATCTGCCAAGGGAAAGTCAGGAACTATAAAAACAAAACTACAAAATACTTTCCACACAAATAAAGTAAGATGTAAGCAATTGGAAAAAATATCAAGTGCTCTTGGATAGGTCAAGCAAATATAATAAAAATCACAATACTTCCTAAGCTAATCTATTTATTTAGTGCTATACCAATCAAACTCTCAAGAAACTATTTTACTGACCTAGAAAAAATAACAACAAAATTCATCTGGAACAAAAAAAGGTCAAGAATTTCAAAGGAATTAATGAAGAGAAAAGCAAATGAAGGTGATCTAGCTGTACCAGGTCTAAAACTATATTATAAAGCAGTGGTCATCAAATCCATTTGGTACTGGCTAAGAAACAGACTAGTTGATAAGTGGAATAGATTAGGCTCACAGAATAAAATACCCAATGACTATAATAATCTAATATTTGACAAACCAAAAAGCCCCACCTTTTGGGATAAGAATTCATTATTTGCCAAAAACTGCAAGGAAAATTGGAAAGTAGTATGACAGGAAGTAGGCATAGCCCCACACCTAACACCAAATACCAAGACAAGATTTGTGATGACCCCATATTTAAAATCAGCCAGAGTCAGGAATTCAGGTTAAGGGAAAAATCTTCAATCTTTATTCTCAGTAGAGGTGAGGGAGGATTGTGATAGCAATATGGGCAAGAAGGATTGCGATAGCAATATGGGCAGCTGCGACAGGAATCCAGCTAGCAGAGGGGGATCGGAGATGAAGGCCCGTCATGATAGCAATGCAAGAGCTGTGTCAAGCCAGCAGTCTCTCTTTCCCCTTCCCTTCCCATTCCCCTGCCTCTATCCACTAAAATTGCCATTTCCTATACAACACATCAGGACTTGCACAAAGAGTAGGCGGGGGCCATTGTTTCTCCAAGTCTATATATTAATAGAGTATGGTCCAATTACTATTTAGCCTCACGTGCTTGGGACTGTGATGTTCTTTTTCTTCTTTAAAATAATAAAAGAAGGTTCTTTCTTGGGGAGAGAACAGGGTTCTCAAGGAAGTTTTTCTGGAGGCAGCCTTAGTTTCAGTTCAGATCAATAATTATCTCAAATGCAGCCAGCTGGTAAAAATACAAATGCTTATTTCTCCTTCCAAAGTAGCCTGGTTAGTTGAGGCCTATCTCTCTGCTTGGTTCTAAGAGCTCTTGCAATTTTGTCCTTTGCTTCTGCCTCTGCTTTCTTCAGCCTCCAGAGCCAGCACCAAGTTGAATCTGTCTTGCCTCTGAGAGAGCCTTCTCAATCTTCACTGAACTCTCGACTCGTAGCTTCTTCCTCTGAAAACTTCTTCCGCCACCAGCCAGCCAAGTAGAAAATATTCCTGAATTACTCTTCACTGGCTTATACATGACTCTTCTGAGAGAATGGGATTATGGGTTTTCTCCCATAGTGCTCTCTGGCCCAAAGAGCTTCAAGGGAGGTGTGAATTCAGATATCTCATACTAAATCCTGAAATTTCCCAAACGTGTGAACTCCAATGAGTAAAGGTGCAAACACAAGCATTGTATCAATTAGTTCTACTTAGTATCTTGTTTCAGGTTCTGGCCCAAAACATCTACTTGTAAGATCAGATCAATAATCTATCAACTCTAATGAGTTAGTAGTTTGTAAAGATTCCAACATGGGACCTCAATGCATCAACTCAAGCCTCAGCCCATTACATCTCCTGCTTTCTTTTGTTTTAGAACACAGGTGGTCATGCCATCCCTGACTCCTCAGGGAGGTCAGAGCCCGTAAGGGAAGGTGATCACACCCTCCCTGACTTCTCAGGAAAGGAGGTAAAAGCACCAAAAAGGAGATGATTATGACCCCCCTGACTTTTCATTATGGGAAGTGAAAGCACTAAAAAGGAGATAATCATGCCTTCCCTGACATCTCAGGAAGGGAGATGAAAAGCACCAAAGGGGAGTGGGGATTGCTAGCAGGTCTCTGGGCTGAAGCATCTTATTAGAAACAGATATGTACAAACCCATCAGCATGGGGAGTATTACACAAGCACATAGCAATAATGCAGAGGCTATTAGTGATGACTTTCCCCACAGTCAGTGCAGGCTTGATGGGGTGTAACAAACATGAATTGTACACATAAGTAATGATATAACAAACAATATGAATCAACATGGTGTTATAAAAGATTGCCAGAAGTCCTAGAAGGAAAGTATGTAAACAGCAGTCACACATACGCCTTCTTCAGCAACCAAGAGATAGTCCAAAACCAATCTATTGTCCATTGCTTCACATGTCAGGGAATCCAATGATCCCCCCAAGTTTTGAAGTCCTGTAACAGTCTTATCATTTCTCAGAAAATCCAGTGATTCCTGAGGGCTTTCAAGTCTTATGTCTCAAAGAATCCAATGATTCCTGAGGGTTTTCAAGTCCTACAACAATCTTATCATGTCTCAGAGAATCCAATGACTCCTGAGGGTTTTGAAGTCCAACAATTTTCTATGTCCATGAGTCAAACACCATAATTGTCACGCTCTTTCAATGGTGAGCACAATCAGCAACAGAACCACCCGATATTTCTTGGGTCTTCTCCTTCGTTTCAAGGGTCTGCTCTGTCTCTCTGTGATGGACAAGGTGAATACGGCTCGTTGGGACCCATCTGATTCCTTCTCCACCTGTAGAGATACAAGCAAATCCTCTCCCCCAAGCAGTTAGCCTATCTGGTCCCTTCCATTCACCACTTTCTGTGTCTCTCCACATCATCTGGCGATTATCTAAAGATAGTGGAGCTGCTCGCACTGGACACTGCCCTTCCAGTGAGTTATAAAACCTGTCTGCCAGAGCTAGTGCATCTTTGTCAAAAATCAAGAAGTTAATAGTAAAAAAGGCTAGATTTAGAAGTTCTCTAGGGTTATCTGTGGCTCCCCCTTTCTTTTGTTTTTGGAGCAGCATCTTAATATCTTTGTTTCTCCTCTCTACTATTGCCTGACCTTGAGGATTAAAGGGTATGCCAGTGGTGTGTAAAATCTTATATTGTGCACAAAAGTGTGCAAAATGTTTGGAGGTATATGCAGGACCATTGTCTGTTTTTATTGCTTTTGGCACACCCATAATGGCAAATGCTTGTTTGAGGAATTCAGTGACCACTCGGGTTGTCTCTTTTGCTGCCGGTATTGCAAAAGTAAATCCTGAAAAGGTGTTTAGCTTCTCTGTTCTTAAGGACAGTTTTTGTACTGTAAGCACCTTAGGGTATACTTCATATCCTAAATATTGAAAAGGAGCATGTCTTTGAATTTTTTCTTCAGCTATGTACAATTTGTAATATCTTAGTGTTTCTGTGGTCTTTTGTAGACATGCTTCTAGCATTTGTTCCTCAGGAGCACAGTCCAATATATTGTAATAGCATAACTTTTGGAAATGCTTGGCGGGGGCCATTCTTTCTCCAAACCTATATATAAATAGAGTATGGTCCAATTACTATTTAGCCTCATGTGCTTGGGACCTCAGTGCATCAACTCAAGCCTCAGCCCATTACAAAGATTGAAATGAATCCATGATCTAGACATAAAGAATGATACTATAAACAAATTAGAAGAACATAGAATAGTGTATCTCTCAGATTTGTGGAGGAGGAAGGAATTTGTGACCAAAGAAAAACTAGAGATCATTATTGGTCATAAAATAGATAATTTTTATTATATTAAATTAAAAGGTTTTTGTACAAATAAAACTAATGCAGACAAGATTAGAAGGGAAGCAATAAACTGGGAAAACATTTTTTACATCCAAAGGATCTGATAAAGGTCTCATTTCTAAAATATATAGAGAATTGACTCAAATTTATAATAGTTCAAGCCATTCTTTAATTGACAAATAGTTCAAGATATGAACAGACAATTTTCAGATGAAGAAATTGAAACTATTGCCAAATGAAAAGGTGCTCCATATCTCTATTGATCAGAGAAATGCATATCAAGACAACACTGAGATATCACTACACACTTGTCAGATTGGCTAAGATGATAGGAAAAGACAATGATGGATGTTGGAAAAGATGTGGGAGAAGTAGGATACTGATACATTGTTGGTGGAACTGTGAATGGATCCAGGCATTATGGAGAGCAGTTTGGAACTATGCTCAAAAACTTATTAAACTATTCATACCCTTTGATCCAGCAGTGTTTCTGTTGCGATTATATCCCAAAGAGATCTTAAAAGAGGGAAAGGGGCCCACATGAGCAAAAATGTTTGTGGCAGTCCTCTTTGTAGTGTCAAGAAATTGGAAACTGAAAAAAAAAAAGAAAAAAAAAAGAAATTGGAAACTGAGTGGATGCCCATCAATTGGAGAATGGCTGAATAAATTATGGTATATGAATGCTATGGAATACTATTGTTCTATAAGAAATGACCAACGGGATGATTTCAGAGAGGCTTGGAAAGACCTACAAGAACTGATGCAAAGTGAAATGAGCAGAACCAGGAGATCATTATAGACAGCAACAACAAGACCATATGATGATCAATTCTGGCATGGATCTCTTCAACATTGAAATGATTAGGACCAGTTCCACTTGTGCAGTGATGAAAGAACCATCTACATCCAGAGAAAGAACCATGTGAAAAGAAAGTGAAACACAGCATAGCATTCTCACTTTCTCTGTTCTTATTTGCTTGCATTTTGTTTCTTTTTTCTCAGTTTTTCTTTTTTTTTCCTTCTTGATCTGATTTTTCTTGTTCAACTTGGATAGTTGTGTGAATATGTATACACATATTGGATCTGGCATGTATTTCGGCATATTTGGCATATATTAGACTGCTCCAGGGCAGGGGGTGGAGATGGAGGAGGGAAAGAGGGAAATTTGGGGCAGGGAGTTATGCAGGGATCAATGTTGGAAAAATTACCCATACATATGCTTTGTAAATAGAAAGCTTTATATAAATAAATAAATGAAGCCTTTCTGTTACTGCCTAAGAAATAAAGGATCAGTGGAATAGAATTAGTTCATAAGACACAGTAGTCAGTGACAAAAGTAATCTTGTATTTGATAAACTCAAAGACTCCAGCTTTTGAGAACTCACTTTTTAAAAAAACAAAAATGGCTAGAAAAGCAGAAAAATAATAAGACACAAACTAGGTATAGGCTATATCTCACAGAGTACACCAAGATGAGGTAAAAATGGTGCCTGATTTAAACATCATTGGTGGCCCCATTGGCAAGTTAGAAGAACAAGGAATAACCTACCTCTAAGATATATTGTGAGGGGAAGAATTTATAACCAAACAAAAGACAGAGAACATTATGAAATCTAAAATTGGTAATTTTGATTGTATTGAAATAAAAAGATTTTGTACAAACAAAACCAATGCAACCAAAATTAGACAAAAGATCCAGACATCATCATACTTCAAGAAATTATTAAAGAAAACTGGTCAGTTGTGAAATAGAAGTGGAAAGAATTAACTAGTTGCCTCCTGAAAGAAATCCCCAAATGAAAACACTCAGAGATATTATAACCAAAATCCAGGGCTACCTGGTCAAAGAGAAAATATTATAAGCAGCTAGAAAGAAGCAATTTAAATACCATGAAATCAAAATCAGACAAAATGTTGCAGCTGCCACTATAAAGGAATGGAGCACTTGGAAAATGATTTTCTAGAAGGCAAAGAAGCTAAGATTACAATCCTTCTGGGAGAACAATTGATTTTAGTGACATAGATATTTTATACATTCCCAAAGAAA
Organism: Antechinus flavipes; assembly: GCF_016432865.1. Taxonomy (NCBI): domain Eukaryota; kingdom Metazoa; phylum Chordata; class Mammalia; order Dasyuromorphia; family Dasyuridae; genus Antechinus; species Antechinus flavipes. The sequence goes on from NC_067398.1 coordinate 689,299,936, forward strand.
TGATATAAACTGAAAATAAAAAGTGACATTTAAACACAAGCCTCAAAGAGAAACACAAATGGGTAAATGTGCAAAAGGAATCAAGGAATTTAATAAGGTTACAATGCTTTCATCCTTAAATGGGAAGTTGATAAATGGGACCCCTAAAAGCATTATCATCATTAGATCAATTAAAAGGAATCTACTTAAACAGATAACATAGATGTAAGCATATTATGTTGGGAATAATCTCAAAAGAAAATTAGAGGGGAAGGAAAGTGCAATGCATTGAGAGAAAAAGGAAGAGAGATGAAGAAGGGAAGAAATTATCTCACATAAAATGGGCATGCAAGAAAATTTCCTACTCCATTTTACAATGGAGTAGAAAAGGGGAAGAGGCTAATAACATTTGAATCTCACTCTCATCTAAACTGGATCAGAGCATGTAGAACATATATACATCCAATTGGATATTGAAATTCATCTCACTTAATAGGAAAGTAGGAGAGGAGAGGAGAATTATCTTAACATATCTTAACATAAGGTAAAGGGGGAATAATAAGAAGGAAGGCAGATATAAGGAGAGAGAGTAGTCAGAAGCAAAACAGACTTCTGAGAAGAGAGCAAAAAAGGATAAATAGAAGAAAATGCTATGAAAGGAAACATACAATTAGCAACCATAATTGTGAAAATGAACAGGGTAAACCTATAAAATGGAAGAAAATAAGAGGATGGATTAGAAACCAACAATATATTGTTTATAAAATGATGCACTTGAAACAGAAAAACACAAGAGAGTTAAAATAAGAGACTAGAGCTGAAAGCATTATGCTTCAGCTGAAATACCAAAGGATAGCAATCACAATCTCAGACAAAGCAAAAGTAAAATAGACCTGAATAAAAGATATATTTGGGAGGAAATATTTTGCTTAAAAGGTACCATAGATAATTAGTTAATATCAGTACTGGACAAATGTTCATCAAATGGCATAATAACCACCTTCTTGAAGGGAAAACTAAAATAATTATAGGAGGAAAGAGCAAAACTATACTAGAGGGGGAACCTCACTTTAGTCCCTCTCACATCTAGATAAATCTTACCATAAATTAAACAAGAAAGAAGTTAAGGAGATGAATAGAATTTTAGAATACTTAGATATGACAGATCTCTGAAAAATATTGAATGGGAAAAGTAATTTTTCCCCTATACATGGCACCTTCACAAAAACTTACTATAGGCTTGGACATAAAATCCTCACAAAAATATAGAAAAACATAAATATTACATCTATACTTTTTATATCATAATGCAACAGAAATTATGTTTAATAAAGAGTCTCAGAAGCATGTTAAAAATTAATTGAATACTAAAAAAAATCTAATCCTTAAGAATGAGTGGGTCAAAAAATAAATTATAGAAATAATGTCATCCAAAAATTATAATGAGATAAAATACCATAATTTTAGGGATGCAGCCAAAGCTATATTTACAGGAAAAATATGTCTCTATGTACTTACAAAGATAAAAGGAAGAAATAACAGATTGATTAAATGGGAAGACAACTAGGGTTGTTTAAATGCGAGGGTAAAAAAAAAAAATTAAAACCCCAAATTAAATGTCAAAATAGACGTCCTAAAAAATGACAAAGAAGAGATTTATAAAATATGAAGTTAAAAAATGAACTAATAAAACTACATTTTAGGGGAAAGATAACAGAATAATAACTTATTCAATAATTTTATTTTTATTTTAAAAAGAAGAAAATCAAATTTCCACTATCAAAAATTAAGGTAATAAATATATAATCAATGACAATGAAATTAAAGAAATGATTTGGAACTCTTTTGCCCAACTATATGACAATAAAACTAATGATCCAAATCAAATGAATTGCTACTGACAAAAATATTAACTTCTCAGAGTATCTGAAAAAGATATAGAATATTTAAATAATCTACATTAGAAAAAAGAAATTGAGCCAATTACAAATAAGCTGCCTACAAATAACAACAGCAACAACACAGGAGTAAATGAATTTCTAAGTTAATTTTACCAAACATCTAAAAATCAACTAAATCCAATACTATATAAAACATTTGAAAAATAAAATATTTTAGAAAAGGAGTCTCACCAAATTCTTCCTATGATATATAGTTTAAATATATCAACCAGAGAGAACAAAAGCAGAGAAAGAAAACTGTTAACTTTCTCTAATGAATGTTGATACAAAATTTTCTAACAAAATACTAGCCAGGAAATACAGCAATAAATCGTAGAGATTATATGCTATGTGACTGGAACTTGTACCTGGAAGGCAAAGCTGATTCAATATTGGGAATATAATTGATCATATCAATAACAAAACCAACAAAAATCATGGAATTATCTTAATAGGTATAGAAAAAGGTTTTGACAAAATATAATATCAATATCTATTATATAGAAAGAATATAAATAAAAGGAGATTTTCCTAAAATTATAATTAGTACTTATACAAACCCAGGAATAATCAATATGTGTAATGGAGATAAAACATAAGCTTTGACAAATAGATCAATGGTGAAACAAGGATATCCTTTATCCCTACTATTATGTAATTCTGTACTTCCTGTACAGTCACTTTCCAGTCATGTCCAGCTCTTCATGATCCCATTTGGGATATTAAAGTAGTTTACCTTTCCTTTACAAGTTAATTTTTAAAGATGAGGAAACCAAAGCAAACAGGGTTATGTTATGTCCAGGGTGGCATAGTGTCTGAGGCCAACTTTTAATTCAAGAAGATGAGTCTTCCTGACTTTAGGCTTGAGACCGAGGCACCTAGCTGCTTTTATACCACAAATATTAATTATACTAACAATGCAAGCAAAAGAAAGTAAAGGAATAAATGTAGACAATGAAGAAACAATAAAAGTCTCTCACTTTTTGCCAATGGCATGATCGTATAATTAGAGAACCTTAGAGAATCAACTTTAAAATAATCAAAATAATTAACTTTAGCAAAAATGAAGAATATAAAATAACCCCACAAAACATAGGCATATATAGGACATTTTGTGTGGGTGTTGGGGGGGGGCATATAAATACATGTGTGTTTGTATACAAACATACACATACAGACACATACACATAATATATATTGACACATGTGTATGTTTGTATGTGTATGTATTAAAACCAAAGGTCAGCTAGGAGATTCAGTACATAGTGTATCAGGTCTGGAGTTAGGAAGACCTGAGTTCAAATTTGACTTACTATGAGTGTGACTCTGGCCAAATCACGTGACCCTGTTTGCCATTTGTAAAATGATCTGCAGAAGGAAATAGCAAATCATTTCATTATATTTCCCAGGAAAACTCTAAATGGGGTCAAGAAGAATTAGACATGATTGAAATGACTAAACAATAATATATATTACAAAAAAATCAATACAAAGAGAGAGAGAAATTTGATTAAAAATAACTGCAGGCAGGTGCAGCTAGGTGGTGCAGTAAATAGAACAACAACCCCAAAGTCAGGATGACCTGAGTTCAAATTTGTCTCAGACATTTAACACTTCTTAGCTGTGTGACACTGGACAAGTCACTTAACCCCAATTGCTTCAGCAAAAATAGCAATAATAACTTCAGGCAATATAAAATACTTGGTAGTCTACCTGCCAAGGCGTACTCAGGAACTATATCAACTCAATTACGAAACACTTCACACAGATAATCACAGATCTAAATACTTGGAGAAATATTAAATGCTCATGGTTATGCTGAGCCAATATAATAAAAATGACAATGCTGCCTAAATAAACTTATTTCCTCAGTGCCATACCAATCAAACTACCAAAATTATTTATATAGCGAGGGAAAAAATAATAAAATTCATTTTAAACAACAAAAGATCAGGAATAACAAGGAAATCAATGAAAAAAAAACATGAAATATATATGAGTTCTAGCAGTACCAAATATCAAACTATATTATAAAGCATAGAGTGGTCAATCAATGGGATAGATTGATTCCATTATATGTGGAACCAAATGAACATAGTAAGCTGGAGTTTGTTAAAAAAACAAAGATGCCCAACCATTATGATAAGAACTTACCACTTGATAAAAACTATTGGAAAAAATTAAAAGTGATTTGGACACAAAGAGTGAGATCATAAAAAAAAATTAGGAGAGAATGGAATAAACTGCCTATAAGATCTTTGGATAGAAGAATAAATCATGACCAGCAAGAGACAGAGCTTTGTGGGAGATAAAATGGATAATTTATTAAAAGACATTTTCTCCCCAGAGGAAGAAACAAAACTATCAATAGTTAAGTGAAAAATTATAAATTATTAATAGTTATAAGAATGCTAATTAAAATAGTTCTGTACCACATCATACACATCAGATTAACATGACAGAAAATGAAAATGACAAATGCTAGAGGAGATGTGGGAAAGTAAATAGCCTAATGCACTGTTGGTAAAATTGTGAACTAAGCCAACCATTCTGAAAAGGAATTTAGAACTATGCCTAAAAGGCCATAAAACTATGCATACACTTTAACCCATTTATTAATGGGTCACTACTAAATCTATAATGTAAAGAAATCAAAAAAAAAAAAAAAGGTAAAGGACTTATTTCTACAAATCAACATTTAGAGCAAATGCTAAAGAAACATACATTTGCCTAAAAAACTTTTATAGAGAATTTGGACAAGGCAAGTACTCACATGGAGATCAAAAAAAAGTGAAAAAAGGACATTCTCAAAGTCTGTTTACATAACTTTAGAATTGATCATAAGACACAAGAGCCACTGGCACAAGACCACCTAGCCTGCATGCCTGTTTCAAAGAAGGTGCTGTACCCTTCAAGTAACATACAATTGTAGTGGCTTAGAAACAAAACAAAACAACATGAGTTGTTCAAATTTAGAAAATCTTCTTCAAATATTTTTGTGGATTATTTATGCCTGACCTATGGTAGGACCTCCCAAGCCTATATTTGTCTGATCAGCCACCATCAAACATTTCATACCTTGAACCCAGAATAATGATTTCATTTTGGTTTTTTTCAAGCAGAAAAGACAAAATCTGTGTGCAGTATTAAGTATTAAGCCAATGTGATCATCTAGTACTGATGATTTCTCCACAAAATGCTACTGTTTTTTGTTGTTGGTGCTGTTCAGTCATATCTAACTTTCCATGACCCCATTTTGGGATTTTCTTGGCAAAGATGTTATATGGTGTTCACAATTTCCTTCTCTAGCTCATTTTGCAGAAGAGAAAACTGAGACAAATAGGGTTATATGACTTACTCAGGGTCACACAAATGATCTCAGGCTGGATTCAAACTCATGAAGATGAATCTTACTAATTCCAAGTTTTTCTATACATTGTACTACCTGACTTCTCTTGGAAGATAGAGAAATATTTTCAAACTTCCAAAGACTTACTGTGGAACCATTCTCTATCCATGGGTTTCCATTATTCTCCTTTCTTTGAAACTACCTGTGTGACCTGAACCAACATCATTTGATTACTTTAGACCTATATCTTCCTTGAAGGAATTGGATTAGGTGAATAATAATAGATAAATTATATTTAAAAACTTGAAATATATTTTACACATATTATTTGTTTTTAACCTCAGTCTAATCCTAGGAAGTAAGTATTACAAGTATTAGTGTTTGCATTTTAAAGATAAAGTTCAGCTCAAAGAGGTATCAAATTATGTTGTAAACTATAGATTGTGAGCTGAAAAAGACTATGATCTAACAAATCTACTGTATTTATTTTACAGATAAAGAAAATGAGACACAGAAGTGTTTAGATATTTGCCCAGCATCATATAACTGGTAAGTGGGTAAGGTGAAATTTGGATACATGTCTTCTTGATTCTAAAATTGGTGGTCTATCCATTAAAACATTCTGCATATTATGATCTTTAAAGTCCCTCCCAACTTGCATCTATGCTCATGTAATTCTTTAGCTTTGACAATATATCCTCACAGAAAAAAGTTACATCTTTGTCTTCAGAAGATGCAATGGGTAGAAGTTGCAAAGAGACAAATTTAGTTAATTCAAAAAGAACTTCTCCATTAGAGCTTTCCCAAAGTGAAATGGGATGATTTGGGAGTTAGTGGATTCTTCTTCACTGAAAGCCTTTTACCCAAGACTAGAGATTTAATTGTCTGGGTTATTGTAGCAGAGATATTCTTTGTACCTAAGTACAAGACTAGGCAGTTGCACAGATCCCTACAACTTCTGAGATTCAGTGATTGATTCTGTGGAACCCATATCTGTAAGGGATGGGGGCAGGGGCATGGAAATAATTCTGTGATGGCAATATTAAGGAAAACATTAATAGATATCTAAGTCATGTTGTCAAAATTCATTCTTCTGGTTCAATAGGAAAATCGTTCAACTGCTAAAGATGAATTACTCTGCATCTTTTCTTCTCCTTATCGGAGAGTTCACTCTTCTTTTCATCCATTCAGTTCATTTTGCTTGGGTCTCAAATTGTCATATTATGGTAATTATCCAACGCACATTAAAATACAAAAGACACTTGTACAAGAAAATAGATTCAGACAGCACTGATGGTGCGCTAACTTTATTCTTTTTAATAGCTTGTTTTTATGTCTTTTGCCTGGACCTATCCCTCTAATAGGCTTTTAATGACTGTTCCAACTGATAGCTGAGCTCTGGATCCTTTACTTGCTGCCTTTATTTTCTGGAAGAAAAATCAATTAAGCCCCATGCCTTTCTGACCTCTTCTTGTATTAAGACTTATCCCAACAATTAGTCTCTCATTAGAGCATCCAAACTCCCCCTTTCCCTGATCCCAAATTGGTTCTACAGATGTTCTGGCCATCAGGTGTCAGCTCAAAGATGAACTCTGCCTCCACACTACACGGTATTTTACTTCATGGGGATAGAAAGTCATTTCCAGGTCTTAATTACCACTCACAGAGGAGCACTTCCCCAGTTCATGAGTTATTTTGGCTTCTAGCTACTAAGGAGCTCAGGGAGACCTTTGACACTTTCTGTCATTCCCAGGCAAGGCTTATGTAAACACTGAACAAAGAATACTGGCTGGGATACTATATTGGGTAGTATGAGTTGCATTTTCCCACATATTATGTACTGGTTAAAGTCCTTTAAGTCACAAAGTATTAACTATATTTTGGAGACTAGTCATTCTGGGAATGACTTCTGATAACTCAGAATGTGAGCATCTTGAGAGCAAGGATTTGGTCATTTTTTTTGTATTTGCATCCCCAGTGAACCTAGAACAATTCCTCACAGAGAATAGATATTGAATTGATGCTTTTTGACTGATAATGTGACTAAAATTTAAAAATACATGAAACTTTAATGACACCGAGGGTCTGGAAACGCTTGAGTAGGTCTTAGACATTTGTATTTACTTTATATATTATTCCCATTCAGAAAAACCAGAAACGATCCTGTATGAAATTGTAAAACATACCAAGGTCAATAGCCAGCCTGCTTGCAAGTTTAGTTTAACATGTTTGTTGGACAACCAGTTTGAGATGTCTGAAAAGCAGTTGCATATGCAAGATTTGAAGTTAAAGATATTGTAACAGAATAGATAGATTTGTGGATCATCAGCACAGAAGTGCTAATTCAATCTAAAGGAGCAGATAAAATCATCAAAGGAAGTAATATAGAAGAAGAAGAGAGAGGGACTCAGAAGAGAATTCTGTGTGACATGACTGCGGGTAAAGGAATAAAGAAAAAGAGAAATCATATAAGTGGGAGTAGAGCCATAGAAAGGGATTCTGAAAACCTTAGAGAGAAGAGATTATCAGGAAGGAGAGATGATCAGCAGCAATAAAAATTTCAGAGATGTCGAGGAGAATGTGTTTCACTTACAAAGATTTACAAACTTTGGATTGGGAGTTGTTGAGGATGACTTTGGAATTAAAAGCATGAATGATTGGATTGTTGACAATACCCTCTCCAGTATTCGGGACAAAATGTCTACTATGTTAAAGATAATTGAAATCATTGAAATAGAGGTAAGAATGTAAAACAGCCATCCAAATGTCAGCTAAAGTTGAGATCCATCATAAGGTTCTTATACACAAGAAAAATAGTAGGAGAGCATTGGAATATACCAGAAAAACATTTGGTATGATACAGTATTTTATTCTATTGTCAAAGTGCCCCAGACCAAAACAGTCCTATTCTCACATATTTTTTTCAGCTCATTTAATTTTAGATCAGGTTATTGGACTTAATTTATGAGATCTAACCATCATAAAAGATGGCTAATTACTAAGATGTCAGATAATGATAAAAGGTCATAATTTCACCAGAGCTTTCATTCCATGAGAGATGCTTTTGTCTCAGCAGACATCACTTGCTCCCCGTTCTCTGTTCATCAGCTGCAGCACAAACACTTGCCTATAATAATTCACAGATGTGAGAAGCTCTTATTTGCCTCTATTTCAAAGCTTCTCAATGATATACCCAGAAGAATGATCATTGTTTGTCTAGGGAATGGACCTGGCCAGGTCTTGTACCCTGCTTTGTGGGGGTGACCATTTTCTCTGGCCTATGCAGCTGCTCCCTCTTAGGGCCACCAAGGGCACTTGCTATTCTGAGAATTCTACACAGGCTATGAGGTCAGTTTGACCATATGTACAAAAAAGACTGGTTTTAGAGTTAGGGGAGTATAGAATTCAGAAACAGATTGGAAGTGGGCTTCTAACTCTTTCATCCTATAAAAATGCTGATTGTTACCAGGGACCATAGTACTAGAAGGAAGGATAAAGAAGAAGGATCCTTCACCCAACAATACTTACATGCTCCTTGTACTCCACTCCTTTGACTACTTCTTACTTCTATCTTGACTCCACTCCTAACTTTCCAGTCTCTCCTACCTCCACTTCTAGCAGTATTTTTACCTTAAATATAGCTCCATCCTTTGGCTTCCCTTGGTGATTTGTGAATTCAAATTTAGGATCATCAATTTATAAAGTGTCCAATTCATCTATACTCACTCTTCTCTTACCTCCATTCCTGTTTCTCCAAACTGTTCCATATTTCCAAACATGAGTTCCCTCCTTCTGCCTCAACAGCTCTCTTTCCTGTGGTATGTTGCCCCAAGAGGGACAAGGACTTGCTGAGTTTGTCTATATTGTATTTCCAGCATTTGGCATGGCCTCTGATACATAATAACCATGTGATAAATGATCTATTCATTTATGTATCCATCTACCAACTACATATCCAGCTATCTGTCTGTGTATCTATTTCATCTATCTCTTTCTGTTTCTACTATCTATCTATTTATCTGTCTGTCTGTGTCTATTTATCTATTGAAACTATCCATACATCTATCTCTCTCTATTCCTACCAATTTATCTATCCAGCTATGCATACATTTTTTTAAAAATTTTTATTTCTATCCATCCATTTATCTATCTATGTATCTATCTGCTTACCTAATTATCTCTCATTAGGGTCATTTTTATGAAGCAGTTGGCCCTACCTGACAGAGAGTACAGGGGGGAAAGCATTAACTGAAATCAACAGAACAGAGTTCAAATTTCCACTCTGTTAATTATTTTCTGTGCAATCTTAGGTAACATACTTACGGCCTTCAGAGTTTTGTCTTCCCTGCTTCAAAATTAGGGGATATCTATAATCTCAGAGATCCCTTACCCTTCTAAATTCTAAAATTAGGATTGGGCTTTCCAAATCAAAAGCCCCAATTCCATCCAATATCCTGGAAATAAGTAAAGAATCATATGGGAAGATATAGCAAAAGCTCCATAGGAATAGGATCAAAATCATAACTAGGAATTGAAGGGGGTTATATTAGCTCTGCATCCAGATACACAATTTTGAGGGTGCTTAATGCAGAATTATGCCAAGACTAAGTAATTGGAGAAAGATTCAATCATTTGCTTGTACAGTCATTTAACAAACATTAATTGCTAGTGAAACCATGATGAAAACAGTGACAGAGGCCTTACCCAGAAGGTTGAAATGAGTGGGAATGAAAAGCATTTGCATGACTTAGGCAGAATAAAAACAACAAAGCTTAGCAATTAAATTGATTTTATTTCTTTAAATTGAAACTGTGTTTTTTTTTTTTCAATTTGGTAGCTGCCAATGAATCATTTCATCTCCCACAGCAGAAAATCATCTTCTCTATACTATATATTCTTTTTTATTCCTAATAGCATTTAGTTTTCCAAATACATTTCTAGAGAGTTTTCAAAATTCATTTTTATAAGATTTTGTGTTCCAATTTTTTCTCCTTTCCTCTCTTGCTTCTCCCCTCCCCAACACACAACAAGCAATTTGATATAGGTTATATGTATAAAATACTTTTAAGCATATTTCCATTTTTGTCATGTTATACAAGAAAAATTAGTCCAAAAATGGAAAAAAAAACATGAAAAAGAAAAAAACAAACAAATAAAAAGTGAAAATAGTATGCTTAAATCTACACTTAGTCTCCCTAGTTCTCTCTCTGGATAAGATAGCATTTTCTATTTTAATTCCATTGGAACTGGATTGGATTACAGCATGTAATATATATTCTTTAGAGCTTCCTGTGGAACCCCATATGGGTCAGTAGTAGAACTGGAATCTAGCTCTTCCTGACTCTTAAGCCAGATTTTTAACCATTTATTATTCCATGTTTTCTCACATTGGTAACTAGAAAACAAAGAATAACTAGTTGAAATAGGAAGCTTTAAAGTTGAAATAGGATTTTGATCATATTCCTATGGAGCTTTTGCTATATTTTCCCATGTGATTCTTTGCTTATTTCCAAGAAACTGGATGGAATTGGGGCTTTTGATATATATATTAATCTGGCTCTAAGTAAGCCTCAGACGTTGAGCTGCCATATAATTCAGTATGCTTCATTCTTCTCTTTTGAAAATGCAGCATCTTTTTTTTATTTTTCTTTTTTCTTTTTAGATTATACTTGCATATTCATTTTTATATATTTCCATATGAGTCAGGTTGGGAGAGAAAAGTGATAACAAAAAGGAAAAAAAAAAAAAAACATGAGAAAGAAAAAAAAAAAAAGGGAAGAAAAAGTGAAAATAGCGTGCATTGATCCTGTATTGTCTCCATGGGTCTTTCTCTGGAAACCATCCAAAGTTTATTAGGATTTTCTGGGATCATTGAATTTCTGAGAAGAAGCAAGTCTATAACAGTTCTTCATCGCACAATCTTCTTATTGTTATGTATTACGTTCTCCTGATTCTGCTTGCTTAACTCTGCATCAGTTTGTGTAAATCTTTCCAGACATTTGCAGACTTTTCTAAACTCTGTTCATATTTGTTATAGAACAATAATATTCCATTACTTTCGTATACCTTAAGTTATTCAGCCATTCCCCAGTTGATGGGCATCTATCATTTTCCATTTTTTTTTTGCCACCACAAAAAGAGCTGCTATAACATTTTTGCACAAATGCTTTTTTTCCCCTCTTTTAGAATGTTTTTAGTCTAAAAATCCACATACACTATATAGCATCTTTCTTAATAATTCCTAAGAATTATGATCAAATCTCCTTCCTCTCTTTAATTTTCAACCTGAAAGGAAGTTATTGTTTATGAGGAGTATATATACAGGCTAGTATATCAAAATTGATCCATCCTTAAGCTAGAAGAAGCCTTAGAGATAATCCATTATGACCCTTTCATTCTCTATAAAAGGAAACTAAAGTTAAGAAAACAAAATTCACTGTTGGACTCCAGATCAATCTCCTTCCCTTAGGATTCAATTTTCCCCCTTAAGATGTGAAAGTCAAAAGACCCAAGCCATATGTGAAACTCTGAGGATAATTTATATAATTTTTGTATCAGTACTGAATTTTCCTTGAAATGGATGCTGTATCAATACCAGGAATTAATAGTAACAGAATTGCTCTAGGCCACACTGGGAAAAGAAAAGAACTGCCAACTCAGAATTGGTAATGAACCCATTTATTTCTGTTCCTAGCAAAGGTCATTTCACTCTCTTCAAACAACCATAAGACCTGTTCCTGGGATCAGGATAATGCAGTGAAATCACTGACTCAGTAATCATTTTTTTCCCTCATTTTTGTGTCTACACAATATTCCAGGTAGGCAACAAATACTATTGAAAAGTGAAAAATTCCATTAATTCATTTGAATTTTGTTTATATCTATGGCTAAAAACCTATATAAAACCTCTTATATATCAATTTTTTAAACACATATCTCTTTTGCCAATTATGTTCTCTAGCCTAAACTTAAATATCCAGAATTTGTTTTGTTTTGTTTTGAACGATCCTCACATGGATATTATCTTCAGTATTCTCACTATGCTGATCATTGTCCTTTAGATGAACTCCAGGCTATTTTTTTTTTTTTTTGCAAAAATAGGATGTCATGGTCCAAATGCTATATTCCAGATGTGATGAGCATTAACCAATTAGGATTTCAGTAATGTGCTGTCTCATATTATTCTCTGTTGTTTTCTTTCAATGTAGTATTAAAATAGTCCACACTGGGTTGTATTCCCTTGTAGTCCAGAGACCACAGCCTCAGAGACAAAACTAGGATAGGTCAACTGGCACTTCTATCAGGAGACTGAAATTTAGAAAGGCAGAAAAATGTAAAATAATGATTTTTAGATAGTATGCAATTATAAAACTTGTTACATTTTCATTTTGGCAGCACTTTTATATCTTTGGCAGTTTAGAAACAACTGAAGTTAGCACTTAATTTATTAGTGAGAATAATTAGTTCATTGAAGATGTTATCATATGGCCTATTACTTCCTCTTTTCACACAATTGTCTCCCACCTACTTTATATATAAGGCAACCTCCTTTGTGATTCAATCCCAACATATCCAATTCCATATGGAGTGATAGTTTCTTTAGCAATAGTCTCCTCTTTTATCAGCTTCTCTCCCAAGTGCTTCAATTTTATCTCAAGAACAGTGTCTCATGCTACCTGCTGATTTTTTTCACAGTATGCTTCCCTCTTACACAACTGAACCTATTTTAATTTGGATTTGTGACTACATTAATAGATACTTCTGGATATACTGGACTTCTGAGCAGGTAAATTCCATCCACAGATACAAGTCACCAAGTTATCGGTAAGACAAAGACTGAAATAGTTTCCTGGGACACTGAAAGTTCAAATGACATAATGAATTATTTAGGCTCATAAAGAAAACATACTAGATGCAGATCTTGAACCCATCATCATCATCAACTATAATGATAAGAAATCATTAACAATTCCTGTATATCAGTCACTGTGTTAAATATGCACTAGGGATATGTAGAGAAAAAAGAAAAGGAAGAGAGGGAGATGGAGAGGAAGTAAGAACGGGAGAGAGAGAAAGACAGAGAGAGAGATTCAGAGAAAGACACAGAAACAGAGTGAGAGCCTGAAGGAGTGATGAAAGGATAGAAGGAGCAAAGAATGAGAGAGAGAGGCAGAAAGGAAAGAAGGGAAGGAAGAAAAAAAGAAATAAAGATAAAGAAGGAAATGGAGGAAAGGAGAAAGGGATGTAATAGGAGGGAAAAAAATGAAGGAGAAAGAAAGACAGAAAGAGAAACAGAAAAGAAGAAAGCAAGTAAAAAGAAATTAAGGAAAAGAAGGAAGAGAGAGAAAGATGGAGGGAAAAGGAAAGGAAGCGAAATAGAGATAGAATAAGGGAGGACCAAGGAGAGTGGGAAGGAGGGAGAGAGGAAGAAAGAAAGACAAAGCAAAGCAGACAGAAAGAAGGAAATAAGGAAAGATAAAAGAAATAAAGAAAAAGGAAGAGGAGAGAGAAAGAGAGAGAGGGGAGAGGAGGGAAAGAGAGAGACAGGGTGGGGGGGGAAGAGAAGAAGGGAAATAGAAAGACAAAAAAAACAGAAAGAAAGAAATCCTGCCCTCAAGAGTCTCACAGTCTAATGGGGAAAACAACATGAAAACAAGTATATACAAATAAGTCACATACAATACCAAAAAAAAAAAAAAGAAAGAAAGAAAGAAATAATATGGATATATGGTACTAGAGAGGAATGATGGGAAGGAGGGAAGGAAGAGGAAGGAGGGAAGACTGAGATAAATTTCATGATGAAGATCTAATATGAGCTGAGTCTTACAGGAAGATAAGGAAGCCCCAAAAGTAGGCTTGTGGAAGGGATGTTTTCCAGATGTAGGGAATCAGCCAGTGAAAAATCTGACTACAGAGTATTGTATGTGAGACATAGCAAAAAGGTCAATGGCTCTGAATTACTGAGAATGCGCAGAGAAGTAAGAGTGAGAAAATCAGACACACACACATACTGCCTCTTACCTTAAATGTTTTAGGTTACAAGAGAAGCAATGTTACAGAGACTAATAGCTAATCTCAGAAGTAATATGATCTAACTTCATACCCTTCCTCTGATACATCCAGAGTCTGTCTCTTTGGGTAATTCACTTAACTTCTCAGTATCCTTGTTATCTCTTTAATATTTTAAATCGCTACACAGATGTCAATCATATTAGAGGCAGCTTTCTTACCAGAAGTATCATACCCATACCTTGATGAAATCACAGGAATGGAGTAAGATGGAATTGTGTTATATGAATACATGCATGTAGATATGTACAATGTATAACACTAATATGCATAATCTACATAAATATGTAGATTATCTGTATATCATACATATGTTAATATATCCATATACTTACTTGCCCTATGTCATCTGCCCTGGCACTAAACTGCTGACTATTGTTCTTTTTACCATTTCTCTTACAGTAAAGCAGGATGTACTACAGAGATCAGAATAAAGCAACCAGTTCAAAAATAATATTGATTAGTCAATCCTTAGGATTCTGTTTGAGAAATTCTAATATGAATATTAGGGAAGCAATGTAGCAACCTAGAAGGCTTCATTCATAGGACAGAAATTTGTGCTGGGAGTCATATTAATAAAAACATCAGAATTGACTATAGAGTAAGTAATCTAAATTGAGAAATAGAAGTAATATGATATAAAACAGCAGCTAGGTGGCTAAATAGATAGAATATTGGGCCTAGGATTAGAAAGACGCATTTTCATATGTTTAAATATGGCTTCGGATACTATCTATGTGTTCCTGGGCAAGTCATTTACCCCTCTTTGACTAAGTTTCCTCCTCTGTAAAATGAACTCCACAAGGAACTGGCAAACCCTTCTAGTATCTTTTCTAAGAAAACCCAAAACAATACCATGAAGAGATGGACAAAATGTTGTTCTTTGTTCTCGAGAGTACCAAAATAATACTACTGTGTTAATGTTGTGTTATCAGTGTACCTGATTCAAACAATAAGAGCTCAGAATGCTCTGCTCCAAGTCAGGTACAAGTAGTCCCTGTGAACATTTGGGGTGGACTCTCTAACTTTGCTCATCTCATGTTTCTTCTGAGTTATTTCAATTTGGCTTTGCTCATAAAACATGGCACTTTCTCTGGTGAGGGCACGTAATCCTATGCCAGTGTCTCCTATGTTATACAATCAATTCTAAAGTTCTCAAGAGAGACCCTGAGAGTATTCTTGTATTGCTTTTCTGACCATCTTGTGAGCACTTGGCCTGTGTGAGTACTCCATAATATAAACAGCTGAAAAGGCTGAACAACAAAATGTTGGAGTGATGGAATTGAGCTACAGAATCATCTGTTGAGCTAAGGGATACTTCAGAAGCCATGTAATCCAGCATTTAACAGATGAGATACTTGATTCATAGAGAGGTTCAGAGATATGTTTAAAGATGCATTAAGTAGTAAGTAGAATAAGGGGGATTCAAATCCAGGTTCTCTGACTCCAAAACCAATATAGGAGAACCCTACTTTGTTGGATCTTGTTTAACTGCATATTGAGTCCGTCAAAAAATTTCCTCCCCATCTCAGAAATGAGGAAAAATATTGCATTTTCTCCTCACAATCTTACTACCTTTCCAAAGTAGTAAGTTAAAAAAGATAAATGAAAAGTTCAAAAGGTCAAGTACAAATCATGTTCATGAGAGAATCCTAAATGGGTTCAAAGCTGTGTTTGTGTTTCTGTGCATTTGTATGGTGTGTGTGTGTGTGTGTGTGTGTGTGTGTGTGTGTGTGTGTGTATGTGTTTGTAGATCAATGAGAAATTCATAAAAAAAGCTCTTGAGTACCTTGAAAATAGTAGGCACATAATAAATGCTTCTTCTCCCTCTTTCCAACAATTAGACCATAGGATTTTTCCATCTATATATGTCTGAAATATTCCATATGTGTTACTTCTCCCATTACAATGAGAGCTCCCTGATAAAAAGGAATATATCACTTTCTATATGAATACCCAAAGGTTAGCATAGTGCTTTGCACAAAGATACATTTATTAATTTGTCATTCATTCATTCAAAATATTTAATGCTAGGATTTAATTATTCAACATATCATTTTGAAAGTCTTGTTGTCTCCTTTCCTTAATACCGTCAAGTATTTATTAGTCCTGTGATGGTTTTTTAAAATGTATGCTTTTGCTGTTTGAAAAGGATGTAACAATTTGGACATATATATGAGATGTGTATGCATACTTATATGTGTAGATATTTTTCTGTACCTGTTTATATGTATATATACATTTGTATACATATATCTCTGTATTATACATAGAAATGCACATATATAAATATATACACAGACACATATGTATGTATGTATGGGATTCCCTACTCTAACTGGGATAATAATTAATACATAATTCTTCACATCTCAGAGGAGTACTAAATGTTCATTTAACTAAATTTGCATTAATAACTGTTTTCCACACCCTGCTAGGGGAGGTTAGAAGCAAATGAATCCCAAAGAAAAGCAATCTGTCAGTTTGACATTTGCAATCCAAACCCAATCATAGAATCCTAATTTTATATCAAGAAAGAGCATCATTGCCCAAGCGCTTCTGGATACTGTGTGCCCAGCAACTCTAGTCCAATCCCTTCATTTTCTAGTTGAGAAAACCGAGAATTGGAATATTTAAATGACTTATCCAAGAGTATTCAAGGATTTGAGGAAGGATTTGAATCAAGGTTCTCTGACTTCTGAATCATTATTCTTTCTCTACAGCATGTTGCAAGCTAGAAGCCAAAACTATTTTTGGAAACTTTGATCTATTATTCTCATTCAGAGATGACCAAAAAAAAAAAAAGCATTCAGTTAGAAGCTTTTAGGAGGCACTTAAAAAATCTGGACATCAGGTACATCCATTGTGGGTCATCAAGAACCATTCATGTATTTGATATTAATGTTACCAAAACCTAAAGCATGACTGGACATTATGATTCTCATAAGGTATAGACATGATCTTAAAAATGAAAAGAAATTTGGGGAGAGAAAAAGAGAGAAGAAAGGCACATGTGTGGGGAAGCAAATAATTAGATGAAAAGAAATATAGCCAGCCAGAAATTAAGTGAGGATGCAAAACTGAAAACAGCAGAAACTTTTTAACAAATTATAAGTTTGTCAGGAAAATCTGGGTGAAAAAAAGAGGCCTAAAGTTAAGAGGTAGAGCAATGAAGAGAGGAAGATACAAATAGAGAGGAAACAGGGGAAGGCAGAGCAGAAAAGAGATTACATCAGAAAGAGTGAATGGACACAAATGAGAAGAGGAAAAAAAGAGTTCAGCATAACAAAGATATAAAGTGCCATGAAGTTCAATAAAGCTTGGAAATATAAAGACAGACAAGGCAGACCCTGGCTTCAGGGAGTTCACAATCTGGTGGGGAAAACAACAATATGCTATGTGTCAGGAAATGTCTCCTGCAGAAGGCTGGATTTGAGCTCAGATAGAAATTGCTAACCCTTGGCAATAATTTCATAAGGAAATAATAAGATTAGAGATAGGTTTCAGAATTGAGTTTTCCATTTGAAAATTGGCATTCATGAACAATCAGCCTGCAACATCTTAATACAATAGGAAAGCATTGGTTCAGCTACACAGAGGGTTCTGTTATCTACTCAGTATATCTGATCTGACTTCTCTTGAATTTTTATTTTTTTTATGGACTCTGCAACACATGGATAAGTAAAATCATATCTCTATGTTGGTTGAGAGTTTTACCTGAATTTTAAGATAAATTTCTGGTTTATAATGGAATGAATCTTTCATTGCATCCAGATGGATCTCAAATGTCTGACTGATTAGTTCCATTTATTTTTTAAATTAGTTAATTCAGTGAAGGGCTTAAATATAATATATTGGATTCAATTCAATTCAACTTAAATGAAATGTTCAGGATTTTGGTCTACATCCAAAGTACCTAAGAGCTGATTGGTTCTATGGACCACTGGTGAGTACACATATGTAATTTTAGACACTGCCTGAACAATACCTTGTTAAAAATTTAAGTAATGAACTTGGTCATCTTCAATCCTCATATATTCAAGTTTCCTTCCTTGAGACTAGAAAAAACTAGAAGAAAAGAGATCAGAACTGAGAGAGATAATGAGCACAGGTGTGAAATATAAAAGGAAGAAAAGAGAATTCAGAATAGTTTGGTTTTTGTCTTTGTGCTCCCATTGCCTCTGATGGCTCTTTGCATTTTGGGAGATGCTTAATGAATATTTGTACAACTGGATTGGATTGAATTGGATTGGATACAAGACTGTTGGATTTTTTTTTTTAATCAAAGTTTCACAGTTGTTTTGTAATATTATAAATTCTCTTGGCTCTAACAAATAATAGAGAAAAAAAATACTACTCTCTTGGTAACCAAGTCACTAAATCTCAGCTTTGGACACATTGTTAAGCTTCTATTCCCATTATTCTTATTCATACTATCATATGATCTCAGAAACTATGCAAAACAATCTGTAGTCAATCAACAATACCCTTCCTCACATTCCCAAAAGAAGTTATTCAGTCTTTGGTATAACCAGTACAACTCTGATGGGTTAATCTAATTGTTTAAATGTGAAATCT
Source organism: Antechinus flavipes (assembly GCF_016432865.1). NCBI lineage: Eukaryota > Metazoa > Chordata > Mammalia > Dasyuromorphia > Dasyuridae > Antechinus > Antechinus flavipes. The sequence continues at coordinate 689,318,851 of NC_067398.1, forward strand.
ATATTTTCCATAATGTTCATCCCCCTTCCTTTTTTCCCTCAACTGTAATAGGTCTTTTTTGACTCTTCATATGATGTATTTGTCAAGTTTTACCTTCCCTTCCCTCTTCTTCCAGTATAATCCCTTTTCTGTCCATAGCTTCTTTTTTATATCATCACAGTAAAGTCAAATTATATCTATACTTTCCAAGTATACCCCTATACTTTTTTAAGTATACCTTCTCAAGTGTTAAATATATCATCTTCCCATATGGGGATGTAAACATTTTAACTTTTAAAAAATATAGTTGTTGTTGTTGTTTTTTTTTTTTCTTCCCTTGTTACCTTTATATGCCTCTCATGTTCTGTATTTGAAGATCAAGTTTTCTTTTCAGCTCTTGGCTTTTCATCGAAAATAAATGAAAATCTCCTGTTTCATTGAGTGTACATTTTTTTCTCTGAAAGATAATGCTTAATTTTGCTGGATAGTTGATTTTTTCCTGTAACTCAAATCCCTTTGCTGTCCAGAATATCATATTTCTGGTCCTTTGATCCCTTAAAGTTGAAGCTGCTAGGTCTTGGGTAATCCTTATTGTGGCTCCTTGATATTTCAATTGTTTCCTTTTCGTTGCTTGCAGCATTTTCTCCTTAATCTGATAATTCTGGAATTTAGCTACAATATTCCTTTGAGTTTTCATTTTCAGGTCTCTTTCAGGAGGTGATTAGTGGATTCTTTAAATGGATTTTTTGCCCTCAGGTTCTAGGAGATTAGGGCAGTTTTCCTTGATTTCTTGAAAGATGATGTCTAGCCTCTTTTTTCAACATGGTTTTCAGGGAGTTCAATAATTATTTGATTGTCTCTCCTGGATCTATTTTCCAAGTCTTTTTTTTTTCCTGACTAGGTATTTTACATTTTTCTTCTATTTTTTTCATTATCTTTGGTTTTGTTTGACTAATTCTTGATGTCTCATTGAGTCATTCACTTTCATTTATTCAATTCTAATTTTTATTTTTATAATTTTAATTTTAATTAATTTTTTATAATTTTTATTATACCTTTTTATTTATAAAACCATATGCATGGGTAATTTTTTCAACATTGACCCTTACAAAACCTACTGTTCCAAAGTTTCCCTTCCTTCTCCTCACCTCCTCCCCTAGATGTCAGGTAGTCCAATACATGTTAAACATGTTAAATTATATGTTAAATCCTATATATATATATATATATATATATATATATAATATATATATATATATATACATATTTATGTATCTTGCTGCACAAGAAAAATTGGATTTAGAAAGAAAAAAACCTGAGAAGGAAAACAAAAATGCAAGCAAACAAAAACAGAAAGAGTGAAAATGCTTTGTGGTGGTCCACCATAGTCCTCTATCTGGGTATAGATGGTTCTCTTCATTACTGGGCAATTGGAACTGGTTTGAATCAACTCATTGAAGAGAGCCATGTCCATCAGAATTGATCACCATATAATCTTGTTGCCATATATAATGATCTCCTGGTCCTGCTCATTTCACTCAGCATCAGTTCATATAAGCCTCTCCAGGCCTCTCTGAAATCATCCTGTTGGTCATTTTTTATAGAACAATAATATTCCATAACATTCATATACCATAACTTATTCAGCCATTCTCTAATTGATGGACATCCACTCAGTTTCCAGTTTCTGTCCACTACAAAAAGGGCTGTCACAAACAATTTGCACCTGTGGGTCCCTTTCCCTCCTTTAAGATCTCTTTGGGGTACAGGCCCAGTAGAAACACTGTTGGGTCAAAGGGTATGCACAGTTTGATAACTTTTTTTTAATATTATATTTTATTTTATTTAATAATTACTTTATATTGACAGAATCCATGCCAGGGTAATTTTTTTTTACAACATTATCCCTTGCACTCGTTTCTGTTCTGATTTTTCCCCTCCCTCCCTCTACCCCCTCCCCTAGATGGCAAGCAGTCTTATATATGTTAGATATGTTGCAGTATATCCTAGATACAATTTATGTGTGCAGAACTGAACAGTTCTCTTGTTGTACAGAGAGAATTGGATTCAGAAGGTAAAAATAACCCGGGAAGAAAAACAAAAATGCAGATAGTTCACATTCGTTTCCCAGTGTTCTTTCTTTGGGTGTAGCTGCTTCTGTCCATCATTTATCAATTGAAACTGAGTTAGGTCTCTTTGTCAAAGAAATCTACTTCCATCAGAATATGTCCTCATACAATATCATTGTCAAAGTGTATAATGATCTCCTGGTTCTGCTCATTTCACTTAGCATCAGTTCATGTAAGTCTCGCCAAGCCTCTCTGTATTCATCCTGCTGGTCATTTCTTACAGAACAATAATATTCCATAATGTTCATATACCACAATTTACCCAGACATTCTCCAATTGATGGGCATCCATTCATTTTCCAGCTTCTAGCCACTACAAACAGGGCTGCCACAAACATTTTGGCCCATACAGGTCCCTTTCCCTTCTTTAGTATTTCTTTGGGATATAAGCCCAATAGAAACATTGCTGGATCAAAGGGTATGCACAATTTGATAACTTTTGGGGCATAATTCCAGATTGTTCTCCAGAATGGTTGGATTCGTTCACAACTCCACAGTTTGATAACTTTTTGAGCAGAGTTCCAAATTGCTCTCCAGAATGGTTGGATCCATTCACAGTTCTATCAACAATGTATCAGTGCCCCAGTTTTACCACATCCCCTCCAACATTCGTAATTATATTTTCCTGTCAGCTTAGCCAATCTGACAGGTGTGTAGTGGTATCTCAGAGTTGTCTTAATTTGCATTTTTTGGATCAATAGTGATTTGGAGCACCTTTTCATATGACTATAAATAGTTTCATTTTATTTATTTGAAAATTGTTCATATCCTTTGGCCATTTTTCATGTTCAATTCTAATTTTTAGTAAATCATTTTAATGTTAGCTTTTTTCCTTTTTCCCCAAAATTTTATTTATTCACTCATTCATTCATTTATTAAAGCTTTTCATTTTTAAAATTATATACATAAATAATCTTCAGCAGTCACCCTTGTCCAACCTTGTATTACAATTTTTTTCATTCTTTCCTCTCATCTCCTCCTCTAAATGGCAAGTAATCCAACATATGTTTAAAATGTGTAATTCTTCTATCCAGACTTGCACAAATATCAGGCTACACAAGAAAAATCAGATCAAAAAGAAAAAAAAATGAGGAAGAAAACAAAATGCAAACAAACAACAAAAAGAGTGAAAATACTAAGTTGTGGTCTACATTCAGTTCCCACTGTCATTACTCTGTGTGCAGATGGCTCTTTCCTTCACAAGTCTATTGGAACTGGCATCAATCACTTCATTGTTAAAAAAGAGCCATTTCCATCAGAATTGATCATCATATAATCTTGCTATTGTTGTGTATAATGATCTCCTGGTTCTACTCATTACACTTAACACCAGTTCATGTAAGTCTCTCCAGGTGTCTCTGAAATCATCCAGCTGATCATTTCTTGGAGAACAATAATATTCCATAACATTCATATACTACAATTTATTCAGCTATTCCTCAACTGATGGGCATATACTCAGTTTCCAGTTTCTTGCCACTACAAAAAGAACTGCCACAAACATTTTTGCACATATGGGTCCCTTTCCCTCTTTTAAGATCTACTGGGCTTGAAATACAAGTCTAGTAGAAACACTGCTGGATCAAAGGGTATGCACAATTTGATAGCTCTTTGGTTATAATTCCAAATTGCTCTCTAGAATATTGAATCAGTTCACAACTCCACCAACAATGTATTAGTGTCTCAGTTTTCCCACAATCCTCCAAAATTTGTCATTATCTTTTTCTGTCATCTTAGCCAATTTGAAAGGTGTGTGGTGAGAGCTCAGAGTTGTGTTACAAATTTATTTTATTTAAAGAAACAGAAAAAAAAAAACAGAAAAGGAATACAAAACAAAATGAAACAAAATAAGAGAACATTGTCATGTGTTCAGCAGAACATCAGGGAGGATTCAAAATATATATTCTCTAAGCTTTTTCGGGGGGGACCTTTTGCATTTGGTCAATTGAACTTTTAAATGAGTTGTTTTGTTCATTGGATTTTTTTTTCCATTTCACAAATTCTGTTTTCCAAGGAGTCGTTTTCTTTTTCCATTTTACCAAAACTATTTTAAGGCTTGACTTTCTTTAGACAATTTCTGTGTTTTCTTTTCCAGAATTCTTATTTCCTTTCCCCATTTTTCTTCTAATTCTCTTTTAAGACCTGTTTTGAATTTTTCCAAGAGAGTCTTGTCAGATGGTGACAAATTTATATCACCCTTTAGGGCTTCATCTGGAGATTTTTTGCCTTTAGTGTCCTCAGGATTTGAGATCTGTTCTTCCCTTAAAAGTTATCAATAGTCAGGACTCTTTTTGATTTTTTGCTCATTTTTAAAGGTGAGTTTTGCTTTTAAGGCAAAGGGGAGATTGTCCCAAACTTTCTCTACAGGGACAGCAGCTTTACACTGCCCTGGTGCTGGTGTTACTGGCTTCCAAGGTCAAGTCTCACATTATGCTAGAATTTGAGTCTCACTATTTGCCTTCTGTAGTTGCATTGGGGGTTTCACAGCTAGTTTGCTGATCCACTGGCTTCTGAACCAGAACACAGTAGTCAATGATGCTGTGTTTTGACTATGAGCTTCCCAGTAGATTCCCTCAGCATGCAGAAGCCTCTCTACCCAGGATCTCCCTGTACTGCACTGCACTGTGATGGCCTGCAATCCATCCCCAACCTCCATTACCCAATTGAGACAGACCTTTCTTTTGGCTGGATGTTTGTTACACTTCAAATATTTGTGGGTTCTGTCACTCTAAAACTCTTTCAAAGGCTTGATCTGGGGTTGATCTGAGGGAAGCCAAGAAGAGCTCAGACAAAGACCTGTCTATCCTTCTGCCATCTTGGTTCCAATCCGCTATATTTTACTAAAATATTTTATGGAGTACTCACACAAGGCAAGCATTCACATGAAGGTCAGAAAAGGTAATATAAGAACACTCTCAAGGTCTCTCTAAAGAATGTTGGAATAGATTGTGAGCCATGGCAGAAATTAGTAAAGGATTACCAATTCTGAAATGTCTGCATCAAAGAAGGTGTTATGCTCTAGAAGTTAAGGAGTATTGCAGAAATCAAAAGAAACATGAGATGTGCAAATTTAGAGACATCTCCCTCCCTAATGGTGATAAGGATCATTTGTGTCTGACCTGTGGTAAAGATCCTAGCAATCTGATTAGCCACAATTGGACATGTACCTTAACCAAAAATAGTGATATCACTTTTTATCTACTTCAAGAACAAAAGACAAAAAGTAGCTAATTTGTCCCCAGATATGAGAATGTGAGCTTGCTATCACTTAAGCCATCTCAATAATGAGAATGTGAGTGTGCTAACTCTGAAGGCAATTCATACAATTATTAGGAAGCAGTTATTCTTAGGAAGTTTTTCCTGGCATTATGCCTAAATTTCTTCTATACACCTTCTCATTGCTCTGTCTGGAACCAGAAGGGAATCCAACAAGGGAATTATGCCTGCTATTAGGCATTTGGTACCTCCCCATAGTGCTAGACTGTGACTGTCATCAAAATTTAATTTAAGTATTAGAAATCAAAATGGAGTAAAATGAAATTTCTCTCTTATTTCCACTATCAGAATTTCTGCCACTTCATTCCTTTTTAACATATTCAATAGGCTGTAGTGGCAATGGAGGCAATAGCCTTTCTCTGAAGAAATCTGGTGACATTTCACTTTGAAAAAGGAATTCATTGTTCCCTCGAAACATGGTGAACTGAAAGCTAGAATTCACTTTCATGTTTATAAGCAAAACTTTCAAAGAAACTTTTAAAATAATTGGACCAAGAGCCGAATGATTTCATTTCCTTAAGTAATCATTCTTCCTTTATATTTGATCCATGAGAGATTTTTTTTTTTGGAGGGAAGAGGGGGAATAATATTCAATACACATAATTCTAGCATCTCAGGATGGCATGAAGAGGAGAATAAATGAAGCATAAATTTGTATGTAACAGATCCAAGGAGATGCACAATTCATGATTCACTTAATGGACAAAAAGTACAGATTATTACATTAGCATATGTGATTTTCCCTCAACTTTTAAGTAGAAAGAAAGTTTGTCTATTACTTATTACTAGGTAGAAGGATGCCAGCATTAAAGAAAATTTAGATATTTTTTCTGTTTGGCCTCCTAAGGCAAAATCAGTAGCAAAAAGTGAGGCTTGTAAACAGACTAATTTTGGTTTGATAGCACAAAAAATAGGAGTAAGAGACTTGTGACTTCATTTGTAAAAGTAATTCTCAGGCAAGAAAACTTCTAATAATATGAACTTGTTCCATCAAAGGAATATACGTTTTTCTTTCAAGGGTTCTTAACTTGAGATCCATGAACTATATATGTGTGTGTACGTGTATATGCCTGTGTGTGTAATATGTAATAAACACATATGCATATACTTCAATAATTATAATTCTAATGGTATTTTTTATAATCTTTTGTGTTTCATATTATGTGCATTTAAAATAATAGCTGATTGGGCTTATACCCCAAAGAGATACTAAAAAAGGGAAGGGGACCTGTATGTGCCAAAATGTTTGTAGCAGCCCTGTTTGTAGTGGCTAGAAACTGGAAAATGAATGGATGCCCATCAATTGGAGAATGGCTGGGTAAATTGTGGTATATGAATGTTATGGAATATTATTGCTCTGTAAGGAATGACCAGCAGGATGAATACAGAGAGGCTTGGAGAGACCTACATGGACTGATGCTAAGTGAGATGAGCAGAACCAGGAGATCATTATACACTTCGACAACAATATTGTATGAGGATGTATTCTGATGGAAGTGGATTTCTCTGACAAAGAGACTTAACTGAGTTTCATTGGAGAAATGATGGACAGAAACAGCTACACCCAAAGAAGGAATACTGGGAAATGAATGTGAACTATTTGCATTTTTGATTTTCTTCCCGAGTTATTTTTACCTTCTGAATCCAATTCTCCCTGTGCAACAAGAGAACTGTTCGGTTCTGCAAATATGTATTGTATCTAGGATATACTGCAACATGTTTAGCATATATAGGACTGCTTGCCATCCTGGGGGGGGGGAGGAGGGAGGGAGGGGAAAAAACGAAACATAAGTGATTGCAAGGGATAATGTCGTGTAGAAATTATCCTGGCATGGATTCTGTCAATGCAAAGTTATTATTAAATAAAATAAAATTTATAAAATAAAAAAAATAAATAAAATAAAATAATAGCTGGTATTTATATGGAACTTTAGAGTATGCATAGCACTTTGCAAATATTATGTCTTTTATTCTCACCAACTCAGGAAGTAGATGTTATTGTTATTCCAAATTTACTGACATGGAAAACTTAATCATTCAGAGGTAAAATGACTTGTCTAAGATCAAACAGTTAATGGGTTTTGTTGTTGTTCAGTTGTTCAGAAGTGTCCTGACTCTTTGTGACTCCATTTGGGATTTTCTTGGCAAAGATACTGGAATGGTTTGCCATTTCTTTCTTTACCTCATTTTACAGATGAAGAAACCAAGGTAAACAAAGTTAATGATTTGCCTAAGATCATATAGCTAGTAAGAGTCTGAGGAATTTGAACTCAAGAAGATGAATTTTTCCTTTATTCCAGGACTGGCACAGATAACACTACCTAGCCCTAGTTAATGAATATCTGAGTCCAAATTAAACTCAGGTTTCTCTCATTCCAAGGCCAGCACTTAACCTACCTACTGCATCACTTTATGACCTTAATATATTACATGAACTGAGTTTAACATTATTCAAAGCATCATTTGGCAAGCTATTTCAATAGGTAAATATTTCAATTTCATCAATTATGTTATTTGTAATCACAGTAGTGGTACAGGCAGCCTCTTAGAACAAAATAAGTGGGAAAAGAGAGAGGAATAAGCATGTGCATAGCAGTACTGTGCTAAGCACTTTAGGAATATTATCTCATTTGATCCTCATCACAAGCTTTCATAGTAGGTACTATTATTTTCCCCATTTTTCAATTGAGAAAACTGTGACAGAAAGAAGTTGAAGTGACAGAGGCAGACTAAGATTAAATGAGTTGCTCAAATCCCAAAGCTAACACATATTTGGGTCTGGATTTGAACTCAAGTCTTCCTGATTCCATGCCCAGTATTCTATCCACTGGACTACCTTAGAATGAACACATAAAAAATAAGAAAAAAAAAAGTTAAACACAAAATAGCAAATTAAAAAGTACATATGAAAATAAGCTCAGCATTGTTAGGGAGTCATAGTTGTCTAATAGAAAATAATGTAAAGCTGATAGACCCGTATAGATACATGTATAATAACAATACATAAAAAATTGTCAAAATTTTAAAAGTAAAAAATTTGGAAACAGGCAATGATAATTAACACATACATTAACTTATCCTAACATATGCAGCTGCAATGAGAACAAATCTTACATTCACAGGCGTTAGTTGTAGTATTATTCTTGGTAGAATTGCATCACAAATAACATATAAGTTTCACTGAGATTTCTGTTCAAATTTGCATTCTTAACTTTATTATGCTATGAAGCAGAAACTCCCAGGTATTGGATCTCTTTGTCAAATTTTTTTTTTAAATATCATGTACCACAAGAAACTTTGCTCCAAATTGGTAAAATTTAGCTGGACAGATAAAAACAGTTTTCTTGTTTTTGCTTTATGTGTTTTTCCCCTTTGAATTATGAATCTGATCATATCAATTGTGTAAATCCAAATGTGATAATATGTACTAGTCCATTGTGTGGACAGGACCATCTTGTTCAAAGACAATTTTTAAACATTTATGGTTTTCCATCACTCTCTAATATAAACAATAGTAGACAATAGACTATTAGAATGTGAGATGAAACCATTGACCAAGAATTCTTTCACATGGTATCTGAGGTCTTTCATTACAAAGTGAGAAATGTTCCTGGACTCTTCTCAGAAAGCTCAGGAGTCAATAAGATTCTTCTCAGAACTATCTCCCAGAAAACTTCAATTCATTCTTTCAACACCCAATATCGTAGACCCCTAGTAGAAGAGTACAATCTACCTTTGGAGATAGTCCTTTCCATTTCTTGATAACTCAATTATTGGCAAATTTTGTCTTGTTTTCCTTGATATCAAACAAATTTGAAAAGATCTCATACTTCTCACTGAAAGATCTTTATCAGTTAGCCCCACTATCTTGTTTTTTGAGACTCTACATAACCGTAAGATGATACAAATTGATGTAGACTGTGTGGATTTTTGGCCTCATTGAAGGAGACCACTCTATCCACATTTTGACCCCACCATTTTATTTATCAAAAGCTGGGAGTAGTAGATTTACAATAAGGTTTAAATATGCTGTAGAAGAAAAAATCTTCCTCCAGGTTTATCAAAGTTTTAGTTGCTATCAGATCAAAAACTAGTTGCTATTGGTAGTGATGATAGTGGTAGTTTGGGGAAGGAGTTTGGTATTGTTCTGTTTTATTGCTGAATATTTAGTATGCCTCTCATGGTTGAAAAGGATGCATGTGCACACAAACCAGCCTTTTCTTCAAGTTGTCTTTTATAGACATTGAGAAAGGATCAAGAAAGACTATTGTTTTCCTATCATCACTGCTGTCAACATCCCCAGAAGTAAATAAGCATAAATTACTTCTAATACTATAGCCAAATAATGGGAAAGAAAAGAGAATAGAGTGTATTAGTGGAGGATCCAGAAACTGCTTTCTTCACAAAAATCTGTAACTCAAAAGGACATAGGATTTAGAGGAGGCACATATCTGATTAAAGATCTACTCATCCTCTCATTTTTGCAGACATCCAAAGAAAAGTGACTTATCCAAGATCACACAAGTAAGTGATAATGGAGACAAGATTCAAACCCAAGGTTTCTGATTCAAAATTCAGAGTTCTTATTTTCAGACTTTGGAGCTCGGGGAGAGGGGGAAGCAAACTAGAGATCATGTTGTCTAACCTCCATATGTTAATAGATTAAAAAAAAATGAGTTTAAGGGGGTAGTTTCTTGCCTAAACTCATAGAAGTTAAGCAGTATAGCTCAGATATGGGCTGACATTCACAGCTTTCATTCCAAGGAATCAGGATAATGGATTTGAAATTGAAAGGGACTTTGGATGTCACCAAATCCAGTCTCCTCAATTTACAGAATCAAACTTCTAAGGCTACTAGGCCTGAAAAGACACTTCAAAGTAGACATCTCTGGACAGAGCACAATCTCCTGATTTTCAGGATATTTGCTTATGCTAGACTGAAAATGATAATCCCATCACAAGTACATTTTTTCAGCATTTTGTAGTTTGCATGGCTTGCTGGCACTGTATGGGTATTTTATACCCATTATGCCATTGTTGATTAGAGATACAAGAAGAATAATGAGTTCATTTAGGGAGTAGAACAATATGAGCAATGGTTTAAACAGCACACCTTCTTCCCCTACCCCCTTCTCCTCTCATACCAAATACCATCCATAAGAGAGAGAACAGACTGTACAGGGCACGTACAGTTCTCACTCTCACTAATTGCTAGACTGGAAAGGCTTAACTGTAGGTGGTTCTCAGAGAGGTGATTAGGTAAGAAGAGATTCTGCTAGCTGTTAGGTTGAGATGTTTTATCTCAGTCAAGTAAAATCCTGAAAAAGACGAAGAAGTTTTTCTTCAGTTCTCTGGTCTCACTAGGGCTTTGGCAAGTTCAAGACATAACAGGAGAAGAATTGGACTCTACTTAATAATTTTAAGTGCTATACCCACCAAATGACAGGCCTTTATGGAGAGGTATAGCTTAATATTTGCAAATAACTGAAATAAATAATGTCAAGCAACTTTCTTCCCTGAATCTAGAAATCATTGTTTCTTATACGTTTTAAGGCAGTAACCATAATTAACTGTTTAAGATATGCATTCTACAGTTAGCAAGGTATGATAGAAACAGTGCATTATTAGTTAATAAGGGAGATCTGGATTTGAAACCTCAAGTCCTAGTCCAGCTTGTCAAAAGACAGAAAAGATATAAGAGTTTAGCAGGGCCAAGGTGAAAGTAAAATGATAATTCAGCAATTCCACAAAAATGTCTAATATTTTTATTAAGAATCAGTCTCTTATGAGAGTATAAAAGAAGTTATAATATTATGTCATGTTTAAGTTTTATTAATCTATTTGTATGTAAATTTCTTTGTGGGGTAGGGGGAATAAATAGTTGTCCTATATCTGCTCTACAGAATATTTCAAATATCTTTCTACTCTCTTTGTTGGGGATACTCTAAACTTTAAACTAAAAGTCAGACCTAAACTTTGATTCTCTGAAAGTCTCTAGGGAAATGCTGTGAAAAGCCATATTGTTTGACAAAAGAACTGAATCTTCTCTCCAGAGATTCAGGATTAACATGAATGTCTATGGAACCATGATTGATAGGAAGTTCCTCTTGCCCTGGAGGTGATTATCACTACAATACTATTGTAATTTTCAACAAATCACTTATTTTTTATCAGTCTAAGTTCTTTCATCTATAAAATAAAATTAAAAAAAACGAAGATTGTTATGAGTATCAAATGAAAGAATGAGCTGTAAAATATTTTAGACAAGGAATCACAAAAGTCTTAATGCAATTGTAAACATTTTTTAAAATGTACTAAAATTTTGACACATTGTGTATAGAATTCTTGATCACTCTCTTGGTCTGCTCTCTCTGTCTCTGCATCTTGCTTTCTCTCTCTCTCTCTCTCTCTCTCTCTCTCTCTCTCTCTCTCCCCCTCCCCTTTTTCTCCCTTTCCTCCTCCTCCTCCTCCTTCTCCTCCTCCCCTTCTTCTTCTTCCTCCTCCTCTTCCTCCTCCTCCTCTTCCTCTTCCTCTTTCTCCTTTCTTCCTTCTCCTGCTCTTCTTGCTACAGCTGCTTCTACTGCTTCTTCTCCTCTTTTTCCAACCTGTGTGTCTGTCTTGTCTATTTCTGTCTGTCTCTGTCTTTGTCTTTGTCTTTCTGTTTCTGATTCTTTCTATTTTCCCCCATATTTCTATGAGTGTGTTCCTCTTTGTCTCTCTATAGTCAGCATGTCACTGAAATGAGACTTGAACCCAATTCTTCCTGGCTCTGAGGTTGCTCTCTAGCCACTATATCATGATGCCTTCTAAAGATCCACGTTAAGTATCAACATTTTATTCTACACCCAGCCATCCCATCTCCCCATTATAAAGAATTTAACAAGATCTGGTTGCCATTAATAATAAATCCAGACTCTGCAACTTGGTAGAACTATGTGCAAATCATTCAGCCTCTCTGGGTCTCAGTTTCTTCATCTATAAAATTGGAGAAAGATTAGATTAGATGATTCTAGGATGCTTGTCAGGACTTAAACTTTGGGAGCCTATGACCCTAAAGCCATATAAAGCTCTGATTCTTAACTTTTTAGCATATAAGATTGCTGTAGTTGTTCTTATTGTGCTGTTGTGTTGTTGTCTTTGTTATTTGGAGTGTCTTGGGGGTGGGGTGTTATTGTTCATTTTTAACAGCTCCTTTCCTGCTCTATTTTGATTATCTTAAGGAAGGAGAAAGAAGTCTTTGTGTTAAAATAAAAGCTGCAAAGCCTTCATTAGTCCATTAAGTTTGGGAAGAACTGAGAAATAGGACCATATTTTTGTGTTTTGTTATGTGTTTTTTTTTCCCACACAATGAGAACAAGCCTGGCTGTCCCTGAGCATCTCAAGTAGTCTTGCAGCTGTCTTTTGCCTCATACCTTTCTGGCATGGCTCCACTTCAGGTTGTCTTTCTGGTTTAAAAATCTTTGCTTCAATCCCAATCCAAATTTCTGACACAGTCCTTTGGTCACCATCTGTCACCTGGTTTATTCCTTGACTGCTCTGTTTCTCTGACTGGTCAGTCTCTGCCACAGGCCTCAGACATCCTCTGCTCTGCATAACAAAAAATTCAGTCATTTCTCTCCAGGTCTTTTGCTTTTCTGGCTCATCTAGGATTCAGCTGCCATTTTGTCTATTTTACTAAACAAATTCCTTAAGCTTTGACTGCATCTCACCCTCTTTATATAAAGCTGATCTTACTCCCCTTCTCTAATTTCAACCAAGCCAGAGTAGTTTTAGTTAAGTTGAAATTGATAGCATGATAAAAGAGTTAAAAGAGATCTTGAGGAGCACTGAGAGATTAAGTGATTTGTCCAGGGTCAAACAATTTGTGAATGAGTGAATTTGAAATCAGATCTTCCTGTTTCTATGTCTTATCTACCAAATCCGGCTACTTTTTCCCAATGTCCCATAGTTATTAAATTTCTGTGGCTGAATTTGAATGCAGGGCTTCTTAAGTCCAATGTTCTATCCACTATTGTTTAGGGTCAGTCTTTTATTAGTCACATCCAATTCTTTGTTATTCCTTATATAGTTTTCTTGACAGAGATAGGAGAGGGGCTTACCTTTCCCTTCACCTGCTCATTTTACAAATTTACAAATTCCTTATTTTACAAATGAAGAAACTGGGGTAAAGAGGGTTAACAGACTTAACCAGGGTCATATAGCTAATAAGGATCTGAGGTAAAATTTGAATTATGGTCCTCCTGACTCTAGGACAGACACTCTATTCACTGTGCCATTTACTTGCCCCTTTAGCCACTATACTACCATGCTTTGTCTTAATCAAGTTCTACATCTGAGTATAAGATTTCAACCTCAAAGGGAGCAAAATCTGATTTGGAGTATATACTTGTAATATAAAAAAGTAATTGTGATAATATGCTATAACATAATACCAGATCATAAATCTGGAATATGATGTTTAAGTCTAGATTCCACCTTTTTGGAATAATTAATTACATAGAGTTCATCCACTAGGTCACCTCATGACTCTAAACCAATATGTCTCTTATCCATTGGTTCATTTTCCTCTTTCTGTATATGTGCTCAGATTAGTCAAAAATCCTTGTCCGGCCTATAATTACTTGGCCTTTCTTTCATAGTCAAACTTTGTAACCACGAGATTCATATAAATTGTTCTTATTCTCTCAGTACCCATGCTCTCACCTACATAAATGAATCAGAGTATATGAAGAAATATTTCTGGAAGATGATGAGGAAATCAAGGATGAGGTTTCCTTGAAGATACAGGGATTAGGGAAACAGTTTGGTGCTGCTGTTATTTTATTGAACTGCACAATGATTCCCATCCTTAATTGCATGAGATTATAGTCCAAAAGAAAAGTCACAGGGTTTTTAATTATAGGTTCAGGGTTCAAAAACCAGTTTTGGTATTTTCTGCCTATATATCCTTTCACAAATTACTCCAATTCTTTGTCTCAATTATTTCATCACTTAGATGAGAGGTTTGGAAAAGAGGGCCCCTAAGATTTTTTTATAAGTCTTCATCTGTGATCCTTTGAGAATATAAGAGGATATGTATGTGTGTGTATACATACATACACACATGTGTGAATGTGTTGTATACATGCATTTTATGTAGATATATGGGAATGCCTGTAATATGTGTGTGCATATATGTATATACCATATACATCCATGTATCTATTATATAAACTTCTCTCTCTCTCTCTCTCTCTCTCTCTCTCTCTCTCTCTCTCTCTCTCTCTCTCTCTCTGTCTCCTTCTCCCTCTTTCCCCTTCACACACAGAGTAATTCATTCAGCTAACAAACTAGCATTTAAGATATTCAAGGCTCTCTCCCAGGTGCTGAAGAAAAGGAACAGGCTCATTTATTGGCAATGGTTATATAAACTAAGCCAGGAGAAAAGAGATGGGGGGGGTGGTGTTTTGTTTTGTTTTGATTTTAAAGAGTGCACTAAAAATAGCAATGAAGAAAAAAGGAAGCGGGCAATGGAAGTAGCAGAAGCAAACAGAAGTAGCTATGAGATAACAGGAGTTACAAGAAGAAAAACAGACTCACTAAATGACAGTGATGAAAAGTGAGAAAGCAAAAATCACCATGGATCAGAAGAAACAAAGAGGAAAAGTATGACATTTAATTAGTCAGTTTACAAATATAGATTAAACATTTAATCTAATATTTGATTCAATACCAATTTATTTAATAGAAATATGTAAAGCCTTACATTTGGATTAAAAAAAAAGTTCACAGGTTCTGGATGCATCAAAGTCTATCTTGACAATGGTTCATGTAAAATAAGAATTAAATGTGAGCTCAATGTAATTTAACAGTGTGACATGGTAGTCAAAATAATTAATGCATTCTTAGGTTCTTAGGCTGTTTTATGAGTGGAACAATCTAAACTAATGTAGCTTTCACCATATTAAAGATGCTACAACTTTAAACTCCCACAATTACTTTCCTCATAAAATTCTGCTTTTAGGTACAACTTGTAGAACACCTGTAGGATTTATTTGCCCTCGGGATTCTTCCTTTCAGTGAAAATAATTGGACTAAGGAGGTGGCCATCTGATGTATTTTGTCCTGGTCTGACAACACATCTGGAGTATTATATTCAATTCTGGTTTCCACATGTTAGAGATGAAGGATATTGATGATTTGGAGTGTATTTAGAGAAGAGTGAGGAGGTTAATGCATAGATTGGAGATCATTCAATTGACTGAAGAAAGGATGTTCAGGTCAGAGAAGACTTAGAAGCACAGTCAAATCAGTTAATATATATTTCTTAAGTGCCTACAGCTACTACTAATTAATAATAATAATAATAATAACACTTAAGTAGTGCTTAAAAATAAACATTTCTTAAGTATCTACTGCCACTACTTACTACTGTTACTGCTGCTGTTGCTGCTATTATTACTATTACTATTACCACTACTATTTATATAGTACTTAAAATAAACAGTAAGAGCCTAAAAATAAATAACTTTTATATAGCACTTAAATAACTTTTTAATTGCCTATTGCTACTACTTACCCACTTACTACTCTTACTACAATTATGACTGCAACTATCACTACTATTTCCTAACATTTATGTAGATTATAAAAATAAGCATTTAAATGCCAGCTACTATTACACCTAACACTTAAAATAAATAACAAATGGCTAAAAATAACAATGATGCTTATGTGCCATTAAAAAAAATTATTGTGACTACTTCTACTACTAATAATAATAATGATAATATCCAACATTTATGTAACATATAGGTGCCAGGGACTTGACTACAGGCTAGCAATTCAAATATGAAAAAGATAATCACTGTCCTTAAGGAACTTAAAATCTAACAAAAGAAAAGAACTTAGAAAAGAGAGCTGAAAATCCAGGGGGTGGAGAGAGAATGGGAAAAACTGAAGGGTTACCTACAATTGGGCCATGATAAATACCAAAGCATTGCCAATTGCTTGAAAAATCAAGAGATGGTTGGCCTGGGAGTGCTCTTTAATTGGAAGTTTTGAGAGAAGTTTTGCTTTTTGGAGTTTTTGGTTTTGTTGTGTTGTGTTTTGTTTTTGCTCTATGCTTAAGCACTTCAGTCAGAGGGATGGATACTGATGAAGTGAGAGGACCAAGGCTGATGAAATATTTTAGAATGATGAAGTTCCTGCTGAAGAAGTTTTCTGAATGTATGGTGGAAGCTACGCAATACATCTAAGCAATGCAAACTGGTATGAAGTGAATGGAGCACATAATATTATTCTATCTATTTGAAGATCTATCATACAAAAAGGTAGAGATAGACTTCTTCATCATAACCCTGAGGGCAGAACTTGGAGTAATCCATGGAATTTGTAGATTGTTCAGTACTGGAATGTTAGAATAGACTTATTTAGGTTCTCTCTCACTGGAGTTTTTCAAACAGAGATTTACTTTCTTTATAAAGTTGTTGCATGTATCACATAATTTAAGATAACCTTAAAACATTTTCTAGTGTTTTAAGCTAGCTATCATGACAATGACACTGGAATTTCATGTGGAAATAACAGCAAATAGTCCAATATGAATGGATCATTGAGGATATAAAAATATAGGAAAGTTAGGAAGTGATCAGGTTATAAAGAACTTTAAATGACAGAGAAGTTTATTTTTTTTTAATGAGGAAATTGAGCAAGGAAGTGCCTAAGGACTTTTCTAGCTCCAAATCTCTGATCCTCTGACTATATGGCATCATAATAACTTAAGATTGAATTCCTTTTCTTGGCTTCCAAATCATACTGTTGGTGATGACTTCAGAGACCACTGAAAGAAAGGTAATTAGTTTATCCTTGAATATAGACTCTTCTACTCTATAGACACAAGCTTTTTGCTTTGTTAACCATGATTGCCTCAAGGATTTTTGAGTTTTGTGGGTCTGCACTAGAATATCCTACCAAGAAGTATTTGTTGGACTTTCAAATTTAAACATGATTTCTTCTATTTGAATGTGAACCTCTTGAGGATGGAGATGATATTTTTGCTTTTCTTTGTTCCCCTAGTGTTAAGCACAATGCCTGCCATTTCATAAGCATTTAATAAATGTTTGTCTGTCTACTTAATACCCTCATCCCATTTGACTAATTGACATAAAATGAACTACATGATAACCCCGAATTTCCCCTCTGATCCCAAATGAGTGCCTATCTAACACCATAATATGAATAGTGTTATTTTATGAATTCATGATTACTTTCCTCATAAGATCTCTAAATGCATTGAAAAAAAATTCTTCCTTTAGACACCAGTTTGTTGAACTCCTGGAGAACTTCTGTACACTCAATATTCCTCCTTTCAGTGAAATTAATTATACCAAGATCTTTGCCACTAGCCTACAATACAACTTTTAATGATAATACATAACTTGGGAGGAAACATGTAAGTAGA
Source organism: Antechinus flavipes (assembly GCF_016432865.1). NCBI lineage: Eukaryota > Metazoa > Chordata > Mammalia > Dasyuromorphia > Dasyuridae > Antechinus > Antechinus flavipes. The sequence continues at coordinate 689,336,677 of NC_067398.1, forward strand.
TTATGAAATGTTAACATCTATCATAACACTGAAATCAATTCCAGCTCCATGTATGTGACATAAATTAATTACTCAAGGAAAAAAAGCTTCCCTCAGTTATATAAACACACCTTTCAATGACCCAATGGAAAGCATAGTGGTTACTTAGGAATTAAGGCAGAGCCAACTTATTCCATTAATCTGTGTAGTCTTGACAAACAAGGGGAAGATGAATATTAGAGTACTATACAGCTGAATTGAGCTCCAAATGGCACATACCAATATGCATCATTGGCTAACATTACTAACACACACACAACAGCATGCGAACCCTTTGGAAGTGCTTGGGGCCAAACAGCACTGCAGTAATCATCGTTCATAAAAATGGATATTTTTCTTCCAGAAACTAATATTCCAAAGCACAAAAAGTAAATAGAGTATAAATATAGCATTGAATGCCATGAAATACTATGTCATATTCTCCCTACGACACACCCCTCCTCTTATCACCCCACCTCACTCCCAGTAATTAGGGAACATATGTTTCCATTTGCTATTTATTCAAGAAATAAAGGTTTGGTTATAAAGGTGTTTGCTTTCCAACTAATCATGATTTTTCCCATTTATTAGAAATATATCTTCCTTTCATAGGGCCTTTTAGAACAGAGTTGCTCTGGCTTTCAGCTCAAATATTTATAGGTTAAGGGTTTGTGGTGATTTATTTCTATTTGTTTTTAATTTTCTTGCCCCATGTTTCCAAAGGCACCACACATTGTTATGAATGGCTTCCTGCTAAATTATGTAGAGGGTCTATGTTGCTCCAAAATGCTTGCTTTTGATGAGGTTATTAAAACAATGACAATATGAATTACCATGGAAATAGAAACATAAATCCAGAACCTCATTTATTCTCTAGAGTTAAGATATCTCTTCCATCTCTCTAAAATCTCAGCCATGATGTATCTTTAACATGAAGTTCTTGGAGTTTTGCACACCTGAAATGAATTCACTTGGCCTGGTGACTGATCCTCTAGAAATTGACTCTTCTGAGCGACATGGTCAAATTGTTTTGGCTGACCAATATTCAGGCAGCATGAGTGTATTCTTTAGGTCACATTCAAGAAATGTTCATGTGACCATCATAGGTAGGCTACTTCCTAAACCTCAGTATATGGACACATGAAAGGCCAGCCTATAAAGGAATGTTTCCTTACATTTTTTTTTCTAGGAGCCTCTGCCTGGAACACCACCAGTGTTTCCATGGTAACTAATGCATATCAAAGGGACATGAGTATAGAGAGGAGGAAAAACAAATATCAGAAGCCCCATAAACAAAATATATGTTTAGGAATGTACATATGTGACATCAAGCTCTGTTAGGTCCTCTTGTTCCTTACTTGTCAGGCATCATAAATCATTTGTTTTCAGACATCCATAACCAAAAAAAAATGGTAGTTATTGCCTGCATCCTTATATATAACACTAGCCACTTTTGAAAAAAAAAATCAAATGTAATAAGACCAAGGAAGGAAACAGACTAATGAGGAGAATTGGATATATACCTGAAAATGAAAAACAGACAAGAGGCAAGGCAATAAACATTTATTAAGTGATTGCTACATGTCAGAAACCATACTTAATGGGGAGGATACAAATACAACAAAAAAGTCATTCCCTGCCCTCAAGGAATTTATATTCTATTGAGGGAAGAGATGAAAATGGTGAAGGAAGGGAGGAGAGTGCAAGGGATGAAGATGCTGGCACAAGATTTTTCGAAGCCCAGAAAATCAGGGGCAGAGATAGGAGGGGCTATCAACTGTTGTTGCTTGTCCTTCCTTCTCAAAGAGGACCATGACATCAGGGAATTGGTGCCCTTACATGCAACAGAAATTGATTTAAGTGAGGAAGGGTTGTGAAAAGTTACCAGCCTCACTTTCTTCTTCAGAGACATCTGGAAAGAGTGGCAAGATCAGGAGAACTGGAGAGCAGGGGCTTGGATGCAGTGGGAGGCTTTAAACTAAGATCTTTAACAGGAGCTCAGTTTGATTGAGACAAAACCCAATCAGTGATTGAGGCTAGATAAAAATTGAGACAGAGAATGACCTCTATTACCTAGTTAAAAAAATCAATCTGGAAAGGGAAGATCTTTAGGGTTTCTGGCCAAAACAGAAACAATGACTATTTACACTCTGAGTCAATCAGGGTCCAAACAATACAAAGTCTATTGTTGGCCAATTAACGAGACCCAGAGTGATGTGGGTTTAAGGCATGGTATGTAAAAAAGGTAATTTAATCCTTAACTCCAAGATATCATCATGCAAACCCCAAGATGTGAAATTTCAGTAATGAAAGAAGGAAGGACTAAGGAAGGAAGGAAGTTGTGATGTGCAATTGGCCAGATCCAGTGGGGTAACTCCTACTTCTATTCACAAAGGTTGTTGTTTGTCCTTCATCTTCTATTTTTTTTGATCAGCATAAAGTATTTTATTTTCATTTTTTTCTTTTTTTTAATTTTCAAAATATATACATCATTTTCAACATTCACCCTTGCAAAACTTGTGTTCCATTTTTTTTCTCCCTTCCCTCCACCCCTTCCCTTAGACAGCAAGCAATCCAATATATGTTAAATATGTGCAATTCTTCTGTACATATTTTCACAATTATCATTCTGAATAAGAAAAATCAAATAAAAAAAGAGAAAGAAAACAAAAAGCAAGCAAATAATAAGAAAAAAGGTGAAGATATTAAGTTGTGATCAACACTCAATTCCCATGCTTCTCTCTGGGTGCAGATGTTTCTGTCCATCACAAGTCCCTTGGAAATGGCCTAAACCACCTCATTGATGAAAAGAACCATGTCCATCAGAATTGATTATCAAATAATCTTGTTGCTGTGTACAATGTCATCTTGATTCTACTGATTCTACTGAATTCACTAGCATCAACCTGCTGATCGTTTCCTATAGAACAATAATATTCCATAATATTCACATATCATAATTTATTCAGCCATTCTCCAACTGATGGGCATCTACTCAGTTTCCTGTTCCTTGTCATTACAAAAAAAGATTGCTAACCCTAACACTTTTCCTTTTTTTATGATCTCTTTGGGATACAGGCCCAGTAATGGCATTCTTTGATCAAAGGCATGCACAGTTTGGTAGCTCTTTGGACATAGTTCCAAATTGCTCTCCAGAATGGTTGGATCAATTAACAAATCTATCAATAATGTATTAGTGTCCCAGTTTTCCCACATTCCCTCTAATATTTATCATTATCTTTTCCTGTCATCTTATCCAATCTGAGAGGTGTAATAGTTCCTCAGAGATGTCTTCATTTGCCTTTCTCTGCTCAATAATGATTTAGAACATTTTTCATATGACTAGAAATGTTTTTAATTTCTTCATCTGGAAATTGTATCAACTGGGGAATTGCTTGTATTCTTATAAATTTAAGTCAGTTCTCTACATATTGTCCTTCATTCTTGAGAAGGATCATCAGAGTGTTGATATCATGACATATAAGTTGAATTGGATTTAAGGTTGTGCAAAGTCACCAGCCTCCCTTTCCCTTTCAATGTCATCTGGTCCAAATGACAAATATACATTAGGATGATTAGACATGATTCTCTGTTGTTAACTATGATCTGCTAGCAGAAAGTGGATCCTGCTAGCAGACAGAACTATAACATAATAAGATTGTTGATTTAGAACTGGAAAGGAGTTTAGAAGAACTCATGTCCAACTCATAAACATTTTCTGTAATACATTCATGAAGATTTTCAGCTTAAACTATTACCATTGTTAACTAGGTGTTCATGTCACTTTTTTTTCTAAGAACCTAATATATACATAATGTGTTTTCTCCTCTATATTTTGGTTCCTTGGGAAAAGACCAAGTAGCCCATTCTAGTTAGAGCTCTGATCATTAATGTTGATGGCTCTTACCTGGTCTTAACTTTGGCTATTAACTCAGCTCAATTCATTAAGAAAATAATTCTGTTTCTTATTCTATATTTTAGCATAAGAATTGTAAGATGGGAAAGGACAAAATCTTTATTCTCAAGGAGTTTTTAATCCCTGATAGATAGGATACCTGTATATGTGTGTTTATATAAATGTGTGTATTTACATATATATGTATACAGAAACACTGATATGCATTATGGTAAGATCAAATGTTAAAACAGAAATTTAACACTAGGAAAACTGGAAGAGGGAAAATATAGTCTCAGCCAAAAATGAGGAAGGGATCCACCAAGATAATAGCCCCAAAGTTGGACTTAGACATGAGAAAAATGAAGTAAAAATGTTTATGCTTATCTAGGAGTTATGATTTGCAGTCCTGCCTTTGCTGCTGGCATCCTAGCTCTGTTTTCTGGTGAACTTTAATAACTTATTCCATATAAAATTTTCCATTTGTTATTATTGTGAAGGCTCCATGAAAATAAAGCAGATTCAATATCCCATATACCATTTAAATTTTCTCTTTAAACAGATTGTTATTTTGGCAGATGATCGAATTTTAGAATAAGAGTTGCTTTGTAAATTGAAAAACAGTCTATGAATTTGAGATTATTATTATTATCATCATCACTGCTGTGGCTATTGCTTTGTAATAATTATTAGAGACATGGCCTCATAGACAAGAAGACCCAATTTCAACTTCAGCCCCTACATATTGACTGAGTGACCTTGGACAAGTAATTTAACTCTTTAATGTTATAGAAGTTCTCCAGGACTATCAGGGGCAGAGCATTTTAAGATTGGTAAAGATATTTAAAACAACCCTGAAAATATGTTTCACTTGATTATACATGAATTGTTTGTATTTTATTGCTTGCTGGTGGGAAGAGAGAGAGGAGGGGAAGGAGAAAATTTTGGAACTCAGAATCTTACACAAGTAAATGTTGGAAACTATATTTCATGTACTTGGAAAAAAATAAAATGTTATTAAAACCAAAAAAAATTAAAAATAAACCTTGGATATATTATTTTGCTCATTCTACAGATAGGTAAATATGAGGCACAGAGAGCTTAAGTGAATTGTCACCACAAAGCTAATAAGTGTCTAATGCTGGATTTGAAGTCAGCAACAAACAGAATGAGGAGGAAGAAGATAGTAGAAGCTATTCAGGAGCTGTTCAAAAAATAGCTTAATATATCTATAGTTCCATGCTCTGCGTATAAAGACATTAATAAGTATCTTTCAGCCCAAGACTAAGAGGCAGGTACAGTGGGAAGTTTTGGCATTATTATTATTTTATGTAACCATGATGATTGAAAACCTTGTTTTTTCACCAATCGGTGTTTTGCTTGGGTGATGCAATAAATATTCTGGTCTGTAATAATGGTCTAGTTCAAGTGCACTTTATTAGTTGAATTCTAAAGGGATTTTGAGGTTATTGCTGCCCTTATGAATAGATGTTAGGTTGTTATGATCATCAGTCTCAGTACTGTTGTTCTATTCCTCTCATATCTTTTGCTAGGATTCATATAAAAAGAGCTGGGACAGATCAGTATCCTGCTATTATTACTATTATTTTATGATTAATGTCTTGTAACCTCTTCCATGCTTGGATATAACTGCCTTTTTTATAATTGAGTAAAAACATTGGGGTTTTTAAGTTCATCCTCTGGATATCCACTGAGGGAATCTTTTAGATGACTTCAATAGGAGGCAGGATGACAAGGATGACATTTATCTTGTCTTGTTTCTATGATTTTCCCTTTTCCACTTCCCAAGTATATCTATACTTTTTTTTTCAATATTTTCATTCTCTATTTTGCATCCTCCATATCCCAATATTTAGCATATTACCAGGGACATCATAAGTGCTTGATAAATGTTTATTGATTGATTTGTTCTATGTTCCTTAGAAATTATTAATATGTGGTATGGTAACATCTATTAAAACACATATTCCTTAAATGATGTTATTAGAATCATTATTATTATGCTGTGTTTTCTGAATTGAATTCCAGTGATTACTGGCCATATGACATACAATTCTAAGAATAAGCATAAAAAGAGACACCTAGAGTAATAAATTTAGAGTTGAAGAGGCTCTAAAGATCATGTATTCCATTCCCTTCATCTCCTTTTTTGTAGATATGAAGTCTAAAGACCAGGGAACTTTCTAAAGTTACTATGCCAAGCTCACACAGGTAATAAATGTCAGGGTCATCTGAGCGTCTGATTCTAGAATCCATGCCATTTCCAGGGAACCACTTGGGGAGAAAAGGCAGATATATAAACCTTTTCTTCTTTTTGTGGTCATCTTCCTCCTAGAAATATTTCTTGTTGCTTTCTCTTTCCTTATTTACTCTGTTATCATGTCCTGATTTGGGATTTTCTTGACAAAGATTCTGTAGCAGTTTTCCATTTCCTTCTCCAGATTTTACAGATGAGGAAACTGAGTTCAACAGTGTTGCCCAGGGTCACATAGCTACTAAGTGTCTGAGGCCAAATTTGAACTCATGAAGATGTATTTTCCTAACTCTAGACTCAGTAGTCTGTGCACTAATGGTGCCACTTACCAGCCTCTTATTCACATTGGTTTTTTGGCATTGGCAAAAAGAAGAGGAATCAGAAAATCTATATTAAAAAAAACAGACATTAGCAGATATGAGTTAAACACAATGGTAAAGGATTTTTAAAAGGGAATTCTCCAATGATTTAATATTGGTGAATTCCAAGATGATCTGTTCAGTTTAGCAAAAAACAGAGACTGGTTGACAGGTGACACTGAGAATTTCATTCACACATAGGCTACATCCTATTTTTCTCAGTTACTGGTCACTTCAGCCAATGTCCCAACTCAAATCAAATCAATTCAAACTAATAGAATTTGTCAAGCGCCAACTATGTGTAAGGTCTGAGTCTTGGATATAAAACAAAAAAGATATTGAGAACAGAGGATCAACAGGATTTGTCAACTGATTGGATATGAAGAGTGAAGGTGAGAAAAAGGAGGAAGCCTATAATGACTCTGAGGGAGTGAACCTTGACTGACTAGGCAGATGGTGGTGCTATCAACAAAGAAGAGGGAAGATATTTTTGGATGAGCAAGGATTGGAGAAAAGATTTTGTTTTGCAAGGGGGGGGGGGAGATAAAAAGATGGGTAATGGTACAGTGGAAAAAATGCTGATAAAGGAGTTCCTAACTTGGAGTCACAAGACAAGTTAAAATTTTGTCACTTCCTCAATGAGCTTGGATAAGTTATAGGATCTCAGTTTCTTCATCTGTAAAATGAGAGTGTTGGGCAAAATGACCTCTAGGAAATTGTTCTTGTCTAGATCTATGATTCTATGTCATATGTCACTTAGCTTTTTTCTTCCTCTGGTTTCCCATATGTGAATCAAGTCAATAAAGCATTTATTAAGCATCTATTATATGCCAGACATTGTGCTAAGCACTGGAGAATCAAAGAAAAGCAAACAAAACAAAAAAACAAAGTAAACTAAACAAAAACCTCTGACCTCAAAGAGGTCACATTCTAATGGAGGTGACAGCATGTATTTAACTATTTACAGACAAGACATGTACAAGATAAATTGGAGATTAATCAATGGAGGGAAAGTGCTAATTTTAAGGAAAAGCAGGAAAGGCTTCTTGTGGGAGATGAAATTTTAGCTTGGACTTTAAAGGAAGTCAAGAAAGCAAGGAGGCAGAGATGGGGAAAGAGAGAGTTTCACACATCCCCATGTATGAACAACCAATGAAAATCTCTAGCATAGAATGAAAGAACTGGCTACATGGCTTCCAATGTCCCTTCCTGATCTTCTGTTTGTTGTATGAGTAAAAGATATAAAAGGAAAATAATATTAAGGAAGGACAAAATAGAACCCAGGGCATAGACATAGGGGATAACCATCTTTGAGATGGCTAATTCTGTCTTGAAATACCAACTCAAATTTCTCACAAGGACATTTATTTGGGCTTTACAATGAAACTAACCATTAAGCCTGTGAAGCTTATATTACTAGAAGATTTTAAAATACCCAGCATATGCTAATGTAGCTCCTGATGTGAAACTTGCTTGGTGCTCCTAGCTGGCCAGCCAGCCAGGGGTATACTAGCTCATAACAGTACTCATTCATTGCCTGCAGCCCTAAGCTAGGTAGCAAAGAACAATCTGCCAGCCAGAGTGGCTTTGTCTTCTGTGACAAGATTGCCTGCCAAGAGGCACAGTCCTTCAGAGAGGAGAAATTCAGTTGGATACGGGCTGTCAGAAATACCAGACTGACACAAACATGAGAGGCTGCCTGTCTTTTCATGTTAGCAATGTGTTTTTGCTAGATTGAGGTTGGCATGCAAGTAGACTGAGCTTAAAACCCCAATGATTGATACTCAAAGGTTCTTTGATCTTGGACTTCTTTGTTCTGTCCAGGGCTAAAAACAGAGAGGCACTTCGCTCTGGTGTTCTGTGTAGTTGCAGCATTTGTAAGCAGAGGTCTTACTGTAGAATAATGAGCAATAGGCTGACTCTCATTCTTCTGTAGAACATCCATGAAGTCTGTTTCCTAAACGGAGGGAGTAAATAATTATTATCTTACACATGTAGCAGAATAAGTATGGGAAAGTAGAAATAAAAGTGGTTCTGTACCTAGAAGATCTGTGTGAATTTGGGCAAGTTCCTTAATCTCCTAGACAAGTACATGACTTGGTGGACCTAGAATCAGGAATGACTGCATTCTAATTCTGCCTCAGAAGCTTACTGGCTATGTATTACTAACCAGTGATTTCATCTATCTTAGCCTCAGTTCTTCATTTGTAAAATAGGGATAATAACAGCATAACAGGGTTGTTATGAGGATCAAAAAAAGTTAAGCACAAAGTGCTTTGCAAACCTTGAAGCACTATTGACATGCTAACTACTTCTTTCCTTCTAGATTAAATCCAGTTAGGTAAATTTACTTGACAGATAAGAGATTATAGTTAGCTACATTTAATTAATCAAAAGATCTGAGCATGATTCTTGCCTCTGCCATTTACCATCTATGTAAATATGATATTTCACCTCTTCCAGCTTCAGGTTTCTTATCTGTGAAAGGGGAATAGTTAACTATCTCACAGGTCTTTTATCAGGATCAGATGAGGGAATAATTCTGGCAAGCCCACGGTGAACCAAGAAGAAATGTGTATGTGTGTGTGTGTGTGTGTGTGTGTATATACACACACATACATATAGGAAGAAATGATATATATTATATAATATATATTATAGTAAGTATAATATATAAATATATAATAAATAAATAGTATATATAATATATATAGTACTATTTCATTTATAGTATTATAGATAGAGATAGATAGATACAAATAGATGCAACATATTTGAGAAACATTGTTTAGGCCTGGATGGAGAATGGAAGGGAAGAGGTGGATTTATTGCCAAAAAACTAGAAAGCAAATGTCAATTCTTCCATTCACTTAGCTTTATGATAGTGTCCTAATCATTTAATCACCCTAAGCCTCAGTTTCCATATTTATAAAATGAAGGAGTTAGAACAAATTATCTTGATGGTCCTTTCTAGCTCTAGATGTATAAGACCATGACAGCTATATATAAAGTGGTTACAGTAAAAAAAGAATTTATTCATAATTGCTACAGGCTCCATACCATGCTAATCATTAGGAATACAAAAATAAGTAAAATGAAGAACAATTCCTGCCCTCAAGGACCTTAAATTCCAATTGGGAAAATAACACACAAAGACAGCTGAAAAGTGAGGAAAGAGAGGGAGAAAATGATACTTAGTGAGGGATATCTTATGAAGAAATGTAGAAAAGTATAATCTCCTGGGAGATTTAAAAAAAAAATGGTTGCTATGGATGTTCTCTTCAAACGGAGGCTCTGTCAAAACATAGTGTTTTCACTTTTTTTTTAATATAATCTTTTTTCCTTTTTGATATGATCTTTCTTGTGCAGCATGATAATTGTAATGTATAGAAGAACTGCATGTTTAACATATATTGAATTACTTGCTGTCTAGGGGAGGGGATGGGGAGTAGGAAGAGAGAAAAAAATATGGAACACAAGGATTTGCAAGGGTAAATGCTGAAAACAATCTTTGCATATGTTTTGAAAAATAGAAAGCTTTATAAAAAAAGAACAAATGTGAAAATTCGTTTAACAAATAACAGAGAAAATAAATATTTTATATATATATATATATATATATATATATATATATATAATATATATATATATTTAATGGAGGCTCTGGGAGGAGCTTCCTACTATTTCTTCGGAGATAAAGAGGGGCCCCAAGAGCAAACAGTGCATATGAATTGTAAGTTATGGGACTAAAGTGATATTGTAGGATGAAGAGGATCATGACATAAGAATAAAGAAGTTCACATATGCAATCTGGGGAGAACCAAAGCAAGAAGAATAATATCCAGTGTTTAATTCTGAAGAGTTAGTATAAGGGAAGTATTTTGCAAACTGCAAAGGACTGATGAGAATTGATGCTAATGCTGCTATTTCTACTTAAATTATAAGAGCAACAACCATGAAACAATTATTATCATTATTGTGATTTTTTATTAAAGCTTTTTTATTTACAATGCATATACATGGGTAATTTTTCCAACATTGACCTTTACAAAACCTTTTGTCCAAATTTTCCCTTTCTTCCCCATACCTCCTCCCCTAGCTGGCAAGTAGTCAAATCCATGTAAAATATGTTGAAATACATGTTATTTCCAATATATGTGTATTTTTTTTTTGCAAAATTTTGTTGCAAAAGAAAAATCATATCAAGAAGGGAAAAAAAAGAAAAACTGAGAAAGAAAACATAATGCAAGCAAATAACAACAGAAAGATTGAGAATGTTATGTTGTGTTCCACACTCTATTCCCATAGTTCTCTCACTGGGTGTAAATGGTTCTCTTCATCACTGCACAAGTGGAACTGGTTTGAATCATCTCATTGTAGAAGAGAGCCACATCCATCAGAATTGATCATCATATAGTCTTGTTGTTGCCATGTGTAATGATCTCATGGTTCTGCTCATTTCACTTAGCATAAGTTCATGGAGGTCTCTCCAAGCCTTCAACTTGCTGGTCAGGTCTTACAGAACAATAGTATTCCATAACATTCATATACCATAATTTATTCAGCCATTCTCCAATTGATGGACAAACACTCACTTTCCAGTTTCTTGCCACTACAAAGAGAGTTGCCACAAACATTTTTTGCACAGGTGGGTCCCTTTCCTTCCTTTAAGATCTCTTTGGGATATAAGCCCAATAGTAACATTGTTGGGTCAAAAGTATGCACAGTTTGAGAATTTTTTGAGTATAATTCCAAAATGCTCTCCAGAATGGTTGGATCTGTTCACAGTTGCACGAATAAAGTATCAGTGTCGCAGTTTTCCCACATGCCTTCCAACATTCACCGTTATCTTTTCCTGCCATCTTAGCCAATCTGAGAGGTGTGTAGTGGGATCTCAGAGTTGTCTTAATTTGCATTTCTCTGATCAATATTGATTTGGAGAACTTTTTTATGTGGCTACAAATAGTTTCAATTTCTTCATCTGAAAATTGTCTGTTCATATCTTTTGATCATTTATCAATTGGAGAATGGCTTGAAATATTATAAATTTGAGTTCAGTTCACTATATAAATGAGGACTTCATCATAGCCTTTGGATGTAACAATGTTTTCCCAGTTTATTGCTTTCCTTTTCAGCTTGTCTGCATTAGTTTTGTTTGTACAAAAACTTTTTAACTTAATATAACCAAAATTAACTATTTTATGATCAATAATGATCTCTAGGTTTTTTTTTGGTCAAAAATTCCTCCTCCACAGGTCTATGAGGTAAACTATCCTATGTTCTTCTAATTTGCTTATAATATAATTCTTTATGTCTAGATCATAAACCCCTTTTGACCTTATCTTTGTATATGGAGTTAGGTGTGGGTCTATCCCTACTTTCCAATTTTTCCAACACTTTTTGTCAAATAGTGAATTCTTATCCAAAAAGCTGAGGTCTTTGGGTTTGTCAAATACTTGATTACTATAGTAATTGACTATTTTGTTCTGTGACCTAGCCTTTTCCACTGATCAAGTACTCTGTTTCTTAGCCAGTACCAAATGGTTTTGATGACCACTGCTTTATAATATAGTTTTAGATCTGATACAGCTAGGGCACCTTCATTTGCTTTTCTCTTTATTAATTCCTTTGAAATTCTTGACCTTTTGTTCTTCCAGATTAATTTTGTTGTTATGTTTTCTAGGTCAATAAAGTAGCTTCTTGGGAGATTGATTGGTATAGCATTAAATAAATAGATTTATTTAGGGAATATTGTCATCTTTATTATATTTGCTCTACCTATCCACGAACACTTGATATTTTTGTAATTGCTTAGATTTGAATTTATTTGTGTGGAAACTGTTTTGTAGTTTTGCTAATATAATCCCTGACTTTCCCTTGGCAGACAGATTCCCAAATATTTTATATCATCAACAATTATTTTAAAAGGAATTTCTCATTGTATCTCTTGCTGTTGGATTTTGTTAGTGATGTATAAAAATGCTAATGATTTATGTGGAGTTATTTTGTATCTTACAACTTTGCTAAAATTGTGGATTATTTCTAGTTATTCCTATTTTCAGTTGCTTCTCTGTGGTAATCTAAGTATACCATCAATTCATCTGCAAAGAGTGATAAGTTGGTTTCCTCATTACCAACTGTAATTCCTTTAATCTCTTTTTTCTTCTCTTATTGCCAAAGCTAGCATTTCTAATACAATATTGAATAATAATGGTGATAGTGGGCAACCTTGTTTCACCCCTGATCTTATTGGGGACGGTTCTAATTTATCCCCATTACATATTATGCTTGCTGATGGTTTTAAATAGAAGCCATTGACCATTTTAAGGAAAAGTCCATTTATTCCTATATTCTCTAGTGTTTTTAATAGGAATGGCTGTTGGTTTTTATCAAATGCTTTTTCTGCCTCTATTGAGATGATCATATGGTTTTTGTTAATGTGGTTATTGATATAGTCAGTTATGCTAATAGTTTTCCTAATATTGAACCAGCCCTGCATTCCTGATATAAATCCTATTTGGTCATAGTGTATTATCCTGGGGATGATTATCTGCAATCTATTTGCTAATATTTTGTTTGATTTTTGCAGCAATATTCATTAGGGAGATTGGTCTATAATTTTCTTTCTCTGTTTTCATCCTACCTGGTTTTGGTATCAATACCATGTCTATGTCATAAAAAGAATTTGGTAGGAGTCTTTCATTCCCTATTTTTCCAAGTAGTTTATATAGTATTGGAGTTAATTGTTCTTTAAATGTTTGGTAAAATTCACATGTAAATCCATTAGGTCCTGAAGATTTTTTCTTAGGAAGATGATTAATAGCTTGTTACATTTATTTTTCTAAAATGGGACTATTTAAGTAATTTACTTCCTCTTCTGTTAATCTGGACAATCTATATTTTTGTAAGAATTCCTCCATTTCACTTAGGTTGTCAAATTTATTGACATAAAGTTGGGCACAATAACTCCTAATAATTGCTCTAGTTTCCTCTTAATTGGTAGATAGTTCTCCCTTTTCATTTTTGAGACGAACAATTTGATTTTCCTCTTTCCTTTTTCTAATCAAATTCACTAAAGGTTTATCTATTTTGTTGATTTTTTCATAAAACCAACTCAGTTTTATTTATTAATTCAAATTTTTTTTTTGGTTTTAACTTTATTGATCTCTCCTTTTATTTTTATAATTTCAAATTTGATATTTGATTAGAGGTTTTTAATTTGTTCTTTTTCTAGCTTTTTTAGTTACAAGCTCAATTCATTGGTCTTTTCTTTCTCTATTTTATGCAAATAAGCCTCTAGAGATATAAAATTTTCCCTTATTATCACTTTGGCTGCATCCCACAAATTTTGGTATGTTGTCTTGTTACTGTTATTCTCTTTGATGAAATTGTTGATTGTGTCTATGATTTGCTGTTTCACACATTCATTCTTTAGGATGAGATTACTTAGTTTCCAATGACTTTTTGGTCTATTTACTCCTAACTTTGTGTTGAATATAATTTTTATTGCTTCATGATCTAAAAGGTATGCATTTACTATTTCTGCCTTTCTGCATTTAATTTTGAAGTTTTTATTTCCTAACATATGGTTAATTTTTGTAGAGGTTCCATGAACTGCTGAGAAGAAAGTGTACTCTTTTCTGTCTCCATTCAATTTTCTCCAAAGATCTATCATATCTTGTTTTTCTAGTATTCTATTTATCTTTTTAACTTCTTTCTTATTTATTTTGTGGTTTGATTTATCTAGTTCTGGGAGTGCAAGGCTGAGATCTCTCACTATTATAGTTTTGCTGTCTTTCTTCTTGCAACTCTCTTAACTTCTTTCAAAATCTAGATTCTATACCACTTTTTGCATATGATTAATATTGATATTGCTTCATTATCTATGGTAACCTTTAGCAAAATATAGTTCACTTCCTTATCTCTTTTCATTAGATCATTTTTTGCTTTTGCTTGATCTGAGATCAAGATGGCTACCCCTGCTTTTTTTTTTTTACTTCACCTGAAGCATAATATTCTGCTCCAGTCTTTTACCTTTATTCTGTATGTATTTCTCTGCTTTTAATGTGTTTCTTGTAAACAACATTTTGTAGGATTCTGGCTTTTAATGCACTCTGCTATCCACTTACAGTTTATGGTAGGGTTCATCTCATTCACATTTACAGTTAAAACTACTAATTTCCTGCCATCTTATGAACCCCAAATTATAATTTTCTTTTTTTCTTTTTCCCTTTCCTCCTTCCCCAGTATTTTACTTAGGAGCACTACTTGTCTCAAGCAATTATCCCCCTTTAGAGATCCTACCCTTTTCCTATACCTTTCCCCTACTATTTCTGTTTTCCCTTCTATTTAGCCTATCCCTTTCCTTTTTTTCCCTTTCCCCTCCCACTTTTCTATAAGGTGAGAGAAGTTTCTTGGTGGAATCAAATATATCAAATATTGTTTTTTGAGCCAAATCTAATGAGAGTAAGATACACACAATATTTGTCATCCTCCCTTCTTTCCCTCAATTATGATAGATTTTCTTTGCCTCTTCCTGAGATGTAATTTTCCTCATTTTACATCCACTTCCCTCCCCCCTTTTTCTGTTACTATCCCCTTTCTATTTATACTTTCCTTTTTTATATTATATCACTAAAATCAAATTATACATGCACTCTTTATATATGTTAATAACAGAAAGTTATCAATTTTTTTTGTTTTGTTTTTTACCTTTTTATGCTTCTCTTGAGTTTTATATTTATAGGTCAAATTTTGTATAGCTCTGATCTTTTCATCAGAAATAAATGGAATTCACCAGTTTTGTTGAATGTCCATCTTATACTCTGAAAGAAAACGCTCAGTTTAGCAAGGTAATTTATTCTTGGCTGCATTCCAAGTTTTCTTGCCTTTCAGAATATCAGATTCCAGGCCCTTCAACCCTCTAAAGTGGAAGCTTCTAGGTCCTGACTAATTCTTATTATGGCTCCTCAGTATTTGAATTGTTACTTTCTGGCTGCTTGTAATGTTTTTTTCCTTGGTCCAATAGTGCTAAAATTTAACCACAATATTCCTTGGGGTTTTAATTTTGGGGTTTCTTTCACTGGGTGGTCAGTGAATTCTTTCAATGTTCATTTTACCTTCCAATTATATGATATCCAGGCAGTTCTCTTTGATGATTTTCTGAGAAATAGTGTCTAGGATCTTTTTTTAATCAGGGATTTCAGGGAGTCCAATAATCCTTAGATTGTCTCTCTTAGATCTATTTTCCTGGTTGGTTGTTTTCCAATTAGGTATTTATTTTACATTTCTTTTTTCTTTTTTCCTTTTTTTTTTTTTTTGTTTGCTTGACTGATTCATTGAGCCATTCATTTCCATTTATTCAGTTCTGAATTTTATTGAATTATTTTCGTCATTCACTTTTATTTTTGCTTCTTTTAGGAATTGTGCGACTGAACTTTATAAATGAGTTGTTTTGTTATATGGAATTTTTTTCTCATTTCACAAATTCTGCTTTTCAAGAAGTTATTTTCTTTTTCCATTTCACGACTTCTGTTTTTAAGGAGTTATATTCTTTTTCTATTTTAAAAATTCTATTTTTCTGGGAATTGCTTTCTTTTTTCATTTTATCAAATCTATCTTTAAATGAGTTATATACCTTTTCTAAACCCTCTTGCAAAATTTTCATTTCCTTTCCCCATTTTTCTTCTAGTACTCTTTTAAGATCCTTTTTAATTTCTTCTAGGAGAGCATTGTATGATGGAGACCAGGTTATATCACCTTTTGGGGCTTCATCTGGAGTCAATCTGCCTTTAGTGTCCTCAGGGTATGAAATCTGTTCTCTTTCACTATAAAAACTGTCTATCAGTAGCGTCCTCTTTACTTTTTTATTCTTTTTTTTTTTAAGTTAAGGTCTGCTTTTAGGATGGAGGAGGTTTTCCAAGCTGCTGTGGCTGCACTGGATCAATGCTAACTCACTACTAGTGCTGGGTGGGCATAGCCAGGTCCTGTGAGATTGTGGCATTTCAGGATTCACTGTTAAGCTTTGTGTTTGAGTTGGATATTTTCTAACTTCTTTGCTGCTCTGGTGGCTTACTGGCTTGCAGCTAGGGCAAAGAAGCCAACACTGCTGTACATTTCTCCCCATATATTCTTCCCCATGTAGAGACTGCATTGCCAGCAGAGTCTGCAGTGCACTGCCCCAGAACTCTGGGCTGGTGTTTGTACTCATTTGCTTATACTTGACTGCCTCCCTCCCGTTTCTGATTGAAACAGATCTTTTCTGATCTATTTCTTCCCTGTACATTCTCCACCTGGCAGATTCCACACTGCCCTGGGACTCTGCACTATCTGTGTTCGCATTTGTGCTTAGCTGTTTGCACTTAGATGCCTCCCTCCCCTTTCTAATGGAAACAGACCTTTTCTGGTAATCTTTGAAATTATCTTCTGCTGGTAATTTGTTGCACTCCCAATGTCTATGAGTTCTGCCAGTCTAGAGCTAATCCAGAGCCTGGATTTGCTTAATTAGTCTGAGGGTTGTAGGAGAAAATTAGAGAGAAATGTGTATCATCTCTGCCATATTGGCTCCCCATTATCATGGTTTTTAAATGGCAAAATAAGTGTATAAGAATAGGGTCTAAGTTTTGCTTTTGCCACTATTAAAGAAAAACGTCTATGAACTATTAGATGGAAGAAACTCTAAACTCAAAAGGGGGGCCAGGAATGAACCAGTCTGATCAATTAACAGAGATTATAAATGCATTTTATTGCCTGAGAATAAGATTACAAGCAAGAACAAAATCATTTGACATGTTGAAGACTCACTTGGAAAGACTGTGATATTATGTTTCCAAAAAAGCAAGACAGGGAATTTTGGGAGAAAGATAAGAATTAGTTAAGAATTAAGAATTAATATAAGAATTAGGAAGGAAAGATGCAGGAGGGTAAGTAAGGATTGCCAAGTGTCAGATATGTGGCTTTTTGATATGTGAATACATTTGACAATTGAAGACTTGAGCAAAAAAATAACAATAAGAGAAGATAAACAAGAAGATTGGCTAAAATGAAAGAAAAAGATAATGCCGAATGTTGGAGGGGATGTGGGAAAACTGGGACACTGATACATTGTTGGTGGAACTTGAATGGATCCAACCTTTCTGGAGAGCAATTTGGAATTATGCTCAAAAACTATATTGCATCAAACCGTGCATATCCTTTGATCCAGCAGTATTTCTACTGGGCTTATATCCCAAAGAGATCCTAAAGGAGGGAAAGGGACCCACATGTGCAAAAATGCTTGTGGCAGCTCTTTTTTGTAATGACAAGAAACTGGAAACTGAATGGATGCCCGTCAATTGGAGAATGGCTGAATAAGTAATGGTCTATGAATGTTATGGAATATTATTGTATTGAGATCATTAAACATGGCAACAACAAGACTATATGATGATCAATTCTGATGGATGTGGTTCTCTTCAACAATGAGATCATTCAAACCACTTCCAATTGTTCAGTAATGAAGAAAGCCATCTACACCCAAAGAGAGGACCATGGGAGCTGCGTGTGAACTACAACATAGCATTCTCACTCTTTCTCTTGTTGTTTGCTTGCATTTTGTTTTCTTTCCTAGTTGTTTTTCCCTTCTTAATCTGATTTTTCTTGTGCAACCAGATATCTGTATAAATAGGTATACATATATTGCATTTAACATATGTTTTTAACATATTTAACATGTATTGGACAACCTGCCATTTAGGGGAGGGAATGGGGGGAAGAAAGGGGATAATTTGGAGCAGAAGGCTTTGCAAGGGTCAGTGTTGAAAAATTACCCATGCAAATGTTTTGTAAATAAAAAGCTTTAATAAGAAAATGAAAAGAAAAATAAAAGGTCCATAATCTCCAAATGACGCAGGTTCTACTTTAAAATTTTGCTTTAGAGCTGCTGATTTTCAGCACAGCCAACTAATTTTACTCTCAGTTGATGAAAAGGATGGTTGGTTTGTCAAGTCAAGCCCTCCCCTTAGTGTTTTTCTGATTACTTAGATAAATAGGGGAGAAGGGAGAGGGGATAGATTCAGGAAGGAGGCTCAAACAAATCAAAGTATCGATTTTCATACTATATAGTAGGTCACTTAAGCAGGGCCGTTACTTAGTACAGTAGGTAATGCACAGAACTTGAAATCAGGAAGGCTCATCTTCCTGAGTTCAAATCTGGCCTCAGATACTTACTAGTTGTGTACCCTAGGCAAATCACTTAATCCTGTTTGCCTCAGTTTCCTAATCAGTAAAATGACCTGGAGAAGAGAATGATAAACCAGTATCTTTGCCAAAAAAACACCTTTAATGGGATCATCTGGAATTTCACAAAAACAAGGTCACTTAACTCTTCAAAGCCCCTAAATAATACCTCTAACAAGGCACTCCATCTCTATGCTCCAAATATTTTCTTGGTTTGTTCCCTCTGCTTGTTCCCCATCTTTGGCTCTAGGTTTCCCTGGTATCCTTCAAGTCCCAGATAAAATCCTATCTTCCACAGGAAGCACCCACACACACACAACTTTTTTTTTTTTGATGCTCTGGTGGTCATCTCTAATTAATTCTTTCAGTATGTTGTTGTCTATATCAGAGTTGTTTAAATATTCTCTTTTATTAGAGTATGAATTCTTCAAGATAGGGACTTTCTTAGATTTCTTTGTATTCCCAACACTTAGCACAGTATCTAACATGTAGTAGATGTTTAATGAATGTGATTGTAAGACTGTGAATTACAATATAGGTGATGATCTGGATATGTGGGAGGAACTCCTCACCAATAACTGCCTACATTTCCCTTGTTTCAACCTAAGTTTCTATACTTATAAAATGAGAATAATAATCATACCTACCTCACAGGGCTATTATGAAGATCAAAGAAGGTAGTATATGTAAAGCATTGTACAAACCTGAATAAGAACTGCACAGAATGTTCCCAAAGCCTCGATGCTTTAATATTTTTATTTATTTTATTTTATTTTTTTGGCTGAGGTAATTGGGGGTAAATGACTTGCTTAGGGTCCCACAACCAGGAAGTGTTAAATGTCTGAGGCCAGATTTGTAGTCAAGTACTTTTGACTTCAGGGCTGGTGCTCTATCCATTGCACCACCTAACTGACCCCACTTCAATACTTTTAATAGCTTAAAGCTGAACTAAGGCTTTGGGGACACTATAAAAATGTTAGCTTTTAGAAGGAGGCAATGAGACGTGGTAGATAGAGTGTTGAACTGGGACTCAAAAAAACACTTGAGTTTGAATCCTGTGTCATACTTTCTTATGACTATGTGTAAGCCATTTAATTCTAATCTGTAAAATATGGATAATAATTGCACCTTCATCTCAAGATTATTATGAGACTCAAATGAGATATTTGTAAAGTGCTTTGCAAATGTTAAAATATTATCTTTATATCATTTATTCAAAAGGTTGTCATATGCAACAGTTTTTGTTTGTTTTCATATCTCATTAATTGTTGAATATACCCATTTCCCAAATGAGTTCTCTCTTGTAGAAAAGAAAATTAATTAAGCAATCTATGTATATTTTAGGAGATAATGTTAGAGAGTTGTCAAAAGAGATTAAGTGATTTGCCCAAAAGCACACAGCTGCTAAGTATCAGAGAAGAGATTTAAAATCAGGTCTTCTGGACTCCATGTTCCACATTACATCCATTTTGACATAATAGTCATATATAAGTAAACGATAAAGCAAATTATTGCCATTGGGAAGATGAGGAAGTAAGCAGCCAAAAATGAGAAACATGCATCCTTCCATCATCTCACCATAAATAAACAAACAAATACATAAAATGATGAATGAATAAATTAAAAAAAACCAAACATAATATATGTTATATACATATACATGTATATACACAAATGTTATGTAATTGTCTATTACTAAAGATGGTGACTGTACTCTTGTTTTAAGTGGGACTTTGTCAGACAGAATCACCATCTTGTTGTCAAGGTATCTGAAATATACCATTAGAGTATCAACAAAACAACCACTGTTGTCATTGTCCTACCCCATCCTGACAAGAAAAATGGTATTTGTCCTCTATCTGTCTCTCATGAAGGGAAGAGTCTTTGTAAAGAACTTGCAAAATAATAAATGGGATGGGACAAGGGAGAAGAAAAGGGGAATGATGGGACAATTCACAATAGTAAACATTAGTAGACTATGATACAAGAGACTGTAGTTCAGTTTTAAAAATTCATAATTGGCTATCTTCTAAAAAGTAAAAGTTACCTAGTGACTTTTTATTCTGTAGCCACCTAGTCCAAACTGAACCTGAACAAACATCTGCTCTATAATACACAAATAAAAGGTGATCTGACCCTTGCCCAAAGATCTCCATTGAAGGACAACTTTCTTCAGGGACAGGCTATTCTACTTGGGGATATCTTGAATTATGTTTCCCCCTCATATTCCCCTTCATATAGCGCCCTAAATTAGTTGGTATTAAACTTAAGTGACTTCCATGGTGTCTTTCAATTACAGATCCATGAACCTATGTGCCTAAAACATCTCTTCTTTAGACTAAATATTCCCATTTCTTTCCTCAAAAAGAGGGATGGGGGAGGGTCCTTCAGCATTCTGGGGCCCTCTTTTAATTATTCTCTTTCTTATCAAAGGATCAAAGATTTAGAGCAGGAAAATACTTTCAAGATCATCAAGTCCAACTCTTCCATTGTACAGATGGGGAAATGAAACTGTGAACCAGAAAAATTTAATTATATAAAATTTAATACCATGGTCATCCACTAAGAATCTGATCTGAAATTCAAACATAGTCTTGCTCACTGAATGGATGTTGCCTCAGTTAAACTGAAATATGTTTTCTTTTTAAAAGGCCAAGGTCTCCCATTGTTTCCAGGGCCATCTTCAGTCACCCTGATTTATATCTGGCCACTGGACCCAGTTGGCTATGGAAGGAAAGTGAGGCAGGTGACCTTGCCCAGCCCTCCCTCACTTAAATCCAATTCACTCACGGGTTATGGCATCCCTTCCTCAATGTCCTAGTCCTCTTTGAGAAAGAAGGACAAACAACAACAATATAAAAGCTATAGTCTCTCAACGTAGCAAAGTTCTTTTTTCCCTTTTTTTCCTATTCTCTTGCCTTCCATATCACACTGCTAAGTCATATTACTCCATAATGTCACTAAACTCACAGAATGTGTTGAGATTTTTTTTTTCAGAAAAACGACTGTCTAGCTATGTCTTTCCAATTTCTTATTTACAAAGATTTTTTTTTCCATCCAAATGTAAGGCTTTGCATTAATGCCTAAATTTGATTTGGCTTGTTCTGAATCTCAACTCCAGCTCAACCATGATCAAGTGACTTGTCATTCCTCTGCTTCTGTATCTTCCTCTGTAAAATGAGGCAGAGATATGAGATTATTTCTGGGATTCTTTCCAGCAGTATATCCTGTGATCCCTAGACCTATCTTTGTTACTCTCTAGCTGTCTGACCTAGAATGAGTCTTTCCCTCATTGGTAAAAGAATGGGACAATAACAAATAGTTTTTTAAGGGCTTTTCCAGATTCAAATTCCTAATACTACTTTATTTTCTTTTTTTCTGTAGTATAAACATATGTTAGTAACTAAAATGCCAGATAGATGCACAATAGCAAAATAAAAGATTCCCTATCTATGTAAAGCCCTCCTCTCAGGGATAGACAACCAAAACTCACCAGCCTTGTAAATATGCATGATTCAAGCCACAACATCCTTTCAAATAAGGTAATAAGCATGACCTTAGTCTCAAGTTCTCTGTTGGTTTAAACAAAATCCTATAAAAGTCAATTGTTACTCAAAAAGCATATTTTTATGCACTTAATATGTGCAGACACTTTGATAAACACTTTTGATACAAAGAAGGGCAAAAAAACCAGTTTGTTCCCTCAATGAAAATTACATTCAGTTGGGAAAAATAGCATTTGAACATTTGTATATATAAGATATAAACCGTTTAAATAGAAGATAATCTTAGGTCCCACTGATTAGGAGAATGAATGGTAATGGCTTTTTTTGATTTATAGAATAAAATACTGGTTTTTAAAAATCAGGTGATGGTCAATAATTACACTTTGAAACAATTTTGTAGCATCCACAATTCAGGAGATATTAGCTTTGCAACAACTTATGTAAATAATCTTTTCTGAAATTTTTGGTCCACTTTATCTCACTGGATAACTTCAAAGTCATAATGACATGGATTTTCACTGGTTCAATCTACGACCACTAGTTCATTCTTTTGAGTACTGTGCTAGGAGATAAGAAAGTAGAAAATTTATATGGGATACTGTCACTGACCCTCAGTGAACTTCCCTCAGGAACTTTAATAATAAAAATAACCACTAACATTTTATCATGTTTACTATGTGCCATACTATGCTAAGCACATTTCAGTTTTTTTTTTTTGATTCTCACAACAATCTTGGAAGATTCTATTATTATCCCTATTTTACAGACAAGAAAATTGAGGTAAGCAGAAATTAAGTGTCTTGTCCAGGATTATATAACCACTAAATCTCTGAATTTGAATTCAAGTTTACCTGACTTTAGATTTGGCACTCTATCTATTGTACTACCTAGCTATCCCATAGTATTCTGTCAAAAGAGCTTTTTAAAAAAATATGGTCTAGTAGAGGAATTAGACATGTATATAAGTGTAATAGATAATATCAATGACAAATAGATCATATTGTAGATAGCTGGTATAATCAATAGAGAATTTGCCTTGGACAGCCCTCTTTGTAGTGGCCAGAAACTGGAAACCAAGTGGATGCCCATCAATTGGAAAATGGCTGAATAAATTGTGGTATATGAATATTATGGAATATTATTGTTTGGTAAGAAATGACCAACAGAATGATTTCAGAAAGGCCTGGAGAGACTTACATGAACTGATGGTGAGTGAAACGAGCAGGGCCAGGAGATCATTATCTACTTCAACAACAATACTATATGATGATCAATTCTGATGGACCTGGCCATCCTCAGCAATGAGATGAACCAAATCAGTTCCAATGGAGCAGTAATGAACTGAACCAGCTACACCCAGGGAAAGAACTCTGGGAGATGACTAAGAACCATTACATTGAATTCCCAATCCCTATATTTTTGCCCACCTGCATTTTTGAGTTTCTTCACAGACTAATTGTACAATATTTCAGAGTCTGATTCTTTTTGTACAGCAAAATAACGTTTTGGTCATGTATATTTATTGTGGATCTAATTTATATGTTAATATATTTAACATCTACTGGTCATCCTGCTATCTAGGGTAGGGGGTGGGGGGAAGGAGGGAAAAATTGGAACAAGAAGTTTGGCAATTGTCAATGCTATAAAGTTACCCATACATATAACTTGTAAATAAAAGACTATTAAAATAGAGAGAGAGAGAGAGAGAGAGAGAGAGAGAGAGAGAGAATTTGCCTTAGTGTCTTGCATTAGATATTTACTTCTGTCAGCTTAAGAAAGTTGCTTAATTTTCTTTGAGCCTCAGTTTCTTAAGCTGTATAATAAGAGGGTTAGCTGAATGCCTCTGAAACCCCTTTCAGTCTAGATTTATGATCCTAGTCATGCTTCATTTTATTTCCTGCCATCTTATCCTCTTGCTGCACCATTGAACTAGATCTCATGTCCTGAGGACTTAGTCCTTTTAGTTCCAGAACTATTCTGTAACCTGCAATCCTCACCCCATCCCCACTGGTAAGTATCTCATGTTATCCCACCATATCAAATTGGTCCCAACACCATATAGTTCACTACCATCTTCTTTACACCTTTCCAAACTTCTCAATTCCCATCCTGATGCCACCTTCTGCATAACCTATGTCCCACTTCCTTCTACTTCACTAACATAATCAATCAGTACTTATATTTATACTTAAAGAGCTATACTAATCAACTTCACCCAGGCTCCACTCACTAGCCCTATAACTTATATAAGTTTTCTCACTCATTCCATTTTAAATTCCTTTGAGGTCAAGGTCTTCCTTTGTTTCTATAATCGTGTCTCCTGTATTTCACAAGGTGCCTAGTTTAGAGTTGTTTGTCCTTTTTTTTTCAAGAGGAGCAATGACATCTGAGGGTGATGTCTTGATTCCAGTGTGAATTGGATTTAGAGAGTCAGAGCATTGAAGTCAAATTACAAGACAAAAGTCAAGACAATTAACAATAGCCTAGGATGCAGTGGATAACTTTATCTGACCAAGCTCCAAGCACTTCATAACACTTGTTTCAACTGCCTTCATGGCCAGTGGAATACATTATTTTCATCTACCCATTCCTATAAGGGAAGTCTTCACTTGCTTGAGATAGGGCGGGTTTCTGGTCTATTGGTTACGCTCAACCTGGTTCAGTCCATCTGCTGAGATGGTTTTAAGAACATAGCAAGCTCTTAATAAATCTTTTTTTTTTGTTTTGTTTATTCATTCACTTTAAATGGGAAGAAATAGATTCAGGTCTCACTATGGGTAAATCTTTTAACCTCTTGGTTCTTGTAAGCAGCAATAAATTACAGAAAAATTGCTGATTTGATTTGATGGAAGAAGTTTCAAAACAGGCAGCTCACAAAAGTAATATTACATATCTATCCCATCCCCCATTAAAAGGGTGCTTAATATAATGTTTAAAGTATAGTTTTAGAGGACATCCCTTCCCAGAATTTTAATTATATTTATTAAATTTATTCTACTTAGTAGATTTCATTTATCATCATCATCATAACCATCATCATTATTATTATACAAGCATTTATCAACTTATTGCTGTGTGCAAGGTACTGTGTTAGATGCTGGAGATTCAACAAGACAAATTAAAAACAACTCCTGCCCTCAGTGGTTTACATACTAATGGAATGGTAGCGAATATTCCAGCTAGACTCCTGGAATATGATTCAATTCAATTTAATAAATATTTATTAAGCACCTACTATGTTCCAAGGACTGTGCTAAGCATTAGGGATATAAAAAGAGGCAAAAGACTGTCCCCTCCCCTCAAGGAATTTATAATCTAATGTGTAAACAAACCAGTCTCCTAAATGCTTAGATTATGCTGAATAAAACAATGAAGTAAATACAAACTATATGGAAAGTAAATGCAAAATGATATGTGATGAGGGAAAACCTGAACAGCTGGGAATTGGGGTGTGGGGGGGAATCTGAAGGGAATGAGCTGCCTTCAAAGAAGAGATAGAATTTATCTTTTTTAGGATCTCACTAGTGAAAGTGTGGAAGAAAGCTGGTTGCAACTAGATAATACTCTTCCTCCAAGGCTGATTATAATTAGCTGACACATCTTTAAAGTATATAAAACACCTTATCTCATTTTATCCTCCTAATAACCTGCAAGGTAAGGAATACAATTATTGTTATCATCTCTCTTTTTCTTTTTTTGAATAAATTCTTATTGATATCTATTGTTTTTACATCACCTACATTTTCCAATCCATCTTCCCTGCCCTCCCTGAGCATAATCTCTTATAAAAGAGGATAAAAAAGAAAGGGGAAAGGCAATTCAGCAAAACTAATGCTTCAAAAAAGTCTGAATTTCAAAATAATTTTATTGATATCTTTTGTTTTTATATCACCTATATTTCACAATACATCTCTGTTTTCTTCCTCCCAGAGTCACCCCTTACAACAAATAAGAAAGAAAAAATTACAAAGAAAAAAGCCATTTGCAGGAAGCAGATCAGCACTTTGGAAAGCTTTGACATTGCTATATACAAGTCAAATAAAGTAAGAATTGCAAAGCACCTCAAAAAGCTATATAAATGCATGTTAGCTGTTATTACTATGTCTAAAAATAGCAAGCATTTCTAATATGTTTTAAGGTTTTCAAAGCTTTTTATATATCTCATTTTATCTGAGAGTTATTTTCCAGATGAGAAAACTGAGATATTATAAGATCAAGTCATTTACCTAGAGTCACACAGTAACTGGGACTAGATTTGAACTTAGGTCCTCATTATTATAGGTCTAAGGACTCTATCCATTGCACTGCTTAGCTTTCTCTTAAGGTCTCCTAAAATAGGCAAATTAACTCCAATATATAGAAGAAGAAACCAAAATGAAGTTATTTTTCATTGTGGTCAACATCACACATCTGACCAATTCCCAAGGCAAGAGATGAACTCAGCCTTTTTTTTTCCTGACTGCAGATCTAGTACTCTTACTCCAGGAATTTTGCTCAGCTAAGAACTTATCACCCATTGTCCTCTGCTGAACCCCCTCCCACCTTCCCAGGACTCAGGATTTTAGGATAGCTGAAAAAAATGTTGTAAATTGCAGAGAGAGAATATATTCCTGGCAGAGACCTCCTATGTTATATTTCAATTAAAAACACATGCACTGTGTTTGCTGATGGTAGTTCTCACTCAGAAGAGAGAGATTAAAAATGGGATAAATGACAGTCAGTGAACCGCTGATTTGAAGGAGCAAATTAGAAAGGTCTGAAGCAAAGGGAATCACACAGACAGCTATCTTGTTAACAAGGATTTCTGAAAGTGCTGCTTTCTTTAGGGAGATTCCTGCTGCACACTGGTCATTTGTCACAGCCAGATCTCCCTGACCAAATATGCTACATATAACTTTGCAGAAAAGCCCTGATGTCCAGCAAGAGCCTTTGATAGGCTCCCTATTTTGTTTATTTCTTCATTTAAAGTTAATCCAACATTTTACTTGTGATATTGTGGATGCTGTGTCCTGTGTTTGCTTCTGTCTTGCTTGAAATCATTCTCAAGAGTTTAAATAGGGATCATTTGTCCATTTGTAAACAGGTAAGCTCATCTCTCTGCCATTAGACAAGTGTCCACATCCTGGTGTAAGACATTATGCTGCTAAGAAGGGAGAATGCACTATCTCACATACCAGACTAGGAAGAGATGAAGAGCCATTCATATTATTATCCCATAATGTGGAATTGTTAACTCTGTAGGTGCTTAGCTAATGCTTATGTGCTGATTACTTTCTTCCCCTCATCTTGAAATAAGCTATATTTGCTTTATATTTCAGAAATGGAAGCAACTCCAGTGGTTATCTAAATGAACTATACCTGGCAAATACCAAAAGAAATCTGACATTATATGTAATTTTCCATACCTGTGGACTCCTTCTTCTGCATCTGCAAAAAAAGGGGGACACTATGGATATTATCCAACCAGTTAGAGTTCCCGATGCTATTAACCCCAGAACCTCAGACTGAGCCCATAGGTTGTCCTAAAACAAAGGATGTTCTTTCACAGGTCCACCTATCCTTCTGGTGGTTGAGCCCAGGACTCCTCATTTGTACTGCAATAGGCAAATTAAGGACATGCTGTGTCTTCACTGCCAGAGATCAATCCAAGCACTTTCACAGTCATGAGGAAACATACCTTGGGGACAGATGAATGTTAACAGAAAGTCAAAATCTCACATTCTAGAGGCTTAAAATTGCCTTTATTCCTAATGTTCTAAACAATAAAAAATTTCTTGTTTTACACAAGCCTGAAGAATTACAAAACATGTCAATAATTTGAGCTCTAAGAGACAGAATGCCAATGTTTGGTGATTGTTTCATTCTTACAAGTAAAACTGTAAAAATAAACCATTATAAACTATAAACTAATAAGCTTTTGGAGGCAAAGCTACTTGCTATTTTTGTTATCTATCTATCTATCTCCTATCTATTATCTAACTAACTATACAATCCACTGATTGTCTATTTACCTTTAGAATTATTTGTCTATGTTAAGTGGGTTGACAAGATTTGGACTGAAAAATATTCTCACCTGTCCTAACCTCAATGAACAAAATTCAATGAAAAAGCATGTATTCAACCCTGAGTAGAGGCATAATGGTGAGTGGATAGTATACTAGTTTTGAAATCAAGAAAACCTAGTTGTAGATCCTGAGTCAATTACTTATTAACTGTGTTAATCTAAGCAAATCACTAAATCTCCCTGTATATCTGTGTCAAGTCTAACCAAAATGGCACTCTTTGAAGTTATCAATGACCTCTGAATTGCCAAATCAACAGACTTTTTCACTGCAGTCATCCTACTAGAACTTTCTTTGACCCTGTCAATCATATTATTCTCCTCAACAATTTTCCCTAAGTTTTTGTGATACCTTTCTCATGGTTCTTCTCCTATTTGACTCTCTTTCTCTGTATTCTTTGCTAGATCTTCATCCAGGTCAAATCCCTTTAAGACTCTGTGCTGGATACCCTTGTCTTCTATATAGTCTTGTTTGGTGATTTTATCATCTCTCATGAATTCAGTTTTCATCTTTATATATTGATGATTTTCAAATCTATTCATCTAGCCTCAACCTCTTTCCTGAACTTCAAGTTTCATATCCGTTCTTCCTTCTGTTCTCTACCAAAAAAAAAAAGTCTTTATTTTGATCTTTTGTTCTTTCCTAAGTTTTTCCTCACTGCCTTCTACAATCCCCCTTCTCAACCTACTGGCAAAAAGAAATAAAAAAGGAAGAAAAACAAAATCTATGTAGCAAATATATTTGAACAAAATAAATTTGTTGTGTCCTAAAATATATGGTTTGCTCTTGCTCTGCATCTGGAAAGGATGACAGGGGCTTTATAGTCCAATTCCCTCATTTTATGTTGAACAAACTGAGTCTCAGAGGTTATATATGTAGCAAATATTGAGATGCAGATTTGAACCTCTTTCCATAGGTGCCCAACCTGGACATTTTTTTTCACTGTACAATATCCAACATTTCAATAGAGACAATGAGTTTAAAATATTATAGATTAAAAAATAAAAGATCTCTTCTTTTGTATAATATGATGGTTCTCTGGGGGAGCAGGTTTCCTGGGGAGGTTTCTGGAGTCAGCCTTAGTTTCAGTTCTGAGTAATAATCACCTCAAATGCAGCCCGGGATTAAAGTACAGTCTTTTATTGTCTCTTCCAAAATAGCCCAGTTAGCATTCTTTGGTCCCAAGAGCTCTCGTTGCTAGTCTTTTGCCTCTGCCCTGCCTCTAGCTCAATTCCGACTCCTGGCTTCTCAATTCCCTCAACTGAATCTTCACTGACTTGTGGTTCTCAATATCTCTAAGAGACTCACTGAGACTGAGAGCTTCTTATATATGATCTCTTAAACATGTGAACCCAAAGGTTGACTCCTCCTCTGAGAGTGGGCTTGTGGGAGGTGTAAATTCATAAAGTTACAAAGTTAACTTTGTGAATCTCCCATACTTGTGAACTCCAATGTGTGAGCTAATATGTAAACTCTCTTAAAGGTGTGAGCTCTAATGTGTGAACCAATTATAAAAGCATTGGTTCTATCAACTCTATTGAGTTATCACCTTGTTTCAAGTTCTGGCTCATAACAATAGATTCTCTCAGGAAATATTTTAATCAATTTGCTTATTTATTTTTCACTGTTATGAGACATAGTTTAATTGGAGATGAGGGATATATATATATATATATATATATATATATATATATATATATATATATATATATATATATATGTCAGTGGCTACATGGTTAAACATCAAAAAACCAAAGTCCTATTGTATTATATATATATATATATAATATATATATATATATATTATATATATATATATATATATGTGTGTGTGTGTGTGTGTGTGTGTGTGTGTGTTATATATATAACACACACACACACACATTTAATATTGAAAATAGTTGAAGTTCCAAGAAAATTGGGAACTACAAATTGACAGCAAGATGATCAAAGATAACAATCATAACAGTCATCAATATTGGAGGTATTGCAAAAATATAGACAGCTAATAAATAGCTAAAAGATATAAATAGGTAGTTTTCAGATGAAGAAATCAAAGCTGAGAATTGATCCGATGATCCTAGAAGACAACTTGGAACAGTTTTTAACTTATGATTTATTTTTAACATTCTTTTCTTTTTACATTTTGAGAACCAAATCCTCTCTTTCCTTCTCACTTCTCCCTCACTCACTGAGAAAGCAAGCAAAATGATACCAATTAGTTATATATGTGAAATTATACAAAACATTTTCCCCATTAGTTATGTCAAAAAAAGGAAAAAAAAACGAAGAAAATTATACTTCACTTTACATTCAGAGTTCATCAGTTCTCTCTCTGGAGTTGGACAGTACGTTTTCATCAACAATCCTTTGAAATTGTCTTAGATCATTGTATTGATCCAAGTAGCAAGACTTTCAACAAAGAACATTGGGCCATAGCAACGTTGCTGTTACCATCTCACTTCACACTATTGTCTATATAGTTCTTTCCATGTTTCCCCCCCTGAAACTTTCTATCTTGTCATTTCTTATACCATAAGAGTATTCCATTGCAACCATGTGTAACAGCCTTTCCCTGATTGATGACTCTCAAATTCCAATTTTTTTACCATCTTAAAAAATGATTTGCTATAAATATTTTTTGTACATATAGGTACTTTTATTTTTCCTTTGATATCATTGTGATACAGACTTATTAGTGATATTGCCAGGTCAAAGGGTATGCACAGTTTTATAATCTTTTGGGAATCGTTCCAAATTACTTTCCAAATAATTGAACTATTTCTATTTCACAACCCCAACAACATTTTGGTGTATCTATTTTTCCTCATCCTCTCTAATATTTCTCTTTCTGATAGATATTAGGTGGCACCCCAAATTTATTTTAATTTTCATTTCTCTAATCTACAGTGATTTAGAGCATTTTTCATTTGGCTATAGATAGTTCTGATTTCTTCCTTTGAAAATTACCTATTTATATCTTTTGATTATCAAGTGGGGAATGGCTCTTATTTTTATAAATTGAATTCAGTTCCCAATATATTTGAGATATGAGACCTTTTTTATATTACTTCATTTATCATGGTACCTTTTAGCAAGATATAGTTTCCCTATCTATTTAAGTCTATTTTTTAAAATTTTTTCTTTATTTGAGATCATGATTACTATACCTGCCTTTTTACTTCAGTTGAAGCATAACCAATTCTGCTCTAGTCCTTTATTGTAACTGTGTTATTTTCTGTTTCAAGTATACCCCTTATAAACAACATATTGTTGGACTTTACTTTCTAATCTATTATGCTATCTACTTAGTTTTTATGGGTGAACTGGTCCCATTCACATTCACTGTTATAAATACTGTGTATTTCTTTCTTATTTTCTTCTATTTATCTTCTCTCTTTTTCATCTTATGTCTCCTTAAAAGTCTGTTTTATTGACTTTTAAACCAATCTCCCTTTTATCATTTCCTCCATCTTTTTTCTTATTACCAATTCTGTATGTGTGAATATCTAGCTATTAATCTACATATAAAGAGATACAGACATTTATACATAAAGAATGCATATCTCCATCTATATGTTTTCTGTGTTTATATAAATATATGTACATATCATCTTTCTCTATATATCTAATGAAACACATGTATACATATACATACACACATACATATGCATGTGTATATACATACATATTTATATCAAAATATATATAGTTATAGCTAGCTAGCTAGCTATCTTTCTATGTGTATAGGAACTAATTCCTATAAGAATGAGATTCAGTTACTGCTAACTACTCCCATTTTCCACTATCCCCTTCATTATAAAAAGATTTTCCTTTTTTTTGTTTCTTTTATGGAAGTTTTCCTCCTTCTACCTTTCCCCCTTCTCTCAATTCATCCTTCATTTCTTACCCTCCCTTTCTTTCTTTTTTTTGGTAGATCATCCCAACATAATCATATCTATACCTTCCGTCTATGTAGACTTCTTTCTTAATAATGATAACATTTTTAAGAATTACTTGTCAGTAAGTATCATCTCCTCATAAAGGAATATAAACAGCTTAACTTTATTAAGTCTCTTATGACTAATCTTTCATATTTAACTTTTTATGCTTCTCTTGAGTCTCATGGTTGAATGCCACATTTTTTATTCAGCTCTCATCTATCCACGAGAAATGCTTGAAAGGTCTTTATTTAATTATATATCAATTTTTCCCTCTGAAGGAATATTCTCAGTTTTTCTGGGCAGGTTATTTTTGGTTATAATCTTAGCACCTTTGCCTTTCAGAATATTAAATTCCAAGCCCTCTGTTTCCTTAACTTGGAAGTGGATAAAATTTTTGTGATCCTGACTATGGCTCCATAATATTTAAATTATTTCTTTCTGGCAGCTTACCATATTTTTTCACTGATGTGGATGTTCTGGAATTTAGCTATAATATTCCTCAGAATATTCTCTTTCAGAAGGAGATTGATGAATTCTTTCAATTTACCTTCTAGCACTAAGATATCAGTACTGTTTACTTTGATAATTTCTTGAAATATTATATCTAGTCCCTTTTTAATCATGGATTTTAAGTAGTCTATTAGTTCTTAAATTATTTCTTGATTTGCTTTCCAGGCCAGTTGGAAAGACACAATTTCTTCTACTTTTTCATTTTTTTTATTTGCTGTTGTTTCTTGATGTCTTATGGAGTCATTTGCTTCCACTTGCCCACTTAAATTTTTAAGGAATTATTTTTTTAGGGAGCTTTTGTACTTCTTTTTCCATTTGACTAATTTTAGTCTTTAAGGAGTCCTTTTCTTCCCTGAATTTTTGTATCACCTGGAATATACCCAGAATAGCCCCACAAATAGCAATATATTTGTAATTTCAATTTTGGGGGTAGCAGAGAATTAGGAAAAAAAGTAGCACTTGTAATTTTGGGGAATAACCAAATAAGTCATTGTATGCCAATTGCACCGAGCAGCTAGTTGAATCAGAGGATAGAATGCAAAGCTTGAAGATTTTAGTTCAAATTTGGCCGCAGAAATTTAATAATTGTGTGAGCCAAATCCTTTAACTCATTTTGTCTCCGTTTCTTCATCTGCAAGTAGAGCTGGATAAGGAAATGGTAAACCATTTCAGTATCTTTGCCAAGAAAATCCCAAATGGGATCATGAAGAGTCAAAGACTAAGACAGAATAACAACATCATTAAGAAAAAAAAATAATGAGTACAAAGAAGCATAAGAAACCTTATATAAACTGATGCAATATACATAATGACCATAATGATTTAAGTGGAAATAAGAATAACAAAAAATAATTGAAACTGAAAGTCGTGAAAACATGCAGACTGAAGTTGCTTCCAAAAAAGAATTGTGAGAAAAAACCTTCTCTCACTTCTTTACAAAGTATGAATGATTATTGGTGTGGAACACTGCACATAATTTCAAACAATTTTTTTTCGATATGCTCGTTGGTTTTGCTGAACATTTTTCTTTTGCTTTTTAATTCATTTTTATAGCATGATATATATGTTGGTAAAAGTAGATAATATAAGAAGAAAAGATCAATTAAAATAAATTTCAACAATGGATAAAGATATCATCAAATTAAATACTAAGGAAATGTTTTGGGTATCCAATAAACAAAGAACATATTATTTGCTATCCATACTAGAGGTATTATTGTATAAAAAAGTGAGAGAAACAGATCACATTTTACACAGAGAGCTATCCTTCTCTTACTGACAGTAAACCTGAGTGATCTTAATGACAGAAAATGAGCACCTAAGTCTGGTATAAAATGTCACTGTTGAATATTGATCAGTCAAGCCAAGGGAACCAGGTGCAAGGACAAGAATAAAGAAATTGGAAAGCTTCTTTTAAAGTCAGCACAGCAACTGAGCTGTCAGCTGGGACCTCAGCTTCACAGAAAGAGACAGAGAAGGAAATAACTCTGCCACAGCTACTTTTAGATGGAACCTGATTGAAGAAGATATTCTGCACACCTGAATTTGGGAGCAATACAAGAAAGGGCAAGTCATTTAACCTCTCTCAGCCTCAATTTCCTGGAAAAATTGAAGGAGTAGGATTGTCTCACTCATCACCTCCATGAAGGAACATGGGAATAGAGGTAGAAATCAAAGCTTCAAGAGAAAAGTGTCATGGACTCTCTTGGACTTCCTATAAGCATATGGCTGTTTAATTGCATGTTCTACATAGGTGACATTGAATCTCTGGCTGCCTTTGCTTTATAAGTTCCCTTATGCATAGATCAAATTTTCTTAGCCTGGGGTCCTGGAATCTTGTGTTTAGTATTTTCATAATTTTACATCAAGATATATGGTTTCCTTGGTAATCCTATGTATTTTATTTTATGCATTTAAAATATGATTCTAAGAAAAGAACCATAGATTTTTGAAATACTGCCTAAGGGGTCAGGGATACAAACAAAGTAACTGCCATATACAATATAAGTAAACAATGATTATGAGAAATTGACTTTTCATGGGTGGCTTCCTTGAGTTTCAACCTTCACAAACAGTCAGACTTAATTTTAATATGAAGAATTCTTTGCAGATATTAGGCACTTTTGGAAGAAAATGTGGCCATTGATAAGAGGATGAGCCAAACCCTTATTCTGGTTTGTTGGAAGGCAAGGATTTTAAGGAAGATATTTCAACCTCAAAGAAAGATAAATGATCAATTCAGCAGTTTCCCAACATGATTAATATTTTGATATTTTGACGCTCAATATCTCAGAAGAATATAATTATATACTCTCTCTACTTCTGACTCATTCCTCAAGGTTTCTCTCCCACCAAACCATCTGCCTGGACTTTTAAGAAGAACTCTACTCTCTAGGTTGACTCAATGATTAAAGAGTTTTTTTCCTGAACCACCCACTCTATCATGGGAAAACTCTGTCATACTGCTCATTCTCCATCTCCAGCTTATCCTCTGGCCTCTCCTCTGCCCCCATCAAACTTATTCTAATCTACCACCAACTGGCTGGCCCTGGGGTCATGTAAGTTTCTCTTGTCCCAAATCAATACTCCCTTAAGTTTGTCCTTTTGTTTTATT
Source organism: Antechinus flavipes (assembly GCF_016432865.1). Classification (NCBI taxonomy): domain Eukaryota; kingdom Metazoa; phylum Chordata; class Mammalia; order Dasyuromorphia; family Dasyuridae; genus Antechinus; species Antechinus flavipes. The sequence goes on from NC_067398.1 coordinate 689,372,076, forward strand.
TTCTCCCAATAAAATATATTGTTCTTGAGAACAGGAGTACTATATATTTTTTGTTTTTGTATCACTAGCAATTTTCACGATGCCTGATACATGGTAAACATTTAATATATTTGTTGTTTTTCAGTTGTTTTAGCTGTCACAACTTTATGACCCAATTTATTTGTTTGGTTTTTTGGCAAAGATACTAGGGTATAGTTTGCCCTTTCTTCCTCTGCTCATCTGACAGATGAGGAAACTGAGGCAAACAGGGTAAAGTGATTTGCTCAAGGCCACACAACTAGTAAGTCTTTGAGGCTAGATATCAACTCAGAAAGGTGAACCTTCTTAACTCCAGGTTTGGCATTCTATTCAATTCCCTATCTGCCCATTTCATATGTAGTTAGTGCTTAATAAAATATCTTGTTTAGCTAGATATGTATTCCATCCTCTGTCTACAATTTATCTATCATCTATATATCTATAATAGTTATGGATTATTACTTCACGTATAAGTCTTTGCCAATATGCACTTATAAGGGTTCTGTATTTTGGCATTTCTTTAGTGTGAGTGAAATGAATAGCAATATGTATGCATGTATGTATGTCATTTACCTTGCACATTGATTACCTTTCTATTCCCTTTTTCCAAAGACTCTAGGCAGGAACTAAATCTTAAGTTCAAATTATTCTCTTAGGAGCTACAAAGTTGGGTAGAGGAGTCAGAGTTTGGGGGTAGGGGAGAGTTTTGTTTCATGCTGTAGGCTCCCCAGAACTGAGCATGGCCAACACAAATGAGCCTGGATATAATGGCATCTCTAGAGCAGGAATTTTTAACCTAGGACACAGAGATGCCCCCAAAAGCTTTGCATTTAAATTTCAAGAAGTCTGTGAACTTGGATAGAAAAAAAAAAGACATCTTTATTTCAAGTTTCCTTTGTAATCTTGTGTTTCACATTTTATGCCATATTTTATGTTATGTATATTTATACTATATTTAAAAATATGATTGTGAGAAGGGTCCTTAGTTTTCCCAGACTTCTAAAGGAGATCATGACACATATAGGATTAAGAAGCCTTGATCTAGAGGAAAAACATAATTGCCTCAGACTCCCGGTACCAGTATTTGTGTGATGATATCTAGGTCTATTTAGCCATAATACTTTAGGTTTAACAAATCATTTTCTCGTGACATAGGTTTAAAGGTATCATTATATCCATTTTGTAGATGAAGCTACTCAGGTGCTTTCCAGATTCACAAAAATTCACAAAATCTTATTCTGAGTTAGGATTCCAAGTTGTTCCCTGATGCCCTGTAGTCTATCCATTATACCATGATTACTCAAATATCAGGCTCCTCATTTTAAACAGGGATAAACAATGGCTTAGAAAAACCAAATCACTTGCCTCGGGTCATATAATAATTACAATTTTCACATTTGTATTTAAGTTTTGCCAAGTATTTTTCTTTTTTCCCCACTTAATAGTATTTTTCTAATTACATATAAATATAGCTTTCAACATTCATTTTTTATAAGATTTTGAATTCCGATTTTTTTCCTTTTCTTCCTCTCTCCCCAAGACAGCAACCAATCTGATCTAAGTTGTACATGTACAATCACCTCAAATATATTTGCCTATTAGTCATGTTGTAGGGAAAAAAAGAAATAGAACAAAGGAAAAAAAAACATGGAAAAGGAAAAAAAAAGACAAAAAAGTGAAATTTTATCTTTATTCAGACTTGACAATTCTTTCTCTGAAGGTGGATGGCATTTTCTTTCATGAGTCTATTGAAATTGTCTTGAATTGCTGTATTGCTGAGAAGAGCCAAATATGTTGCACAGTATTGTTATTATGATGTACAATGTTCTCCTGGTCCTGCTCACTTCACTCAGCCTCTGTTCTTATAAGTCTTTCCAGATATTCTTTCTTATACCACCTTGCTTTCTTATAGCACAATAGTACTCTGTGACATTCATATACCATAACTTACTTAGTCATTCTCCAGCTGATGGGTATCCTCTAAATGTTCAATTTCTTGTCACTATGCAAAGGGCTGCTACAAACATTTTTGCACATACTGGTTATTTTCCCTTTTTTATGATCTCTTTGGGATACAGGACCAGTAGAGACACTCCTGGATAAAAGGGTATACACAGTTTGATTGCTCTTTGCTCATACTGGAGCAAATTGGAGCAATTTGGAACTATGACTAAAAGGTTTTAAAAGTGTGCATGCTCTTTGATTCAGCAGTGGTATCCAAAAGAGATCAAAAAAGGAAGGAAAAGGACCCATGTGTAAAAATGTTTATAGAGGTCCTTTTTGTAGTGGTAAGGAACTGGAAATTGAATTGATGCCCCTCATTTGAGGGATGGTTAAATAAGTTATGGTATATGAATGTAAAGGAATATTATTGTTTTATAAGAAATGATGAGCAGGCTGATTTCAGAAAAGCCTGAAAGACTTACATAAATTGATGCTAAGTGAAGTGAACAGAACCAAGAGAACATTGAAGAAAGTAACAACAAAATTATACTATAGTCAACTGTAATGAACTTGACTCTTTTTAACAATGAAGTGATTGAAGGCAATTCCAATAGACTCGTGATGAAAAATGCTCTGCACATCCAGAAAAAGAACTATGAAGATTGAATATGGATAAAAGCATATTATTTTGTTTGTTCTTATTTCTTGTTTGATTAGGTTTTTTTCCTCATGTTTTAATCCCTTTGAGCTGATTTTTATTTTTGCTCAGCATGATGAATATGAAAATATGCTTAGAAGAACGGCACACATTTAACCTATATCAGATTATTTGCTTTCTTGGGAAGGGGAGAAAAGAGAGAGAAAAAATATGAAACACAAGGTTTTGCAAAGGTGAATATTGAGAACTATATTTGTATGTATTTGAAAAAATAAAATACCATTAGAAATAAAATGGGATTAAAATAATTTAAAAAACAATAAGTCAAAAGTATTTATTTTAGGATCACTTATTTTTTTCATTTACTTTGGTTTCTCTACATCACTTCTATATTCTCTAAGATTTTAGACTGTGGAAGAGCCAAAGATGTCACATAAAAGTGAAAACATTCTCATGTGTCATACTGATAATTGACAGGACCAGATAAATAATGATTGCCACAATTCATTCTATAGAATTTGGTTTGTGGGGGTGCTAAATCATCTCATAATGTAGAAAAGATCGTGCTTGCCATTTAGGATTTTTGCATCTTTCAGTGTCATCTTTCCTTTCTGAATATAAATGAATAGCTATTGTTTGCTGGAAAATGTTTACATTACATACATAGAGTTATCATTTTCTGCTGATTCATCATCAGACATCTTTAGTTATGGAAAATTTCCTCAGAGCCCTATAGGAACAAAGACAAAAAGCCTGCTATGGTATGAATCAGGATCTCTGCCAACTTCCTTTTCTGCTCCCTTACTTCATCAAACAATAAACTTCATAGATCTAGTGTGAGAGATAGCATATTAGTCCCTTGCATTCCCTCCAACCACTGCCCTAAAGTTCCTTTGAAGTCAGGTTCAATGAAGAAATACAACAGGAACATGAAAAATTCTGATCTTTCATCATATTAAACGGAGACAGTCCAAAATCATTTTTGGTGCTGCTACTTCTTATATGTTGATCAGAAATCTTAAACAACAGCTTAGAGATTCATCACATTCTTTACTTCCAACTTTCTTGAAAACTTGCTCAAGTATAAACAATATCCTGTAACAAATCCCATTTGATGGTCAGAGGATATGAACACACAATTTTCTGATGAAGAAATTAAAAACATTTCTAGTTGTATAAAAATGTTCTAAACCACTATTGATTAGAGAGATGCAAATTAAGACAACTCTGAAGTACCACTTCACATTTTTCAGTTTGACTAAGATGACAGGAAAAGATAATTGATAAATATTGGAGGGGATGTGGGGAAACTGGAACACTAATACCTTGTTGGTGTTGTGAACTGATCCAACCATTCTGGAGAGCAATTTGGAACTATACCCAAAGGACTATAAAACTGTGCAAACCCTTTGATCCAGCAGTGGCTCTACTAGGTCTGTATCCCATAGAGATCATAAAAAGGGAAAAAGACCCACATGTTCAAAAATATTTATAGCAGACTTTTTTATAATGGCAAGAAACTGGAAATTGAGTGGATGCCTCTCAGTTGGGGAATGGCTGAATAAGTTATGACATATGAATGTCATGGAATATTATTATTCCATAAGAAATAACAAACAGGCTGATTTCAGAAAAGCCTGAAAATATTTACATGAACTTATGCTAAGTGAAGTAAAGAGATCATTATACTCAATAATGTTGGAGTTCTTGTTCTTCTTTAAAATAATAATCGTTCTCTCTGGGAGAAAGCAGGTTTCTCGGGGAGGTTTTCTGGAGGCAGCCTTAGTTTCAGTTGAAAGCAATAATCACCCAAATCGAAGCCGGGTGATAAAAGTTCAGATCTTTTATTGCCTCCAATATAGCCCGGTTAGCTTAGAGGCCTATCTCTCTGCTTGGTTCCAAGAGCTCCCTCCGAATGTCTCCAAATCCAAAGGTTTGTCCTTCAGCCCAGCCAGCACAAAGGAATCTGTCTTGCCTCTGAGAGAGGGCTTCTGGCTCTCAATCTCCCAGAGTGCTCCTCTCCGACCCCAGTCAATTATCCTAAATAAAACTCCTCACTCAGAGAGGGCTTCTGGCTGAACTCAATTGACGCTGCCCTCTCAATCTAAATTCAGCTCAACTCTCAACTCGTAGCTTCTTAACTCTGAAAAATTTCCTTGACTGGCCCATTGAAGTTCTATTTATTCTCCTTCGAGAGAGGGATTGTGGAATGCAAAAGAGAGGGATTATGGATTTCTCCCATAGTGCTCTCTGGCCCTAAGAGTTTCAAGGGAGGGATGAATTCGGATATCTCATACTTAACCCTGAAATCTCCCAAACGTATGAACTCCAATGAGTAAAGGTGTGAACACAAGCATTGTATCAATTAGTTCTACTTAATATCTTGTTTTTTCTGGCCCATAACATCTCCTTATAGGATTAAATCAATCATACTGAACCATGCTAAATTAGATAATTATTGTCTCTATCAACTCTAATGACTTAACAATTTGTAAAGATTCCAACACAGTAACAACAAGATTATATAATGATCAACTGTGACGGACTTGGCTCTTTTCAACAATGAGATGATTCAAGGCAATTCTAATAAACTTGAGATGGAAAGAGCCATATGCATCCAGAGATAGGACTATGAAGACTGAATATGGATCAAATTATAGTATTTTTATCTTTTGTTGTGGTGGTGGTTAGTTGTTTGTTTGTTTGTTTGTTTGTTTTCTATCTGATTTTTCTTGAGCAGTGTCAGGAATGGGGAAATATGTTTAGAAGAATTGTACATGTTTAACCTATATTAAATTGCTTAATTTCTAGGGAAGGAGGGAAGGAAAGAGAGCTGGAGAAAAATTTGGAACATGAGGTTTTGCAAAGGTAAATGTTAAAAATTGTCTTTGCATGTACTTAGAAAAATTAAAAAGCTATTAAAAAAACCCAACAAATCTCATTTGGATATATAAGTAGAGAGCCTTTCTATGACTGCATTTATTTCTCTCTATCTGTCTCTTTGAGTGTCTCTCAATTTTCCCTCTAGCCTTGTTTTTTTTTCTTTCTCTCTTTTTCTATGCTACTGTCTATTTTTTTTTACCTACCTGTCTCCCTGTCTTTTTTCCCTTCTCTCTCTCTCTCTCTCTCTCTCTCTCTCTCTCTCTCTCTCTCTCTCTCTCTCTCTCTATTGTGAATATCAATTTACTACTATAAAGTCATTCATTTAGAATAGCATTTGCTGCTAAGTGTAAATCTGTAGGAGAAATCAAATATTTTCCCTGTCAATTTTTCAAGGAATTAAAAAAAAACTTATCCTATTTTATTTTTTTCTAGTTTTTAACATTTACTTTTACAAAATTTTGATTTTCAATTTTTCTTCCTCCTCCCTCACTTTCCCTCCTTTCCAAGACGGGAAGCAATTTGATATAATTTTTCTGCACACAATGATTTCAAACATAAGTCACCTCATTTCTCACTTACCTGTTATTACTCTGGGACATTTTAGGCTTCCCCACCATGTTCCACTATTGGATGAACCTCATCATTATGAAAAATCTCATCAGCTTTGTTCCTCTGCTTCACACTACACCTCTTTTTTCTCTTCTCCTGCTTTTTAAGTTTTTTTCCTTAAAAAAATCATAAAGGCAGTGTTGCATAATGTGGAGAGAGAGAAAGAAAGACAGAAAGAGGGAGTTACAATTGTGTTGTGGGAAAAAAAAGGACAGAAGGGAAAAGTCATGAGAAAGAAAAAAACAAAACAAAAATATGAAAATAATATGCTTCAATTTACATACAGACTTGATATTTCTTTCTTTGTACATAGATAGCATTTTAGATCATTGTATTGCTGGGAAGAACTAAGTCTACCAAAGTTGATCATTGTACAATGTTGCTGTTACTGTGAAAAGTGTTCTGGTTCTGCTCACTTCATTCATCATCAATTGACATTAGCCTTTCCAGATATTTCTGAAATCTGCCTGCTCATAATTTCTTTTTTTTTAAATTAATTAAAGCTTTTTATTTACAAAGCATATGCATGGGTAATTTGATACTCATCATTTCTTATAGAAATAAATAGTATTTTGTTCATCCATTCAACAACTGATAGGCATCCTCTCATTTTCCAATTCTTTGTCACCACAAAGAGAGATGCTGTAAACACTTTTGCACATGTGGGTCCTTATCCCTTTTTGTGATCTCTTTGGGATACAGACCCAGTAGTGAGTCTGCTGGATCAAAGAATATGCACAATTTGGTTGCTCTTTGGACATAGTTCCATATTGCTCTTCACAATGATTTGACTATTTTATAATTCTACAAACAGTGTGAACACGTGAATTTGCAAGCTGTCTAAGGCTGTAGGGAGTGAGCAATGACCCAACACTTGGCGCCAAGTGAGGTCTACTGGTGAGAAGATTTTAAAAATCATTCAACTTTTTCTGATATCTAGTTTCTTATGTCTTCTCTCTCCTGACTGAAGAGCTAATCCTACCAGAATGTGAACTCTATAGAACAAGTTAATAAATTATAAAGTGATTGGTCATCCTCTCCAACCTTGCCAGTAGCATGTTTTGCAATTGTGCAAGACATGATTTTGAATAGTCATAATAATAAAAATAGATGGAATTTATGTAACATTTTAAGCTTGCAAGTCCTTTATCATCTCCTTTGATCCTCACAAATACCCTGGAAAATAGGTGTTCTTATTATCTCCATTTTACAGACAGGGAAATTGAAGAAGATAACTAGTAAGTAAGTGGCTGAGAATAGATCTGAATTCAGATCTTCCAGGCACTCTATCTATTGCACCTCCTTGCTGAGTTAAAAGTTGCTTGAATTGAAGTGACCTGCATTTTTTTTTCAGTTTCTGCGTGTTATCTGTATAAACTGAATGAAATGGATTGGGACACAGCCACTGAACCAGGATCAGAAACAGTTCTAAGAAAATCTTTGTTTTATTTTAACTGGCACATCATTATTCAACCTTGGATTATGTTTAGAAAACACTTTGTGTCATGTCATCGAACAGAAGGGAAATATAGACCTTTAACTTAGTAGTTTGTTATTCCAGGTGCCACTCACAGTACATTAGTGCGTGGGTGGGAATCAAATTTAATGCTAACCTGAGATCTAGCAATAAAAATTTATGGAAGATCCACAAGAGGCAGCATGATCTATTGGACAAAGACTGGATTTGGAATCTGAGGTCTGAGTTCACATCCTGGGTCTGTGCCTTCCTATCAAGGAGAAAAATAAAGTAGCTATAGGAATCCTGAGCTATAGGAAGACTTGAGTTCAAATCTAATTCAGACATTTACTTGCTGTGTGATCCTGGATAAGTTACTTAAGTCACAAGTCACCCCTCATTTCTCACCTGCCTGCACTACTCTGGGGCATTTCTAGCTACCCCAACATACTCCGGGAAGCTCATTACTGGGTGAATATTATCACCCTGAAAGATCTTACCAGCTTTGTTCCCCTACTTCATCACTAGACCTCATCTTTTCTTCTGTTTTTTCAAAATTTTCTTTCTTTTTTTACAAATAATGATAAAGGCAGTGTTACAGAGTGGGGAGAGACAGAGACAGCAAGATGGAGGCAGAAAGAAAATATCAAAGCCAGGAAGTTCTAGGTTCAAGACCTGCTTTTGACCATAAGAGCTTTGTGACCTTGGGCACTTTACTAGATCAAAGGTCAATTCTCCATAATTCCCTCATTCCCACAATCCAATCAGATAAAAAAATTTATAAATATGAAATTATAGTTAACAAGATAAATAACAACACAGTAAAACATAGATAATGCTAATATATGGCCTTCTAAATCAATGGAGACCTCTATGGATCCTTATTTATGGTTATGACCCTATTTCTATTTAGGTTTGACACCCTTGCTCAAGGTAATTTTGTCAGACTAAACTGTTGTTATTCATCCTTCCCTGCACAGCTAGTATAGACACTTATAGCAATAAAATCACAGACCTTATTCTAAACCCTACCATATAAGGGCTGATTCACTGGATATAGAAGATGGACTCCCGGAAGAGAAGATGTTTTAAAAAGCAAATGTATCAATAAATAATAATAATAATAAATGAAAGATAATGTGCTAGACCCTATATGAAGCTCAAGTAGCTTATAAACTATTGAGGAAAATAATAGAGGGACAAAGATAGTGGTGGGGCAAGGCAGGCCTAAGATAGGAACAAGTTACTCTGATACCTACAAAGAAAAAAAGATCATATCAGGTTGAGAAGAATCAGGAAGCTGGGACTTGAAGAATAAAGAAGATATTTTTGGGTCAACAAAGGTAAACAGGGAGTAATCCAGACATTATGAAATAGGGAATATGTAGGATTTATAGTATGCAGAAAAAAGTGAGATAAATCAGTTTGATTGAAGCATGAAAAAAAGAATGAGATGGAGAGGATCTAGCTTGGAGAAGAGTCTCCAAATCATGCCACATGAGGATTAGTTGAAAAAAAAAAAAAAAAGGCATCATTACCATGGAAACGAGATGACTTATGTTAGGAAGAGGGGAAGGGGAATTGAAACTCTCTTCAAATGTTTGAAGGGATGTCCTGTGAAATAAAGCTGTACTTTGTCCCAGAAGACAAAACTGGGAGCAATAAAGAGTGAAAAAAAAAGCAAAATTAAGCTTAATTTTTTAAAAAGAAAAATAAAATTCTCAAAATTTGGATCTGTATGAGATAATGCCAAAATCATATCAAAAAGCAAAATCTTCAATTGCCATACTGAATAATGATTATTTTTATCTATGAAATTCTAAGGGTGGAGGTTGACTAAGTAAATCCGTTAAATCTTCCCATCCCACCTTAAAATTACAGTCAAGATTTTAAACTGTGAATTACAAAACTCTTTCAAGGAAAGTTCTTTTTTTAGCCCCATGGAACACCAAAAACTTTTTTTTTTTCATTCTATAAATATTTAGTTTTTTTTTTTAATTAAAGCTTTTTATTTACAAAACATATGCATGGGTAATTTTTCATCATTGACCCTTGCAAAGCTTTTTTGTTTCAAATTAACACCTCCTTCCCCCCCGCCTTCTCCCTTAGATAGCAGGTAGTCCAATACATCTTAAAAATGTTAAAATACATGTTAAATCAAATATACGTATACATATTTATACAGTTATCTTGCTGCACAAGAAAAATCAGATCAAGAAGGGAAAAAAACTGGGAAAGAAAACAAAATTCAAGCAAACAACAATAGAAAGAGTAAGAATGCTATGTTGTGGTCCACACTCAGCTCCCATGGTCCTCTCTTTGGGTGTAGATGGCTCTCTTTATCACTGAACAATTGGAATTAGTTTGAATCATCTCATTGTTGAAGAGAGCCATGTCCATCAGAATTGATCATCATATAGTCTTGTTGTTGAACAATAATCTCCTGGTTCTGTTCATTTCACTCAGCATCAGGTCGTGTAAGTCTCTCCAGGTCTTTCTGAAATCATCCTGCTGGTCATTTCTTACAGAACAATAATATTCCATAACATTCATATATCATAACTTATTCAGCCATTCCCCAAGTGATGGATATCCATTTAGTTTGCAGTTTCTTGCCACTACAAAAGGGCTGCCACAAATATTTTTGCACATGTGGGTCCCTTTCCTTCAAGGAAAGTTTTTGAAAGCAATTGGATAAAATGAAATGATTCCAGAAAGGAAATCTAGACAGTTACAGGGTACACAGAATGGGGAGCCTGGAATCAGAAGACCCAAATTCAAAATTCAGATACTAGCTATGTGACCCTGCTTTTTGCCTCAGTTTCTTCCACTGTAAAATGAAGATGATAATAACAACATTTACCTAGAAGGGTTTTTATAAGTATCAAATGAGGTAATATTTGTAAATATACTTAGCAGAATGCCTGGCACATAATAGGTGCTGCTATATTATTAATTATCAATTAGTGATATAATTATTAATATTATTATGTTACTAATGCTTATTCCCTTCCTGTCTCTCCATATTGTTTAACATATCCTTCACTCACTCAAATTCTATTTACTTGCATATTATGGCATCACTCCATGATATCATAGTCATCTTCAAAAAGGAAAGTCAAACAACAATGTCGGTATATCTAGTAACCAAACTCCAGGGAATCAGTCTACCAGAGAGAGAGGCTTTGGGAAAGCAGCTAACCTAACATGAGCTATAAAATATAACCCCTATCTGAGCAGCTCCTGTTTAAATGATAGCTGTATGATTTTTTTTTCCCTTTTGTTTTTGTTTTTATTGTGTTTCCTGAAGCTCTTTCAGTAATAAGAAAAAGGAAATTGGGACCTAGATAGCTCGAAGGCATGTGCCTGGGGTCATTCTAATGTACAACTAGGAGGATATTAAAAAGAAAGACATTGTAAAAAGCTTCTAGAGAAGAAATAGGTAAAAAAAAAAAAAAAGAGGCAAGTTTAAAGTAGGCAATCCATGGGCTGGAAGTTGGTCCTTTTTGTCTGAATGGGGGCGTTACTTCCCAGAGCCCAACAGCAACAAAAGGAGATGGTGAAGATGGAAGAAAACTGAAAACACCCTGAAACCAGGAAAGCATTGTTCTTCATGTGTTACTTTTCAGACATGGCAATAATCATTTGCTATTTTTCATGGGAGGAAGGGTAAAATCTGGAGTTTAGTGAAATAATTCTTTCTTTCCATGTTGTTCCAGGAGGCCAAATAATTCTTGGACATTGGTTGTTTAAGGGCCATGGCTTTTAATAATTTTAGTAAAGTAGCAGGATATAAAGTAAAGCATTCCTATAAATCACAAACAAAACCCTGTAAGAAGAGATAATAAAAGATACCAATATGAGACAATATAAAATACCATCCAAATAAACTCAGGAATTATATAAGCAAAATTATTTTTAAAACGTTTATATAAATCAAATCAGATTTTAATAATTGGAAAATATTAATTGTTCATAGGTAGGGAGGACTCTTGGTTTGTAGGATTTACTTATCAATCTGATAATGGCAATAGTAATGATAAAAAAGAAAGATTGAGAATCCAGAAAAATCAGACTAATATAAGCTATGTTAGTTCACTTCAACCAAAGCAGATTTTCAATCACTTCTAGTTTAATTCAGTAAACATGTTTAAAGAGCAGCTAAGTGGTACAATGTATAGAGCACCAGATCTGGTATGAAGAACATTCATCTTCCTTAGTTCAAATCAAACCTCAGAGACTTACTAGCTATATGGCTCTGGGCAAATCACTTAAACCACTTGGCTTCGATTTCCCCACCTGCAAAATCGGGAAGGAAGTGGCAAACCATTTCAATATCATTACCCCCCCCAAAAAAAATGGGACCATAAAGAGTCAGACACAAATGAAAACCAAAATATATTCAACTTATATTTGAGTAGACAGGTAGTGATGGGTTATGCTAAACTTACTATCTCAAATAATATTTAGAATTTTGTAAAACTTTTTAATTTTGCCTTTTAAATTGGTGCTTAGATATTAATTAACATTTTAAGTTGAATTAAATGTTAGTACCTGAAGACATTTTAATGAATAAAAATTATGTTCTTTATGACTGAATGTTTAATAAACATTTAATCTCTCTAAGAAGCCTCCCTTCACTCATTTGTAAAATAGGGATAATAATTACCTGGTTGTATTAAAACTCAACTGGTATAACATGTTAAGAAAGCACTATGCAAAACTTAAAAGGTATAAAATTGATATTGTCATTGTAATTATTGTTTATTATAATAAAAGTTGTCAAAATTATAAGCTCAATTCCTTCTATAGGTTGAGTAGCTTTAGAAGGAGTATGGTACAGTGAAAGGAACAACAGATTTGAATTCAAATCCCCATTCTTGATAGCACAGTGGATAAAGATGGGGAATGGCTGAATAAGTTATGATATATGAATGTTATAGAATATTATTGTTCTGTAAGAAACGACCAGCAGGATGATTTCAGAAAGACCTGGAGAGACTTACATGAACTGATGCTTTCTGAAGTCAGAAAGAGCTAAGTTCAAATTCAGCCTTTGTGATCCTGAGCAACCTACTTAACCCCAGTTACCTTGTTAAAAATAGAAGAATCCCCACTCCACCACTTATTCTTGGCTCAATGTGTAATAAATAATTTAACTTTTCTAGGACTCAGTTTTTTCATCTAAATTATATGATGTTACCAACTCCACATTTGTGAGTCTATGAATTTATACAGATCTATCATCTCATTGAGCTACATTGGACTATGATGTAAGTCATGCCAGATTCACTTAAGATTGTTGTTTTAATCATTTGTGTATTTTTTATTTATAAAATTTATATTTGATAATAATAGATACATTTTATATAACTTTCTTAGGCTTTGTATATTTCAGAGAAACAGTGGATGTATGAAAATTTATAAGATGACTAATTTAAAGTTGTAAGAATGGATAATATATGGAATGGATAATATATGGAATTTGTTATTGATAATAGGTGAATTTGGTGTAACTTTCAGCTGTTTAGATCTCAGGGAAATGACAGATTTGTAAAAATTCATAACATGACAGATTTAAAAGTAGGAGAATCAGTAAATATCATCTAATCTTCTCTACCCGTTTTATAGATATAGACACTGAGACTCATAAAAGTTAAATGTTCTTATACTGTTTCTATTATATAGGTTCTATGGTACTTCTTGTATAGGCACCTCAAAAGAAGAAATTACTTCATTCTTTGTATTTTTATCCATAGGTCCTAGCCTTCAGTACATACTATGCAATTAATAAATTCTTGCTGAATGACTGATTCATTACTTAACCTAAAAAAGAAATGTAGCTGGTGATGTGAACAGTTACTAGTTAAAGTCCTACTAAAACATATCCTTCCCCTTGTAATGATAATTGCCAGAATTAAGCCATCGATGTATTGGGTAATGAGGGGGTGACCTTTCAGCACTGTATTTCCTTTTCAGCACTAATGAAAAGATTAATCCAACCTTTTGCATAATGTTGCAGCAGTCAGAAAACAGAAGGACTTAAACAATTATTTATCCATGTCTCTATTAGGTCTTCTCATCTTGGGACTGACTGCATAATGAACACCCATTACATGCAAGGTTCCTTTCCTTTCTGGAGCAAAGAAAGATGTGATATGTTGCAAAAGACCCGTTATTATTTCATTTCAAAATCAGGACCTGCCAGCTCCCATATTTTCTTCTTCCTTCATTTAGATAAGGCTAATAGATTGCTAGAGGTTGGCACTAACCCAAAAGTGAGAGCTAGATATTTCTGAAGCTGGCTTGACTTGTTTAAAGAGGGACTACCTACCTAATGAGTGAACCTTTTATCACCAATGCCAAGGAAACATGTAGGAGTTTTATTAACAGGCAAAAGCTTTTGTTAGTGCTATCTCCCTACCCTCTGGGAAATATAGCTCAGTTGTGGGATGAAGTGAGAGAATATTCACATGTGTGTTTCCTTACTTAAAAGCATAGCTTCAGGTTGCTGAGACATATAAACCCTTCTCTCATCTGTCAAGGACTCAAATGGCCTTTTAGCTTTCATTTTTAATTATAATCCAATATCTACACTATCTTTCCAACATTTCTATTAGATGGGCTGAAAAAGAATCCTAGATTTGAGTCAAGCTTTTTGAAAAAATTTTAACTAAATCTGATTTAAGTTCTTTTGTTTATTCTAGAGAAATTATCTGGAATTTAACATAAAGCCCCCAAATATTTAATTTTCATTTATCTTTCCTATTATCGTCACTGAAAATAACAAACTAAATAATCTAGGAAATGGAAGAGAGAGTGATGAACTAATCCTAAATATATCTGAATTTCTTCATCAGACTTTAATAATGGTTATCTGGGCTTTGTCTGATGATTTCCAATGAGGGGAGTTAACTCCCTCACCAGGCAGCTCATTCTGCTTTGGGGCAAAGCTAACTGCTGGGAATTTATGTTTTGTTTCTATTTATTTCCCTAAAATCAAGTTCAAATATTCCTCTTTGCACACACTGTTTGGGCAGCTAGGTGGCCCCATAGTGCACAAAGCTGTAGGCTTGGAATCAGGAAGACTTATCTTCCTGAATTCAAATTCGCCACAAAGCACTTTATTATTTTTTTTATTTTAATTTATAATTTAGTAGTAATAATTCTATTACTAAAGTATGTTAGCTGTCTGGTCAAGATATTTAATCCTGTTAGCTTCAGTTTCCTCATCAGTAAAATGAGCTGAAGGAGGAAATGGCAAATCATTCCACTATCTCTGCCAAGAAAATCTCAATTGGGCTCATGAAGAAGCAAAACTTAAAAACGGCTGAACAAAAACAAGAACCCATTGCTTCTAGTTCTACTCTTTGGAGACAGAAAGAAAAAGTCTAATTTCATGTATAAAAGAATTACGCATGTTTAACATATATTGGATTATTTGCCATCTGGGGAAGTGGTGAGGGGAAAGGAGGGAGGAAAAAAATTGGAACAAAAGGTTTTATGGGGGTGAATGTTTGAAAAAACTATCTATGCATGTGTTTTAAAAATAAAAAGCTTTATTATAAAGAAAAAAGTCTAATTTCAGTTTTTCATATAGTTGAAAAAATATATCCTTTCTGAGATTTCTTTTCTCCAAACCATCAATTAATCAATCAACAGTACATTTATTAAACATTAATTTACTACGTGCTGGAAACTTTGTCTTATGTAAAGAATACAAATATAAAAGTAAAAGTCTCTATCAATAATTAATCAATATATGATTACTAAGTACCTACTATGTGCCAAGCACCATGCAAAGTTCTGGGGATACAAAAAGAAGCAAAAGACAGTCCTTGTTCTCAAGGGACTTCTCAGCATCCCAGTTTCTTCACTCTATTCTCTCATGAATTGATCTTGAGGCATTTTAACAAGTTGGTGGCCCTTCTAACAGAGTTCCTCCTTTTAAATTGCTTCTAACCATTCTAAACTATTTCCCAAAATTTCATCCCTGTGTGAGCCTTGTTCTAAGGTCATCATTCCTTTCCACAGTCTACAGGTACACTATCACAGAAAGAGGGGACCAAAATGGAGATATTATGTCAGGACCATGATATCTTTCTTTTAACTGCCTTTGGCCCACGTGAGGCAACAATTCTCCCAGCAAGTATCCCTTAATGACTCTGGTTGGCCAGCTTTCTTTCCCTCCTCATGATAGCTTGTAATTACTTATTTTTGTATGCATTGCATCTCACCATGAAGCTCCCTAGGAAAATGTTAACTCCTGGAAAAAATGGATTGTTTATTTGTTGTATTTTTTTATCTTTCAACCTTAAGAACCTTACCTAGAACTTCAAATATAATTGTGACTTAAAATAAATGTTTAGCAAATGAAAAATGAGCCAAAATTCTATTTCAATATATCAGTGGTTTCAAAGGATCAAAGACAGAGATCTTTGAAAGAATGGACTTCTGCTACTTTCCAGCTGTATGACTGAGCAACTCACTTAACCATTTAGCCTCAGTTTTCTTATCTGTTAAATGAGCTGGAGAAGAAAATGATAAACCATTCCAATATCTTTGCCAGAAAATCCAAATGGGGTCACAGAGAATAGGACATCACTGAAAAAGAATGTTAAAAACCATTCCTGACTGCAGACCCAGGACTGAATGCACTGCATGAACCAGTTGCTTAAGGGACTAGAATGTTGATAATACCTATTAGAGGTTTTTTGTGAGCATTCAGTGTGATCATGTGTATAAAGTGCTTTGCAAACTTGGAAGTGCCATAAAAGCATCACCTGAGAACCATGCAAAATGCTTTGTATCCACAGTTGAATGGCAGGACAGAAAGCTTTGTCCTGGTCTCAACCATTTAGAATTCACTAGACGCAGTGTGCTTTTGCCTTTGAAACATTGTTCCTTAGAGTCCCTCCGGCAGAGCTGGACAAACTCAAGCGATACTTGCCATCACAGCTTTGACAAGACAATGCCCATTTTCTTTATCTGATGTTGTTGGGAAATTATGCACCAGACTAATTTTCAGGAGAAGATTGAAACAGCGGCAGCAGTGGCCCTGAGGGATGACACACTGGAGCGACAGAGAATCTTTCCCAGGTCTGATGGCATAAAGGAAATGTGCTGGGGAGCCCAGAGGACCCTGAAGCCGGGAGCTCCATCCTCCTCTCTGCTCCTCCAGAGTCTGCGTGGTATGAATATTAGTGACTATTCTGACCAAGAGCAGAAAGCCTCATTTGACAGTCCTGACAATGATATCCTGTAAAAGCATTAGAATGAGAGAACAAAGGTGCATTCTGATGACTTCTCAAACCCATGGATATGTATTTTTAAATCAATCAACAAGTAATTATTAAAAGTCTACTAGATTTTAGCCTCTGTGAATGAATGAATAAATTGAAAAGCAATAAGTGCTTATTATGTATAAAGCAGCTCAGCTGGGGAGCAAAATAGATAGAGTTCTGGGTCAGAAGTAAGGGAGGTTCATTTTCCTGAGTTCAAATCTTCCCTTAGACACTTACTAGTTGGAAGGCCCTGCCCAAATCATTAAACCTTGTAGGACTCAGTTTCCTTATCTTTCAAATGAGCTGAGGAAGGAAATGACACACCAGTCCAGTATCTTTAACTATCCACTCCCCCCGCACCAAAAAAAAAAAAAAAAAAACAAAAAACCTCAAATGGGATCATGAGGAGTCAGGCACAATTGAACCACAAAATGTTGCTAAGTATTAGAAATAAAAATGGAAGAAAAAAAGATGATCGTCCCTGTTCTCAAAGAATTTGCATTCCAATATGAAGAGACTTAACATATAGAAAGTTTCAGACTCAAGTCAAATGAAAAGGCTTTAAGGTTAAAAGGAGGTGCTATAATGTAGTAATAGTGACAAATTCATATTAATTGCTGATGCTGAAGCATTTGACACTGTCAAGGAATTGAATAACAAGAACTTTCTTTTCAGGATTTTCAGTAGCTATGTCTATAGCAGCTAAAAAAGCAACTGCCAGACTATCACTCCTAAAGAGAATGTTTCTCAGAATAATGGTTGTCAACGCTGGCTCACGTTGGGGGTGAGGGATCCTGCCTCCCCTAGGCTTTTAAGTTTAGTTATGTGCTACATTTCCAAATATTCTCTGCCCTCAGAGAGCTTATAATCTATTCAAGGGAGCTAGCAGGTAGATGTGGAGATATATAGAAAACAAATTTAGATTGATGATGGGGGAAAGAATTACTAGCTCTATGAGTATCAAGTCCAATTCTGACCACAATATCTTAACAACATGTAGATTATTGTTCTCACCCTTTCATCATTGTCATTCTCTTCCTTCAACACCTATCAACCCCTTCCTCTTCATCCTCTAATTGTTATTTTCATGATCATCCATACCCCTCACCATTATCCCACATATTTCTATGGGATTTTAAAATTGTCAACACATTTTACATACAATTTCTGCTTTGTTTCTTTCAATAATCCTATAAGGTATTATTATCCCCATTTTACAGAAGAAGAAACTGAGATTCAGAGTGGAAATTCAATTTCCATCAAGTCACTTAGCTACTAACACATTTCAGAGAACAGGATTTAAATTCATGTCTTCCTGATTTTAAGTCACCATTTTTAAAATCCATGATGATGGTATCATCACTTTAATTATGAGAAAATGAAAGAGGGAAATGGTTAATGATTTGTCCAAGGTCACACACACAGAGCTAGTAAATATCTAAGGCTGATCTGAATTTGGGTCTTCCTTCCTCCAATTCCAGTGTTCTTAACACTATGCATGTGCTCATTCTGCATCAACCTTAAAGATACCTGCCAGACTTTGCATTCTGCTAATAAAGCCTTGCTTTTTGAATCTATAATGACCCCAAATCCATGGTGTCATAGGAACAAAGGCCTTCAGGATGAGATACTAAATAGTAAATTCTATTTCTATTCTGTTCTAGCAGCACAAAGTATAAAATTTTAAAAAGAAAGGAAGGAAGGAAAGAAGGAAGGAAGAAAGGAAGAAAGGAAGAAAGGAAGGAATGAAGAAAGGAAGGAAGGAAGGAAGGAAAGAAGAAAAGAAGGAAAAAAGGAAGGAAAGAAGGAAGGAAGGAAGGAAGGAAGGAAGGAAGGAAGGAAGGAAGGAAGGAAGGAAGAAGGAAGAAAAGAAGAAAAGAAGGAAGGAAGGAAGGAAGGAAGGAAAGAAGGAAGGAAGGAAGGAAGGAAGGAAGGAAGGAAGGAAGGAAGGAAGGAAGGAAAAAAGAAAAAAAAATTGCTCAGGTCCAGGAAGTAGCTCATGTTTGGAACAGGTGGTCTTTGGTTTCCTATTTCTTTTAGCAAGGTATAAAGCACCCACCATGGTGGGTGAAGTTGGGTTCCTTCAGGTCCAGATGCTACCAGAATCAAGGAACAAAAGAACTTTAGTTTTGTATCAGGAAGGAAGAAAACAGAGCAGGAAAAGGGTTGCTTGTTGAACATGAATGCACAGCCAGATGATGCCTGAATGAATGTATCATTTTTAAGAAAATAACGTTCCAAATTATATTTTGTGAAAGTTCCTTGGCACATTACATTGAGGCGAAATGTTATTGTGTAAAAAGACATCGGACTATGCTTCATAATTTTGTTGAAAGGGGAAAAGTGAATTTGCTCCGTGGAATATAGCATTTTTAAATGTCAGCTTTCAATGTGGCAGGTAGAATTTAGCTTTATTAAAATGGTATTTAACATGCAAAGGATACCTCCTCACTTGAAAAGCTAGAAGGTATCGCTGTGCTGTCCTACCAGTTTGAGGTAGGACAACTCCTTGGTTGTTATCTATTTTAAATGCTTAGCTCTTTGGTGGGAAAGTGAAGGACTAAAGGATAAAAGGAATAAATAGATGTGTGATATAAATAAAGAACACTAATATTGAGTTCAGATGCTACTTCTGACACTTTTTCTATGGCCTTGCAAAAATTTTATTGTGCAAATGGCCTCAAAGGTCCCTTTCAACCCTTTCATTTGTGACTTCTGTTCTTTGGGCCTCAGTTTTCTCCCCTACAAAAGAGGGGATTAGATTTGAAGATCTGCAAGGGCAGATAAATGTGTGTATATGTATGTGTATGTATATATACACATATATAACATTATGTATTTGTGAACACTAATATTATATTAACTATGAAATTAATTAATTACAATAGATTAATAGATTCCATTATAATAGCTCCTAATGAAGAATATCACCCTACCAATGCAGATGTTTCTACATTAAAGTCACACAGAGTTGCCCAGATCATCAACAGGTTAAGTGACTTGGCCATAGACATGCAGAAAGTAAATATAAGAGGTACTTGAACCCAGGTCTTTTCACCTGTATGACTCGTTCTTTATCTAATACACCTTGCTGCCTCTCTCTGCCTGATATATAGCGAGCCCATATCAATGTTTAAATAGCTAGGTGGCACGTGGATAGAATGCTGGGCCTGGAATCAGGAAAAGAGTTCAAATCTAGTCTCAGACAATTATTAGTTGTGTAATCCTAGGCAAGACACTTAACCCTGTTGGTCTCAGTTTCTGCAGATGTAAAATGAGCTGGCGAAGGAAAGAGCAATTTCAATATCTTTGTCCAAAAAAAATAAGGTCACAAAAAAATGGACACAACTGAAAAATGACTAAATAACAAAAAGCCAATGTTGAATTTAAAAAGAACAAATGGAAAAAATGAGTAATATAGATGTCCTGTCAGCAAACTAGGGATAATGAAAACAACCTATCTAATATTTCATAGATAAGTCCTGGAGGGATGTTTGAGTCACACTCAAATAGACCAGGGTATCAGAGGTATCAGGATCTTAATCCACGCATCCAGACTCCAGGTCAAGTAATCTACCCACCCCTCCATGATACCCCTCAGAAATAATTTACTCAAGTAAAGAAGAAGAGAGAGAGAAGGTAATGAGATCTTGGGTTACATTTAGAGAAACATAAAAAAGGGACAAAGTGGTGTTTGTCCTGACAGATTCTGCCCTTGTCAAGTTATGTCTAGAGTGTCCTAGTAAGTCCGTGGCCCTTGATTCCAAAAATAATGATGATAATAAAATAACAATCACTTTGAAGTTTGCAAAACATTTGATAATATTATCTCCTTTGATCTTCCCAGAATCCATTGAGTAGTTGCCATTATAAGCACCATTTTACAAATGAGGAAACTGAGGCAGACAGAAGTGAAATAACTTGCCCAGTGTTATATTACTAATGAGTGTCTCACAGTAGTTTAAAAGTCAGATCTTATTGACTTAAGATTCTGCACTTTTTACACTATGACCCACTTCTGCTTTAGGCAGAACATCAATATGTAAGAAGATCCAAAAGAGAGCCATCAGGTGGTAGAAGGGCTAATTAATGCCACATGACCAAAAAAGAGAAAAAGCAAAATGATGTTTGACTATTACCTGGAAATACTTTTTTTGTTCTGTTTGTCCCCTGGGATAGAGCCAGCTAATGGTAGATAGAGATAATTAAAAGGCACACAGAGTTTTGGTATAGGGAAGAGTCTTGGCAATGAGAGCCCTCCATCAATGGAACAGGGCACTTCTGAAGATGATGAGTTCTTCCCTTGAGAAGCTCAAAGGCCAGAGGTATTCTCTTTGGTATGTAGTTTTATAGAGTATCCCTTTGCAGATGTGGGTACAAATGGGTCGGCTCTGAGGGCCTTAACCCCAAAATTCTTGTATTCCAATGCTTCTTTGAAATATGATGATGGAAGTAAAGGTCTTAAAGTTTGGAGAAAAATCTTTTAAACATCAGATAAGTCAGTTATGGTTCTCCCAAACACCTATGGACAATGCCCATGTTTCAGATGCTGGAAGGGGCCTCTGAGATCCACTTCTCCAACCCTTTCACTGTATAGATTAGGAAAACAAAATCTAAAGAAGTGATTTATTTGCCCCATCACAGAGCTAGCAAAAATGTCAAATGCAAAAAATATCCATTTTCTCTGGATTTCTACTTCATATTTTTCCTAGACTTACTAGCTGAAGAACTTGGACAGAGGGAGGGGAGGAAAGACAGGAGAGATTGCTATATCAGCAACCTGTAATCAGCAATCCCCAATCTGTAAACTATGATAATAATACCCTATGTACCTACTTTAGAGAGCTTTATGTTCATCAAAGCACTTTATAAATGCCTGCTGTGGAATTTGGTAGAGGCAGCAGGATAGAGAAGAGAAAAGGCCTGTTTTAGGGTTAGAAATAATAAAATGGACATCCTGCTTCTGATTCAAATCACTTGTTATTTAACCTGTCCCAATGGCAACTCATTATAGAGACAATTTCCTAGTAAGCTGAAAATCTGCTTTGGTGAAAGGAATTTCCACATCAAGAGTTCTGGTGCAGTAGATAAAGAGATGGCATGAAAATCTGAATTCAAATCCAATTTTAAACATGTACTAGTTGTATGATCTTGAACAAGTCATTTATCCTCTGCTTCAGTTTCCTCAATTGTAAAAATGGAGTAATAATAGCAACATAGATTTGTCATGAGGACAAATGAGATATTTGTTTATTTGTTTGTTTTAATGTGTTTGCCACAATACCTGGAACATAGCATATGCTATATAAATACTTTTTTCCCTCCTTGCCTCTCAATATACAAGTAATCTCATAGGTCCTAATCCTACATAACCTCAACCGGAAAAAAAAAAAAAACTAAAACAGACCAGGTTGGAAAGGAAATTTTCTAGATTTGTATATTAGCTCCTCCACCTTTTTGCTTTGCCTCAAATTTTTTGGCAACCAAATGACTTAATATAGATATTAATATTTCATTATCTATAAAATGAAAGTAATAATAGCATATCATCTCATGGTCATATATAAGAAGCTTTGCAAATCATAATGTGTGATATAAATATCAGTAATTATTATTATTATTGGTTACATACTAATTTTAAGGATCCCTTTACTAATAGTCATTATTTTTACCTACTGCCCCTTTCAAATTTTGAACTATCTCAGCTCTCCATAGGATTTTACAAATGAAAAATTTAAAAAAATAGTTTAAGTGGCTGTTTACCTTCCTAGTAAAAACCTGATTTAAAGGGGGGAAATCTTGTTTCAGATAGCAACTTACTTTCACTGTAATTATACGTAAAGTATTTTACACAAAGCAAATCTTAGAGGTAATTATCTCTGATGGAGAAGCAAAGCAAACCTAGAATGGGTGCACAGAGAGTGCTAAAGAGATTTCCCTCCAAGTTTCAGGATATTTACCAACATTTCTTACTTTTTAAGGCTCAGTGGTTTTCCTGATTACAGACAACGTTATATATTAACTCCTTGATTTCTCTATCAGTGGAAAATGCACTGGTTACTACAATAAGAAAATATGGTGGTGGTAGGTTGTCAATACCTGTGGTAAAGGTTTGTTTCTCATACTTTGAAATATTTATTAAATTACTACCCTGTGTCAGGCTTGGAGTTATGCACTTGAGATAAAGAGGGGGAGAAAAGCAGTTCTTATTTTCAAGCAACTATATAACTTCTCCTTCAAGCAGTTAATAATAGCATAATCCCAAAAGAGTATTGGAACGTGGGGAGGAGGGGAGAGAAACATGGCTGGTGCAGTCACTTAAAGACACAGCCCAGACAGTGATAAAGCCTCAGGAATCCTAGCTCTATACATTTTCCTAGTTGTCTCATGAAAGTACTCAATTCCCTTGATGAATAGGTTTGTGAAATCACATAACATAAGGCATTGGAAATATGGCTTGAAATTCCATTCAGACTCTGTGTACAAAGCTGACAGTAACAATTGGGAAATGGCTCAGTTCCCTTGCCTCTCCTCCTCCCCCCACTCCATAGTCAACACAAAACAGCCTTCCAAAATCTATTTAAGTCTTGTTTCAGTTCTTAGTGCCTTACATAATATTGATTGCCTTAACGAAGCAACGGCATATTGCTAGTTGTCTCAGAGAAAATGAAGAAAAATGGCGGAAACCAGAGGAACCAAACTTGGCCTTCAGCCCCGAATCCAGTGGAAGCAATTATGCCAGAGCCTGGAGTCTCCCATTTACCAGCAAACTCAAAGCAAATAACTTTTAAAATCACAAAAAAAGCAAAATTGCTTCAACCCCAAGAGATGTGGCCACAATCACACACATGCAGCTGTGCTCCTGTTTGAGTTATATGCGACAAATCTTTGTAAGAAAATAACAATCACACTGGTACTTCAGAAGGTTACCCTGACAAGCAAAGGCTGCTGCTACAAAATGGAAAAATTGAGAAGCATTACCGTTCCCTTACCTTCATGTGTGTAAGCACAAATACATATGGACACAAAACTTAGGGAGAAATAACTAGGAGAGGGTGACTGGAACTTTGTCCCAAGAACTCAAATGATAGCACTTGTAAGCTATTGGCAAGGAAGAAACAGTAGAGATTAGCAGTTAGTTGGGAGAAAGAATTATGGTAAATATTTAAAGTGTTGTTACAGAAGAGGAGGGATTACATTTTTACATTTGTTCCCAAAGGGCAGAAGGAAAGATAATTGATAGAAAATAACAAAAGGAATATTTAGGCTTGATGTCAAGGGAAAAACAACAAACAAATCTTTTTCCAAATGATTTGAGTTGTTCAAAAGCAGAATAACTATATATATGGAAGGTAGTGGTTTTTCAGGCATTATACTGGGCATTTCCTTTTCTGTGGGTTTTGGGTTATACTGACACTTGGGTCCCTTTCAACTTTCTAATTCTACAATTCTATCATCAAGTGAAAGGCAGCATAATACTGAGGAAAAATTAGTCTTAGGAATCAGAAAAGCTGGTTTCAAACATCACTGCTAATACCTGTTAACAGTGTGACATTTGGCAAGCTATTTAATCTTCCTGTGCCTCAGTTTTCTCATTTATAAATTGAGAAAGTTGACCTAAAATTCTTTTTGGGCCCCTTCTGGCTGTAGAGCTATCATCCCATAAATTACACATCCAATCCTTTTGACACTGTGTAACCTTGTACAGCTCACTAGCTTTGGGCCTCAGCTTCATCATCTACAAAATTAGTTAGTTGTTCTAGATAGTCCCAGAATTCAGATCTGTGATTCAATATCTATCACATAGATCATTTCCTTTCCCTAGGTCCCACCCACCCATACTCCAGGTAAGCTCCTCCTAGGTCTGGACTCACTCTGCTCCACCATTTCTTTTCCCTGTCTTCATGGCAGCTACACAGAATCATCTCATGGGACTCGGTTTCCAAAGTTTAGAAAATATTCTCTTTGATTTCTTGAGTCACTTTATTTACTGGGTTTTTGTTTCTCCATTTGAAAAAATATTCCTAAGTAGATTCCTAAACATACACACATACACACACATCATTGAAAAACAACAACAAAACAACTTAAACATCCCTATAAGCATTTTAGTGATTTTTTTTCTCCCCAGAAGAGAGGAAACCCCTAAGGTCTTTGCATTGTTTAACTGTAGCACAGAAATAAGCCTGGATTCTTGAAAGTGCTGTCAACAGATAACAAATTCTGGAAGAGCCTATGTAGATATATAACACAAGGAGATCTAAATAGGGTAGGGTGGTTAGAACTTTGGCTCAGGGCATCAATTAAGAATCCTGGTAATAAAAAAAAGAAGAAGAAAAAAGAATCCTGGTAATATTTTTAACTCTTGGCAGGGTAGGAAACAGTAGAGATTAGCAGATTTGTGGGAAATAGTTGAATTGTTATCATAGGGAAGGTAATTGGTAGTCAATAATAAGACAGCAAGAAAAGCTTTCTGCTTAGATTATATAATGCCCAACAATATTTTTCTGACATCCACAGATCAGCTTCAAGTTCATAGAAGTTCATCAAACAGCAGAGATTAGCAAATTATTGGGAGGAAGATTTATGGGAAATATTTGAAGTATTCCCCATGCTTTCATGGGGAAGATGGCTGGCAGTAATAGTAGACAGTAAGAAAAGTGTAATGCCTAGATCATATAATGCACAATATTCTCTGACTTCCATAGATCAGTTTCAAATTCAGAAAAGTTCATCAAAGAGGTCAGGCTCCATGTAAATTCTTTTATTTTGGGGGGTGGGGAGAGAAAATGAGCATAAATTCAGAGAAACCATCTAGTAGCTCCTAAAGCAGTCCATCCCACAATGATGAAATAAAAGTTTGTTAAAGCATTACTGTTGCAAAAATCTTTAGTCAGTCAATAAGCACTTATTAGCAATCAACAAAATTCAATTCTCATAGTTTACTATTGAGAAGCTGAGTCCCAGAGAGGCAGTGGTTTAACCAGAGTTTCAAAAGTTCAGGATTTCTTGGGATCATAGGATTTTATATCTAGAGCTACCTGGAACCTCAAAGGACATTTGTTCAACCCCTTCACTTTACAGATGAGGAAACAGAGGCCCAGAGATGCTAACAAACTTGTCCATGTAATCAATACAAATAACAAGATTTCATAGAATCATTTTTAGACCTCTAAACCTGAAAAGGACACCTGAAGCTATCCCCTTAATTTGATAGATGAGGAAACTGAGCCCAAGAGAGGTAAAACTCACTTGTTCAAGTAATTCAGGTAGTAAAACAGACTGGATTTTATGGTGTAAAGTATTGTTTTGTTTTTAAAGCTCTTTTATTTAATTATTTATTTTAATTGGAGCAGTTTAGTGTTGAAAAGGACAGAAAAGGTACTTTTTTTAAAAATAACTTTTTATTGATAGAACGCATGCCAGGGTAATTTTTTACAGCATTATCCCTTGCATTCACTTCTGTTCCGATTTTTCCCCTCCCTTCCTCCACCCCTTCTCCCAGATGGCAAGCAGTCCTTTACATGTTGAATGGGTTACAGTATATCCTAGATACAATATATGTGTGCAGAACTGAACAGTTTTCTTGTTGCACAGGGAAAATTGGATTCAGAAGGTAGAAATAACCCGGGAGGAAAAACAAAAATGCAAGCAGTTTATATTCATTTCCCAGTGTTCTTTCTCTGGGTGTAGCTGCTTCTGTCCATCTTTGATCAATTAAGGCTCTCTTTATCGAAGAGATCCACTTCCATCAGAATATATCCTCAAACAGTATCGTTGTTGAGGTATATAATGATCTCCTGGTTTTGCTCATTTCACTCAGCATCAGTTCATGTAAGTCTCGCCAGTCCTCTCTGTATTCATCCTGTTGGTCATTCCTTACAGAACAATAATATTCCATAACATTCATATACTGCAATTTACTCAACCATTCTCCAATTGATGGACATCCTTTCATTTTCCAGCTTCTAGCCACTACAAACAGGACTGCCACAAACATTTTGGCACATACAGGTCCCTTTCCTTTCTTTAGTATCTCTTTGGGGTATAAGCCCAGTAGAAACACTGCTGGATCAAAGAGTATGCACAGTTTGATAACTTTTTGAGCATAGTTCCAAATTGCTCTCCAGAATGGCTGGATGTGTTCACAATTCCACCAACAATGTATCAGTGTCCCTGTTTTCCCACATCCCCTCCAACATTCCCCATTATCTTTCCCTGTCACAGAAAAGGTACTTTTGTATAAAGGAAATTAGATAAATCAATTGGTAACAGATACAAAATATTAACATGGGCATACATGTACATTTTGGAGCCTAAAAGGGGAAGGAAAAGGATTTCAATTTAATAATAATTCTTATAATATGTTATGAAGAAAGACTTTTAGATGAGATTTGAGCAGTTTGGGATAGGAAACGAACAATGGCATGAATATAATGACTCAAATCACTTTATAAAAGGGGTAGGCTGATGCTTCCTTTATTAATAGTTGATGGTTTAAAGAGCTGAGGTAGAATATTTAACAAAAACTTAAAGAAATATAAATCTGAAAAAAATGGTTTCTAGGACACCAAATAAGATAGAACATTATACTAAAAACTTAAGATAAGTTACACTTCCTTTAAAAGTTTTAAGTTGCATTAATTTCTTCTTTATTGATAGAAAGTTCACTTTTTTCTTATTTTTGATACTGGCAATTTGATTTTCCTCTTTTTTTCTAATCAAATTAACAAAAGATTTATCTAATTTGTTATTTTTTTCATAAAGCCAACTCTTAGTTTTGTTTATTAGTTTAATAGTTTTCTTACGTTCAATCTTATTGTCTCATTTTATTTTCAGAATGTCAAATCTGATATTAGTTTATTTTAAAAATTTGTTCTTTTTCTAGCCATTTTAATTGCATGCCCAATTCATTGATCTTTGCTTTCTCAAGTAAGCATCTAGTTATAAAACTTCCCCTAAGAACTGCTTTGGTTGCATCACATAAATTTTGGTATATGAATTCATTATTATCATTGTCTTGGATAATATTATCAATTGTTTCTATGATCTGTTGTTTTACTCACTCATTCTTTTTTTATTAAAGTTTTTTTTTTATTTTCAGAATATGCATGGACAATTTTCAACATTCACCATTATGAAACCTCTGTGTTCCAAAATTTTTCCTTCTCTTCCTCCTAATCCCTCCCCTAGATGGCAAGTAATCCAATATATGTTTAAAATGTAAAAATTTTCTATACATATTTCCACAATTATCATCTTGCACAAAAAATCAGATCAAAAAGAAAAAAAAAATAAGAAAGAAAACAAAATGCAAGCAAACAACAAGAAAAAGAGTGAAAATATTATGTTATGATCTACACAGTTCCTACAGCTCTCTCTCTGGTTGTAGATGACTGTCTTCATCACAAGACCATTGGACATAGTTTCAAATTGCTCTCCAGAAATAGGTAAAGCAGTTCACAATTCCACCAAAAATGTTTTAGTGCCCCAGTTTTCCCACATCTCCTCCAACATTCATCATTATCTTTTCCTGTAATTTTAGCCAATCTGAGAGAGTGTCATGGTACCTCAAAGTGATCTTAATTTCCATTTCTCTGATCAATTTACTCTCTCATTATTTAGGATTAAATAATTTAGTTTCTAATTTTTTATCTATTTTTTCAGGGTTTTTATTACATGAAATTTTT
Organism: Antechinus flavipes; assembly: GCF_016432865.1. Taxonomy (NCBI): domain Eukaryota; kingdom Metazoa; phylum Chordata; class Mammalia; order Dasyuromorphia; family Dasyuridae; genus Antechinus; species Antechinus flavipes. The sequence goes on from NC_067398.1 coordinate 689,400,618, forward strand.
ATAGCATTATTATTTGGAAAATGTGCATTTACTATTTTCTGCCTTTCTGTGCTAGAGTTTGAAGTTTTTATGCCCTAATACATGAATAATTTTTGTGTAGGTTCCACGTACTTCCAAGAAAAAAAAAAGTTAATGCCTGTAGAGGGTCACAGTCAGTGGGGAAACTCTGGGTGAGGTATAAGACCCTTCAGCCCAGAGGGAACCTGCTAACAATGTCTGGTTCAGCTCCCCATCTCCCCTGAGGGCTCTCAGACTTTCTGAGAAGTCAGAGGGTGGTGACAACCTGTGTTGTGATTGAAGCAGAGTGATACCAGTGGCAGAGTGATACCAGGTGGCAAACTACATACAATAGCAAGTTGTTTATGTGGTCCCACATGCACAGTGTTGTTTTTGTTATATTATAAAAAGAAGAAAGCCCTTGAAATAAAGGATCTCCATTTTTCCACCATCCTCAGGAGTCCTACCCCATCACTTCTCCACTAGGAAGATATATCTTAATCACCCCCGTGTGGGGGCTCTGGAAAGCAATGTATATTTTGTCACACCAACTTAGGGGCTCTAGAAAGCAGGATGCAACATATGCCTTTCTTTCCCCTTCCAAATTTCTTCAAAGGTCCATCATACCTAAGTTTTCTAAAATTCTATTTACTACCTTAATTTGTTTTTTTTTAAATTTACTTTGTGGTTTAATTTATCTAGTTCTGATAGAATGAGGTTGAGATCACCCATGAGTAAAGTTTTTCGGTGTGTTTCTTCTTGCAACTCTCTAAATTTCTCCTCTAGGAATTTGAATGTTATGTCACTTGGCATATATATGTTTAGTATTGATATTATTTCATTATGTATGGTACCCTTTAGCAAGATATAGTTTCCTTCCTTATCTCTTTTAATTAGATTTATTTTTACTTTTGCTTGATCTGAGATCAGAATAGCTACTTTCTTTTATTTTTTACTTCAACTGATGCATAATAGACCCTGCTCCAGCCTTTTCCTTTTACTTTGGTTGTCACTTTCAGCTTCAGATGTGTTTCTTGTAAACAATATATGATAGGATTCTGGCTTTTAATCTGGTCTGCTATCCACTTCTATTTTATGGGAGAGTTCATAGCATTCACATTTCACAGTTAAAATTACTAATTTTGTATTTCCCACCATCCTATTTTTCCCAAGTTACATTTTTCTCTCTCCTTTCCCCTTTCCTTAATCAACAATATTTTGCTTCTGACCACCACCTCCTTCAATTTACTCTCCCTTTTCTCATAGCTTCCTGCTGTTCTTTTCTCTTTCCTCTTCTATTTCTGTTCTCTCTTCTATTAGCTTTCTCCTTTCTCTTCCTACTTCCTTATAGGGTAAGACAAGTTTCTATATCAAACTAAATATGTCTAATGTTCTCTCTTTGAGCCAAATCCTTTTTTCTGTCAAGTGTAATAGGGCTTTTTTGTCTTTTCAGGGGGTGTAAATTATGCCATTTTATTTCCCCTTCCCTTTTCTTCCAGCACAATCTCTTTTCCATCACAGTTTGTTTTTTATATTAGCACATTAAAGTCCACTTATACATCCTCTAATTATACCCCTAATAAGGCTACAGTTCTCAAGAGTTACACATATCATCTTCTCACATAGGGATGTAAACATTTTAACCTTTAAAAACATGGTTCTTTTTCTTCCTTTTTTTACTTTTTTATGCTTCTCTTAAGTTTTGTTTGTGAAGATCAAATTTTCTGTTCAATTCTGGTCTTTTCAACAAAAATAATTGAAAATTCCCTGTTTTATGAATATCCCTCTTTTTTTTCCCTGAAAGATAATGCTTAGTTTTCCTGAGTAGTTAATTCTTGACTGTCAGTACAAGTTCCTTTGCCCTTGAGAACATTATATTCTAGGCCCTTTGGTCTTTTAAAGTAGAAGGTGTTGGATGATTCTGCTGGATAAAAGGTCCTGCATAATTCTTATTAAAACAATGATGAATATTGGAGAGGATACAGGAAAACTGGGACACATACATCATTGATGGAATTATGAATTGATTTAGTCATTCTGGATAGCAATTTGGAACTATGCCCAAAGGGCTACAAAATGTGCATAACCTTTGATCCAGCATTGTCTCTACTTGGTCTGTATCCCAAGAGATCATAAAAAAGGGAGGACACACATATGCAAAAATGTTTGTAGCAGCCCTTTTTTTTTTTTCTTTAGCAGCAAGGAACTGGAAACTGAGTGATTGTCCATTTGTTGAACAAAAACTGAAAGTTATGGTATATAAATATTATTATTGTTCTATAAGAAATGATCAGCAGGATGATTTCATAAAGGCCTGGAGAAACTTATATGAACTGATGCTAAGTGTAGTGAGTAGAACTAAGAGATCATTGTACACAGAAACAACAAGATTATTCAATAATCAATTCTTATGGACATGGCCCTTTTCACCAGTGAAATGATTCAGGCCAGTTTTAATGGTCTTGTGATGAAGAGAGTCATCTGCACCCAGAGAGAGGACTATGGATACTGAGTGTAGACAACAACATGTCTTTTTTTCATTTTTTTTGTTGTTGTTATTTGCTCACTTTTTGTTTTTTTAAATTTTTTTTTCCTTTTTGATGTGATTTTTCTTGTGTAGCATGAAAAATATAGAAATATATATAGAAGAATTGCACATGTTTAACATAGATTGGATTAGTTCCTGTCTAGGGAAGGGAGTTGGAGGGAGGGGAGGGAGAAAAAAATTTTAAACAACAGGGTTTGCAAGGATGAAAGTTGAAAACCATGCATATATATTTTTTTAAATATCATTTTATTTACAAGATATATGCATGGGTAATTTTTCAGCACTGACCCTTGCAAAACCCTCTTTTTCAACTTTTTCTCTCCTTCCACCCACTCTCTCCCTAGATGGCAGGCAGACCCATACATATTAAATATTATAAAGTATATGTTAAATACAATATATGTATACATATCCAAAAAGTTATTTTACTGCACAAGAAAAATCAGATTTAGACATAAAGTAAAAATAAGCTGAGGAAAAAAATCAAAAATGCAAGCAGACAAAAACAGAGGGAGTAGAAATGCTCTATTGTTGTGCTTCACACTCATTTCCCATAGTTCTTTTGCTGGGTGTAGCTGTTTCTCTTCATTGTTGCACAAATGGAACTAATTTGGTTCATTTCATTGTTGAAGATGGCCACGTCCATCAGAATTGATCATCACGTATAGTATTATTGTTGAAATATATAATGATCTCCTGGTCCTTCTCATTTCACTCAGCATCAGTTCATGTAAGTCTCTCCAGGCCTTTCTGAAATCATCCTGCTGGTCATTTTTTACCGAACAATAATATGCCATAATATTCATATACCACAACTTATTCAGTCATTCTCCAATTGATGGGCATCCATTCAGTTTCCAGTTTCTAGCCACTACAAAAAGGGCTGCCACAAATATTCTGGCACATACCAGTCCCTTTCCCTTCTTTAGTATTTCTTTGGGATATAAGCCCTGTAGTAACACTTTTGGATCAAAGGGTATGTACAGTTTGATAACTTTTTGAGCATAGTTCCAAATTCATGCATATGTTTTGAAGATATCAGTGGTTACTGAAATTCAGTGATCATTAATAAAAAATAATAAACTGTTTATCTTGTAACGAAGAAGAATTTGAATTCTGACACTTAGTAGCTGTGTTTCAGTGAACACTTAACTTAGTCTCCATTTTCTCATGAAGTGGAAAAATAATGGCATCTACGTCACAGTGTTATTGTAAAGATCAAATGAGATAAAATAGTTAAAATTCTTTACAGATTTAATATACATATATATAGTTATTATTATATTATTAATTATATTATTATAATTATTATATATGCTTATTATTTTCAACAGGGAGCTAAAAGAACCAAGGAATAGGAGATGAAAGGAAGAGAACAGGTTAAAATTTATATTGAAGTTGCTGAGACGGCATGCCAGCTCATGTGGATGAGGACTTTCTAAAAGAAACCTAAATGTCATTCTCTTACCTTTCCTTAGTTTGAATTTCAGTTTTCTTCCTTACTCTATCTTAAATCCACCCCTCACCCGCAGAGAGTAGATTTAGAGCTAGAGGATACTTTGGAAAAGAAAAGAAAATTACAGCTCAGAAAAGTGAAATAAATTCCCTAATATCACACAGGCAATAGAAGTGAGATTCGAATCAAAGTCATCCAATTCTTAATTCTTCTTGATCCTTCCCTTTTTCCATTGTACACATTGCCTCTCTTCAAATGACATTAAAATTATAGGAGGAGCTCTACAGAACATACAAAAAATCAACTATAGCCTTTTCTTCAATAGCTTGCATTTCTCATTTCCCTCAAAATAAATGCCCAAAGGGAAACTGACTAAAATCAATGGCCAGGATACTCAATAGTGTGGGATGCTTCTGTTCATAACAATTTCTTATTTAATAATTTTTCCCTTATATCTAACACTTAATGATCCTCTTATTCATTCATTCATTCATTAATTCATTCATTTATTTATTTAGTCTTCTTGTTGTAGACACTAGAGTGGTTTGTCATTTCCTTCTCCAGCTCATTTTACAGATAGGGAAACTGAGGCAAACACAATGAAGTGATTTGCCCAGGGTCACACAGCCGATAAATTTCTGACACTGAACTTGAACCAAGACTTTTCTGATTCTAGGCCTGGTGCTTAATCCACTATAAAACTCAGCTGTACCATATTTCTAAGATTATAGATTTAGACCTTCACATGACTTTAGATGTCAATTAGTCCATCCCTTTTATCTTGCAGAGGAAGTTTCTCAATCTCTGAGTCAGATTATAGGTTTATAGTTGGAAGCAATCTTTGAAGCCACTTTGGCCAACTGTCCCATTTTGCAGATGAGGAAACTGAGACTCTGAGAGATAATGTGATTTGCCCTTGCAAATCTTCTTCATGCTTGTAATAAGTCATGGAGCTGAGATTTTAAACCAGAACAAATTAAATATTTTCCCTCTGACTCATGGCTTCAAACAATTAACATACAGGACACAGAACTATCTAGCAAACAAAGACAGCACAGCCTGAGAAACATTGAGCAGCTACCCAATTTCTTTTGCAAGCAAAATTATTTTCCAGTCACTCGGCACATTCTCTTGCTAATGCCACTTCTTGAATAAAATTCCACAGTGAACTCTGCCCAGCACAGCCACCTAAGAAATCTAAATTCACAGTGATAAGAAAATTAAACAGCAAAGGGATGAGGCATAGAGTGAACGTAAAGCAATTTTCTTGCATGTTGGTCAAGGACGAGAGCCCCAAATCATAAACATCTCCTTGGATTAACCTAAGAACCCAGAATATTATTTTCCATTTAAAATGACCAATGTCAGAGGAAACTTATTATTACTCAGGAAAAAGGTTGGTGATCCCCTTTCAGACAACAAGCTCTCTCTTTCACATACACATTGTCACCCAGTTTCCCTGGAGATCACTTACACCTTTGAACAACCAAATATAGTTGGAAATAAAATAATAACCTACTCTTTATAATGCCTTCTTTATTAAGAGTAATATTCCAGGGGTCACCTTTAGAAACAAGGCTCTTTTCAACCTGTAAGACTGATTAAGAGAAGCAAGTTTTTCTTCACGGTTTGGTAAAGGAAGGCTGATTTATTTATTTATCTATTTTGCATTGTGCCTTTAGAAATATTGTGGGGAATCTATGTCACTAATTAATAAAAATGTGTTATTCTGTTTTGAATAAGAATGTAGTTGTGCCTTTATTAAAATTAATGAGACTAGTCGCCAGAGGATCCAAGCTTTCATTCCATTAATTTGGTGAGAGCATCCAGTCAGAGACATGGAGGGAGGAAATGGATTTCAGTCAAAGTCAACACTGGAACGTTAATACTATTTGGTTAGAAAGTGTCTATTGCCAGCCTTGTATGACTTTCATCTCTTAGGCAGTCTAGCTTAAACCTAAAATGAGATTAAATTCCCAATGATCCACATGAACAAATCACAATGCTCCATCATTATCTTGCCTATTTACTCAAGATTAGGCCTGGGGATTCAAAGACACAGAATAGTATAATAGAAAGAATGTTGAATTTGGAGTGAATTTGGCATCATCATCAGAATTCAATTCAGACCCCAGTTCTTCCATTTATTAATGATGTGCCTTAAAGAAGAAAGGAGAGAAATGGAACAAATACAGATTCTAAAGTCAAAGGACCTGAGTTCAAATCTCCATTTGTAAGCTCACCACTTGTATTATGATTAGCAAATCACTTCTTTTTTCTCATTGGTAAAATATGGAGGTTGGACTCTATGGCCTTTAGGGACCCTTCTGACCTTAGATCCCATAAGTCTTTAATCTCTCTGGATTTGAATTTCCTTTTCCTTAAAATTAAAACTTTGGACTATATGAAGTCTAAGGTTCTAGCCATATCTATAATTCTATTACTTTGAGTAACTCATTTCCCAATTCTAAACTTCATTTCTTCATATATAAAGTGAGAGATCCTGTATCAGTGATTTTTTCAGCTTTAAATCAATAAATTAACAAATATTTATTAATCAATGACTATTGACGACTTATTAGCTATTATAAAATATCGCTAGCATTTATATTGTATGTATTGTGTGCCAGGCATTGTGTTAAGTGCATTTTATTTGATTTTCACAACAACCCTGGGGGATGGGGGAGTAGGTGATATTATTATTCCCATTCTAAAGTTGAGGAAACTGAGGCAAACTGGGGTTATGTGACTTGCCCAAGTTCACACAGCTAGTAAGTATCCAAGGTAGTTAGTAGTTGAAGACAGGTTTTCTTAACTCCAGTCCTCATACTCTGTCCACTGCACCATCCTGATCTCAAGGATTCCAGTCAGGGGAAAAAAGCCTAAACCACTAAAAAATGTACATGTATAGATATATACAAAATTATAATAATAACAATAATAACAACAACAACAATAATAATAATAATAATAATAATAATAAAGATTATTGGGATCAGTGTATTTGAATGGGTAGAAAACTAGTCTCAGAGCCAGGAAGATCTGGTTCAAGTCTCATCTCTATCTCACCACTAGTTATGTGATCCTAGCCAAATTCAATTAACTTTTCAGTATCCTAGACAATTTCTAAATTAATAAGATGTAAAGAAGAAACTCCCCTGCAATTATTTGTAAAGGGGATTTCTCCATCTGGGGCTTCTCTAAAACAGTAGAGCAGGCTCTAATTCTACTCCCCATTTTAAATTCCAAGGAAGAGATAGCACCAGCAAGTAGGGGACTAAGAAATAGTGTCACGTAGCATATAGCATTTGAGCTGAACTCTAAAGTTAAACATTCTAAAAGGCAGGGAAAGTGTGTTTCAGGCAGGGAGGTCAGAATGTGTAAAAAGCACCTAGTTGGGAGATGGAATATCATCAATATGTGATTCTAAGTACAAGAAACAGAATTTATCACTATGATTTCATCATTATCACTCTCTAGACAAAACAAGTTTAAAAGAAACACTTTGCAGAATTTGATGGGTATTTTGATGGGCCCTTTTCATGTGGAGATTGTCTCTAAGAATGAAGATCACACATTCAGACCCTTTCATCTATTGCACCTCTTGTTCATGGTTTTAAACATCTACCAAGGGAGTGAGGAGGAGGGCAGGCAAGGAGATGCAATTAGGGAGCTAGCTTGTTTCAGGGAGCTTTTTTTTTTTTTTTTTACATTTTAAGATCTCAGTGTAGGACAGCACTCACCAATGATTATGTGGCCCTTAATTATATGATTCTGTTCAGTCATTTTAACATGTATCTGGCTTTTTGTGATCCTATTTGAGGTTTTCTTGGCAAAGATTTTGGAGTACTTTGTTACTTCTAACTTATTTTTCAGTTGAAGAACTGAGGCAAGCCAGTTTAAGTGACTTATTTAAGTTTCTGAGGCTAGATTTTAACTTGGATCTTCCAGATTCCAGGTCTAACACTCTATCCACTATGCTACCTAGCTGCCCAATTATATGATTTCCTTATCTTTTGAGGAGTGGGGAGAGGAGATCATACACTTTAATGATTTTAATCTTTAAGCCACTTCTCTTAAAAATCTATCAATCTACCTAGCTCTATTTATTCATCCATCTATCCATTTATCTATCTATCATCTATCATCCATCGTCTGTCCAAAAATCTGTCTAATCTATCTATATTTGTGTATATAGGCTATATTGAAATATACATTAAATTTTATTTTTCAAATAATCATTTACTTTCTCTCACTGAATGTTTCTTTCTTCCAATAAAGAAATTTTAAAAAGAAGAAGAAGCAGCCTCATAAAAATATGCTTAGTGAAACAAAACAAATTCCACCTTGGTCAAGTCAAAAAAATATGCATCTCTTTCTCTTGTATATATTTTTAAAGTTTTGTTGGATAATACATGAAGAGCTGGAAGGGGCAAAAGATTGTCTTGTCCAACTCCATCATATTTTTTATTAAAGCTTTTTATTTTCAAAACACATGCATAGATAATTTTCAGCATTCACCCTTGCAAAACCTTGCTTTCCAAAATGTTTCCCTCCCTTCCTCCCACTCCCTTCCCCAGAAGGCAAATAATCAAATATATATTAAACATGTGCAATTTTTTTACACAAATTTCCAAAACTATCATGCGACACAAGAAAAATCAAATCAAAAAGGAAAAAAATGAGAAAGAAAACAAAATGCAAGTAAACAACAACAAAAAGAGTGAAAATACTACGTTGTAACCCACACTTAGTTCCCACTGTCCTCTCCTGGTGCAGATGGCTCTCTAAATCACAAGACCATTGGAAATGGACTGAATAATTTCATTGTTGAAAAGAGCCACATCTATCAGAATTGATCATAATATAATTTTACTGTTGTCATGTACAATGATCTCCTGGTTCTACTCACTTCACTTAGCATCAGTTCATGTAAGTCTCTTCAGGCCTTAATGAAATCATCTGGCTGATTATTTCTTATTGAACAATAATATCCCATATCATTCATATGCTATAACTTATTCAGCCATTTTCCAACTGATGGGCATCCATTCAATTTCCAATGCAATTTCATCATATTATAGGTGAATCTGAAACTTTTGGAAATAAAGTGCCTTACCCAATGCCACATAAATAGGAAGCATCAAAAGTAGAATTTGAACACAATTCCTCATCCTCTAGAGCCAGAATCTTCCTACTCTGTCACTTTATTTCTCTACTATGTTTTCCTTTGATCATCTCTTTTACTTCTCAATACCTTCCTTAGAATGAAAAAACTTTTAAGCAAAGCTAATATTTTGACACTTAACTGATATCCCACAATTTTTGATAAGTAATACTGTACAAAAGACACACACCCAAAGGGCATTTCTGCACAGTCCTTTTCTTGGCCTTCAACTTAAATTCTTCAGAGACTTATGGTAGTCTATGGCTCCCAGAAAATATCACCAGAAGAACGGAGTTGTTAAGGAAAATGGCCCTTGAGTCTGGGGTATGTTTGAGGGTCATTAAAAGCACTATGAAATCACCTACACACAATCTAGTTCACTCTCTTCCTTCTTCTTTATAGAGGGGACATTGAGTCATGCTAGGTATATATATGCCAGGAGGACTACTGCAAAAGACTAACTTTAGTTAAGATTCAGGTCATAGATGAACCAAATCCGTTCCAATAGAGCAGTAATAACCTGAACCAGCTATACCCAGGGAAAGAACTCTGGGAGATGACTATGAACCACTACATAGAATTCCCAATCCCTCTATTTTTGTCTGTCTACATTTTTGATTTCCTTCACAGACTAATTATACACTATTTCAAAGTCTGACTCTTTTTATACAACAAAATAACTATTTGGACATATATACATATATTGTATTTAACTTATACTTTAACATATCTAACACGTATTGGTCAACCTGCCATCTGGGGGAAGAGGTGGGGGGAAGGAGGAAAAAAGTTGGAACAAAAGGATTTGTAACTGTCAATGCTGAAAAATTACCTATGCATATATCATGTAAATAAAAAGCTATAATAATAATTAAAAAATTCAGGTCATACACCCAGCCAGCCATCCCCAGGAAAAGCAAAAGAGAGATCAAACCATCTGCTCATCTGAACTGACCCATCAAATACACCTAGAGTGGGCATTTAGTCATTCCTCTGTAAGGTAAATGTTGGAACTAAAATTATGTCACTCCCCCAAAAAATAGGGGAAAGAGGATAATGCATTGGGTATAACATTAGAGTCATAAATTTAAATCCTGTCCCCAACATTTAGCCATAATATGATGGAATGGAACAAGATGAACTTTTGCTCCCCTTTAGCTCTTCAACATTGTTATGATCTAGCAAAACTTTAAAAATATATATACAAGAGAAAGAGATGCGTGTTTTTTGACTTGATCAATGATAAAATTTGTTTTGCTTCATTGTGCATATTTTTATGAGGCTTTATCTTCTTTTTAAAAATATTCCCTTTTATAGGAAAGAAACATTGGATGAGAGAAGTAAATGGATGTCAGTTGAAAAATAAACTTTAATATATATTTGAATATTGCATATATATACATGTGTCTAGAGATAGATGATGGATGGATTATATATAGGTTGATAGATGATAGATAGCTGCATGAACATGAATCAATGAGCTGCACCAATTTTAGGTTTCTCCATTCACAACTGGGGATAATAATTATCTTTATGTTGGCAGCCATATTTATGATCATCTCACATGGTAAAAGTGATGGCAGTAAGAATAATGTTTTTTTTTTAGGGGGGGTGGGTATAGATGTGTTTGCATACATATATTCTTCCAGTCCATAGTTTCATTAGTGTAGGGAATTTCTGGATTTTTACCAATGAAACTTAACATGTACTCTGCAGCTAATACTTTTAAAATGTTATGAGGGTCCATAGGAATTCAAATGACTGACCTAAGGTTGTACAGTTATCATGTAATAGAGACAAAAGTTAGATTCTTCTTCATTCCAAGGTTGGTTCTTTAAACCATGCTTCTTTATATATATATATATATATATATATATACATATATATATGTATATATATATATATATATATATATATACATACATACATATGTGTGTGCAAGCCCGTTCTACTTGCTACTTGTTTATCCTTTGTTTTTGAAGAGGACCAGGACATCAGGGAGGGGATGCCTTGACATGCAAATGAACTTTATTTAAGTGAGGGAAGACTGCACAAGATCACCTGCCTCACTTTTCCCTCTAGAACCCTGTGGGTCCAGTGGCAAGGTATAGATCAGGATGACTAGAGATGGCCGTGGATGCAGTGGGAGACCTTGGCCTTTTTAAGCTAAGGTCTTCAATAGGTCTCAGTTTGATTGAGATTGTACCCATTCAGTGATTAAGATTAGGTAACAATTGAAGCAAGGAATCTCTTCTTTCAGCTAATACAAGAAAAATATCTAAATACATACATAAATGAAAGAATGAATCTAAGAAGGGAAAATCCTCATTGTTTCTGGCCAAAGCAGAAATGACTTCTATTTACATTCAATCTGAGTCAATCAGGATCCAAACAATGACCAGAATCTATACACATATAACTTTATCCATCTCTTTTAAGATACATACACAAATATAAAAATGTAGCTTCTTTCTCTATAAGATTTCTGCTATAGGTCATCTTGTTACTATTCACACAACTACTTTTCATCACCTCTCCCCTAGACTGTTTCAATAACCTTTTTTCTTTCCTTAAATCTATACCTATCCTAATGCACATCCAGACAGTTGCAATAAGTGATCTTTCAAAATTATAGGTGAGACCCCATCTCCCCTTATTCAGTGTTAGTGATAGTGGTGTTCAGTTGTATCCAAATCTTTGTGATTCCATTTGAGGGGTTTCTTAGCAAACATACCGAAATGGCTTGTCACTGTTTTATCTAGCTTATTTTAGAGAGGAAAAAACTGACAGAAACAGTTAAATGACTTTCCCAGGGTCATATAGCTGAGAAGCTTCTGAGACCATATTTGAACTCAGAAAAAAATTGTTTTCTTGATTTTAAACCTACTTCTCTATCTACTATGCTACTTAGCTACATTCCTCATTTAATATTATTTCCACATATGAATAATCATAATAGTAGTAACAGCACTTATATAGTGTTTTATGATTTGCCAAGATTTTTACACATATTATATTATGTGATCATCATGATAACACTGATTTGGGAGCTATTAACATTTCTACAACACTTCAAAAATATTAACTCATTTCATCCTCACAATTATCCCTATTTTACATATGAGGCAACTGAGGGAGAAAGATAGAATGACGTAGGGTCACATATCTAATAAGTAGATGAGGTAGGATCTGAATTCAGTTTATGCTGATTCTGATTTCACGCTCAATTAACTGGGCCATCTTGCTTCCTAACAAGTTGAATTGTCCATCTTTTTGTATTTCTTTAAAATCTATCCAATACTGTGAACTAGGAACTACATGAGTTCAATTATCACATAGGATGGAATTGAAACTTGATCGAGGCAAATAATTCCTCCAAGGTCATGTACCTTATAGAAAGTATTGGAATATGGCATTTGAACTCACATTTTCTGAAAGACTCTGAGTCTGATTCTCTTTTCCCTATACATACACACTATCAAGAAACTTCCAAAGCTACTACATGATTTCACACTAGATGAGACAAAGACATAAATAAATAAACACGTAAGTCATATGAGTGAAACTCATTTTTCCAGCTGTTTTGCTGATCTCTAGCAGGCCCTCACATTTGGTTTGAGAAATTACCTTCCATGAGCTCTTGCCTTTTACTCTATTACAAAAGGGAAAGTTGTACCCCAAGGAGCTGAGCATCCTAGGATAGAGAGGACCAGCAGAGTGCAAAGTGCAAAAATAAGTAGACATTGTTATGTCTGAGAAGCCAAAAAAAATTGGAAGGAAATCCCAGGGAGGTCACCTACTGGGATCCACAAACATGTAGGAAGCTCAGTAAATTTGTTGACCCATAGATTGACCTTAACTCCATTTGGCTTTATAAAACATACATCCCTAGTGCGGGCTTGCCCAGTTAAATTTAATACTGTTTGTAGGACAAAAGGGAGAAAGCATCTTACACTTAGCTTATTCAGATCTCTAAATACATCAGTACTTCTTTGACTGAAAATTGCTGTCAAAGATTAGATTTCTCTGAAGAGTTAAGACCTACACATTCATCCATTCTCTCTTAGATTAAATTTCCTGTGAACTGAGTTCCTAGAGATTCTATTTTGATCTTGGATCTTTTAAAAATAAAGTTGTAATGATTTTTCCCCTTAGAAATTATTTTGTTTCTCTCTGGACTTGAGAATTCATTGATACAAATGAACTTTATACCTAGGCAATAGAGAGCCATTGAATATTCTTGATCTGTGGAGGGCCATGTTTGAAGAACAGCTTCTTTGTCAAAGATTACACTCATCTTTGTTTCTCTTGCTGTCTCTTTCTGTCCCTCTCTTTCTCTTTGTCTCTGTCTTTTTGTATATATGTATGTGTGTGTCCCTGTCTTTATTTCTGTCACTTTCCCTCTGTCTACACACACACACACACAAGAACACACACATACACACACACTTACATATACACATATATGTATATGTGTATTTAAATAGACACACACATAAGTGCCTATGAACATGCATGATATATACATGCTACATGTGTGTGGCCTCTTTGACGTGACGGAGTAGACAGAGGGGGCTTGGAATCAGGAAGACATGAGTCTTAGAAATTTACAAGTTGTATAATCCTGGACTGATTTCTCATTTTACCTCAGTTTCTTCAATCATAAAATGTAAATAACAACAGCATATACCTTGTAGGCCTGTGGTAAGGCTCAAATAAGAATAGTACCTAGAATACAGTAGGTGCTATATAAATGCTTATCCCTTCTTTCAATATTTGATAAACAAAAGCATTATGCTCAGCATATTTAGCTGTTTTTATTTTTGATAGATCAATCAACATATATGTGTCTATGGCCTTTTATTTGCCAAACACTATGCTAAGGAGTTGGAATACATAGAAATTTTTTTTAAAATAGCCCTTTCTTTCAAATAGGTCACATTCTACTAAGCAGATAACATATGTATATACCAACATATATGAGATAAATATAGAATAGATAAAGGTAGGGAAGAAAAATAGTATTAAGAGAGATCAGAAAATGGTAATTTGGCTGGGAATTTCCCTGAAGTCAGAGAAGTTGAGGCACAGATGAGGAAGGAGAACATTTCAGGCAGAGGAGATTCCAGTGAAAAGATACAAGAAAGCCTGCTTTTTTCACAGTGTGTGTGAAAAAGACAGAGACAGAGAAAGGAGAGACAGAGACAGGAGGGGAGAGATTCTGAGACACAGAGAAACAGGGACATACACAGAAACAAAGAGACAAGGGAGAGAGAAGAGGGACAAAGAGAAACAGAGAGAGGGGGAAACAGGGACAGACAGACAGAAAAAGAGAGAGAAAGAAAGAAAGAGGGGAAGGGAGGGAGGGGAGGAGAAAGGGAAGGAGAGAGGGAGCGAGGAAGGAAGGAAGGAAGGCAGAAAGGGGGAAGGAAGGGAGGAAGGAAAGGGAAAGGAAAGAAGGAAGGGAGAGATAAAAGGAGAAAGAAAGAGAGAGAAAGAGGAAGGGAGAGAGAAGAAGGAAGAGAAAAGAAGGAAGAAAGAGGGGAAAGGGGAGGGAGGGAGAGACAAAAGGAGGGAAGAAGAGAGGGAGGGAGGGGGGAAACAAAGGGGCAGAGGAAGGAAGGGAAGCAAGGAGGGAGAAAGTGAGAGACAAGGATAGAGACAAAGAGACAGAGAGAGATAGAAACAGAGAGAGACAGAGATAAAGACAGGAGGGGAGAGATTCTGATTCACAGAGACACAAGGACAAACACAGAGAGAGGGACACAGACAAACAGATAGAGAGACAAGGGAGAAAGACAGAGAGACAAAGAGACAGAGAGAGATGGAGAGAGAAAGAGAGGAAAGACAGAGCGAGCGAGAGAGAGAGATAAAGACAGAAAAAGAGGACAGACAGAGACAGAGAGAAAGGGGAGATATGGACAGAGAAAAAAGTGACAGAAACAGAGAGAGATAGAGACAGAGACAGGGACGGGAGGGGGGAAAGATTTTGAGACAGAGAGACAGGGACACACATACGCAGAATACTTATACAGACAGAAAGACAGACAGAAAGAGAGAGAGAGGCAGAGGGACAAAGTGAGACAGAGACAGAGAAAGAGAATAAAGGGATGAAGGGAAGGAGAGGAGAATGGTTTGCTTCTTCTGATAAGTTGGTCATGATTATTAATTTGTTGCAGGCTACTTATGTCAATCATACCTTTCATCTCCCTACTAGCCTTTGGGTGACCCTCTATTTTTATTCTTCAGATAACATAACATTTCCTGATTTCTCTAATTAGTCATGATCTTCCTTTGGGCTGGAATATAACATTCTGTCTTTTGCCTCTCTGTTGTACTGTTCACTTAATGCTTCATATATTGGTAAGGAGGAGGCCTCCCTTGGGGATTGGTGAAAGGCAGAGACCCTTGCAGATGCTCTTAAGACTGGACCCCAATTGTCCAGCTTCTTCTTTTCCTTAATTAATTCACTGTGTTATTATCTTATGCCCCTACTAAACTGTGAGCTTCTTGAGGGCAGAGAAGATGTTACACTTCCTTTAAAAAAATTAATTTCTTTTTTCCCCATAAGCAAGCATTTATTTTCTTCTACTTTATCTCATTCATTTAGAATTTAGAGGTCATCTAGTATAATATCCACATTTTGTAGTTTTTAATGCTAACTATTTAGCTATTGCTTATTTGTTACATTTTCTTTGAAAAATTGTCTTCTCCGTTGATTGTGAGCTCCTCAAGGAGAGGGCCTGTCTTTTTCCTTTCTGTCTCTAGCATTTAGCACAGTGCTTGGCACACAGTTGGTACTAAATAAATACATATTAACTTTGCATTGCCTTGCCCAGGTTCATGAAGATTATAAATGGAAAATATGGGATTGAGTTCTCAGATAGCACATCTAGTTACCTTTCCACAATGTCCCAGCCTAATCTTTGTAGCCTACAAGAATGATACAGAACCAAATGATTCATCATTATCACTTCCTATTACATTGTCATTCTCTTACACAACTTGGCTTTTCAGTTTCAGGAGAGCCTGTGGAACCAATTAACAGTGAATTATTTATATTAACAGCTGCTGTGCACTGTATTCCCAGCTGCTGGTTCTCACTAAGACGCTTGGTACTTTTCTGATTGTGCCCCAGGACTATGTAAGTGACTGAATTTTTCTTTCCCAACTAAAAGGATTCACTTTCTTCCCAGTGAGGAAAATGTGGCTCCCAGGGCGCTGTCGGTTTGTCTGTTGCAGAGTTTAGCAATTAATATGTTCTGGCTTGTTTCCGCTCTAACCTTGACAAATGGAAATTGCCCCTTTCCCTGTATTCTGGGTAGTACCTGATGGCATTAGAATAGTTCAGTTGCTTATACAACAACACTCCACCAGCCACCATTTTGCATATGATTATCATTCAGAGCAGTGTATGGGTTGGAAGGTTGACATCGCATCGCTCTAAACTCAAGCATCTGGAAACCTCACTGTAACGTGGAGTTCTGCAAAGCCTCCTTGCTTCAGAAGGCCACCAGACTTTAATATTAATTGAGGCAAAATATATTCAGGAAGCTAAAACCACTAGAGGGAAAATCATACATGAATTCCAAAGGCAAACATGAATGAATATGGATCAGCTGCAGTAATCTAACTCTGAAATTCAGGGACTAGAGCAAGGCCAGGCCTTAGCAATAGTCAGAGGTAGCCGAAATAACTTAGGGACCAAGCTCCACTTTTTAGTCTCTGTTGCTGTTCAGTCATGTCTGACTCTTCATGATCCCATTTGGGTTTTCCTGGCAAAGATACTAGAGTGGTTTGTCCCTTTCTTCTCCAGCTCATTTTATAGATGAGGAAACTGAGGCAGAAAGGCTAAGTGATTTGTTCAGAGTCTCACAGCTAAGTAGGTGTCTAAGACTGGATTTAAATTCAAATATTCTTTACTCCAAGCCTGGAGCTCAATCCACTGTACCATCTAGCTGCCCCCTCCTTAAATCCCTTTGTTTTCATTTTGTCTTGCCTCTGAAACACATTAGTCATGTGACTCAAGTGATCAGTGCTCTCAGTGATGTCAAAGTCAGAAAGAAATAGGAAGCCACTAAGAAGATCATAAGCATCTTTCTGGGCTATGCATTGACTTAAAAAAAAAAAACTCATATTGGCTTTTTTCTGTATTCTATTGTATTTTTATGCATTTTGGTAATTATTTCCTAACTCCATGTTGCTTTGATTTGGTTTACACTTGGCATTAGTTCAGGTCCTAGTGTTTCCCAACTTTTCTAAGATCATACATTGAATCAATGAATAAGCATTTATTAAACACTTACTGTGTGTTATGTGCTAAGGATGAAGGATGATCTCTAGCAGCACACAGTCTAAATAGGGTAGACAACATATATTTAAAAAATTCAGGTGCAGAATAGAAGGAAGGCCTGAGGGCAGCAATGGGACAGATGATAAGGCTGTATCATAACAACAATAGCAATCATTCATATAATATCTTAAGATTTACAAAACACTGATCTCATTTGATATAACACTGTGAATTGAGTAGTAATGATTACAGATAGGGAATCTGAGCCAAACAGGGTTAAGTGACCTGCTCAGAGTCACACAGTTAGCATGTGTTTTGGGGATCCATTTAAAACCAGGTCTTCCTGATCCAAAACTAGCACTTCATGTACAGCCCTACTTAGGTGTCTCTATAAAAGTAGATCATATATAGGAAGTCATCTGTCATCCGAACCTGTGTCTTGCCACTGGACTCTGATGGCCCTGGAGGAGAAAGTGAGTCTGACGACTTTGCTTAGCTCTGCCTCACTTAAATCCAGTTCACCTATGTCCAAAGGGCTATCAAACTGTACATACCTTTTGATCCAGCAGTGTCTTTACAGGGTCTGTATCCCAAAGAAATCATAAAAGAAGGGAAAGGATCCACATGTGCAAAAATGTTTGTAGCAGATCTTTTTATAGTGATGAGGAATTGGAAATTGAGTGGATGCCCATCAGTTGGAAAATGACCAGATACATTATGGTATGTGAATGTAATGGAATATTATTTTTTATAAATAATAATTAGCATGCTGATTTCAGAAAGACCTGGAGAGACTTACATGAACTGATGTTAAATAAGGTGAGTAGAAAAAAGGATTGCATTGTACACAGCAGCAGCAAGATTATATGACCAATTCTGGTGGCTCTTTTCAACAGCTAGATGATTCAGGCCAGTTCCAATGATCTTATGATGGAGAGAGCCATCTTACCCAGAGAGAGGACTGTGGGAACTGAGGATGGATCATAACAAGTTATAATGGGCTGAAGCTCGAGTTGAGGCACTGAGGTCCCAAGCACATGAGGCTAAATAGTAATTGGACCATAGTCTATTAATATATATGCTTGGAGAAAGAATGGCCCCTGCCCACTCTTTGTGCAAGTCCTGGTGTGTTGTATAGGAAATGACGTAGGGACGATTTTGGTGGGTGAAGGCAGAGGGGCAGGAAGAGAGGTGGAGAGAGAGACTGCTGGCTGAGTTCGTGTTGTGGCTGTTCACATTGCGATCGCCATTCTCCTTCACCTCCACAAAGAATAAAGATCAAAGATTTTCCCTTAATCTGAATTCCTGACTCCAGCTGATTTTAAAATACATGGTCATCACACATAGTATTTTCACTTTTTTCTTGTTTGCTTGCACTTCATTTTCTTTCTCATTTTTTTTTCCTTTTTGATCTGAGTTTTCTTGTGCATGATAGTTATGGAAATATTTATAGAAGAATTGTGCATGTTCAACATATATTGGATTACGTGCTCTATGGAGGAGGGGAAGGGGGAAGGGAGGGGAAAATTAGAATACAAGGTTTTGCAAGGGTGAATGTTGAAAACTATCTATGTATATGTTATGAAAGTAAAAAGCTTTATTTTAAAAATCCAGTTCATTCACAGTGAAGAAATCATCCTTGCAATGTCATTGGTCCTCTTCAAGAATGAAAGACAAACAACCACAAATTATATATAGCAATGCCAGAGCAATATAAAGTACAGAGAAAGGGGAAATAGGAAAATCTGGAGGAGTTTAGAGGGCAAAAGCTTCTTTCATGGGAAGGGCCAGAACTGTAGACTCCTGCCTCATCCGAATCCTGTGAGCAGTTCCAAAAGGAAAAACAAGGTAGGGAGAGTTTCCCATGGCTGGCTGATCTTCCAACATCTTGGTCATCCCTGATAGGTTATGGATAGCCAGGGCTAGGAGAAAGAATGGGCAACTAAGTGATCCAGGAGATAGAGCATCAGGTCTGGAGTTATGAAAACTTATTTCTTGAGTTCAAGTCCATCTTCATATATTCATTAGGTGTATGACTCTGATGGGCAAGTCATGTTGTCCTGTTTGCCTCAGTTTCCTCATCTGTAAAATGGGGTGAAGGAAATGAGAAACTCCTTCAGCATCTTTGCTGAAGAAATCCCAAATAGGGTCAAAAAAAGTGTAAGACAGGAGGACTGAACAAAAAACAAAAGAGGGAAGGAATGGAAAAAGCAGAGAAGGTGCTCAGCTGAATTGATAGAAGGAATTTCTTCCCTCAGAAATTCCCTAGATAAATGAATAATCTATTTAATTCTTATCCTTACCTATCCTTTATTTCTGTACCTGTGAAGATAACATGCTCATCAATTGACTATATTGTTCAGTGAAGGCAGGGACTGTTTCTTTCTTTTTTTTTTCCCTTTTAACTCTAGTGCCTAGCGCAGTGCTTAGAATATAGCAGATGCTCCATAAAGGCTTGTTGATCATTTTGTTCCATAAAGTGCTTTGTAATCATTAGGATAATATATTAGCGTCATCCCAGAGATATCACTGTGGCGTGCATAAAGAAACAGCTTTGGAGTGCAAAACTACTAGCCTCAAGTGCTGACACACGACACATACCAACTGTGGGGCCCTAGCAAAGTCATTCTCCCTCTCAATGCCCCACCAGAAAACTCTCTAAGACTGTAAATTATAGCTGTTGTTATCTTTAGAAGAGGAAGTTTTCTCCCTGGGATATTCCTATACAAATAAAATCACCAAAAAAAATCACCCATTCAATGCAGTTCAATGCAACAATGATTTACTTGATCCCTCCAGTCAGAGAATCAAATAATGACAGAATCTGAGAGTAGGAAGGGGCTGCAAAGGCATCCTAATCCACAAAGGCTGAACCTGAACAAGAATCTCTAGGGGGAAAAAAAAAAAAACGAACATGTGGTTCTCCAGCTTCAGCTTTAAGACTCCTAGTGAGGGTAAACCCAGTGTTTCCTGAAGCAGATCATCCTGTTCCAGAATAGTTCTCATTTTCAGTATATATATTTCCCTGCTACCCAGCCTAAATCTGCCTCTCTGTAGCTTCTATCTGTAACTGCTCCTGCTTCAGCCCTCTGTGTCCAAATACAGCAAGCATAATCTCTCATTTACATAAGAGCCCTTTAAAAACTTTAAGACAGCTAGCATCCTTCTTTCTACCAACTCCATGCTCATGTGTGTAAAGAATTGAGCTGGGCACTGGACCTAGGAATAAAGGCTGAAAGTATCATTGGCTGGGAATTCTCAGGTCAATCAATAAGTATTTGGTACATGTCCACTACGTACCAGGCCTTAGAGGGCTGAAATTCCAAAAAGGTGTGCTTGAATCAGACAACCAAGCACTTAAGGCTAATTACCTATTCGATGTGAGACAATGACTCAATTAGCATATGTTTGGATTAATGGGTCTTCTCACTGTTGGGGACCTGCTGAATGTTTGATGTTAAGATAACCATAGGCAAGGATTGGGGGACAGAGAGAGAGGAGGAGCAGAGAGTCACTTATCGGCAGGAAGAGGAGGAGAGAGGCAGGTGGCTTTGGACTCGAGAATCCAGGATACATCTTTGGCAAGCTGCATGGCAGTTCGTCTGCCTCCTTCACTTCTCCCACTAAAGACCAAGGATTTTAATTCATCCTGATTCTGGCTGACCCTGAAGCCCTCCAGGAAGCTAGCCAGTACTTTACACCAAGCACTAAAGGGAATCTAGTGCAAAGAATGACACAATAAGGTTCCCTCTCCTAAAGCACATTAGCACCTTCTCTCTCACTCAGAACCATGAGAAGTTACATGCTATATAGGGTCACATGAGCAGCATGTATCAGAAGTAAAACTTGAACCTGGGTTTTCCTTGCTTTGAGACGAGGTTTTTAACTACTGCAACACATTGCTTCTTATAGTGTGTGTATATATATGTGTGTGTGTGTGTGTTTGTGTGTGTATGTGTATGTATATGTGTGTATGAATGTGTATATGCAAATATGAATATGTACACACGTGTGTATATCTATACTTATGTGTTTATATTACTAGATGCACACATGTATTCCTATGTATTCACATGTATATGTGTGCATACATATTGTATATATATATATGTATGTGTGTGTGTGTGTGTGTGTGTGTATACAAAGACAAAAAGGAAACAGCATGAGCATATTCTATTAAAATACTTAAATTGGAATGAGGAAAGACTGAAGCCAAGAAAGAATGGCAGAGATGTCAGGCATATGGAAAACCAGTGTGGGACATACTTAGCATAAAGGGCTTTTAATTCCCTCCAAATCTTGCAAAATGGACTTTTACCACATCTTCAAAACATTGAACCCACCTTTCTATTTAGGCTTTTTCATACTAATATGCAGGAACTTATTGAACAAAACCAAACTACCATGAATCTTTGACTTCATTAGTGTATGGATATCATCTACCAACAGAAACTCATCTTTTTGGACTTGGAAAATAACTTTGCCATTTATGACCTGGGTGAATTTTGATTAATCACCTCAGATCTTTGGAACTCTGTTTCTTCAACTGTTGCAATAAGGATGCTGAATTAGATGGTCTCTAAGATATCTCAAATTCATTAGAATATTAGCTCCTCCAGGGAGCTTCCTTCAGGTTGGAGGAAATGGAGGGCATTGCCCGGCAAACAATAAGTGCTATATAAATGCTTATTGACTTGATGACTTATGAGTTTAAATGACTTCTCAGTTGTCTAAAGTTGATACATTAAGCGTATTGTCCCTGGTCATCCATTTAGTTGGTATCAAAGGTGAGCTTTGAGCTCAGATATTTTTTATTCTCCAGGTGACTCATTACCCTGTAGAAAATCTGAAGAGAAATAAGATCTAGATAACACTATCTTTCTTTTCTATTTCATCAAGGAAACAGGACTGTTCTAATGTCTTTTTTTTTTTTTTTAAGGAGACATGTTGAGTCTTGGCTCTCCTAGGATTTAAAGGAGACGAAAGATGATACAGCCCTTCAGTTTGAGGTTTAAAAAACAAACCAACCTCTAAAAATGTCAAACATGATTTTTCAAAGGCTTCCTCACTTTCCTTTGCCCTGTGCCAGGTGGGCGGTGGGGGGAAGTGAAGGAGAGAAGCTAATCTATAGATAATGCTTTTTAAATTGCTGTGGATGTTTTCAGATCTAGAAACCGGCACATATCTGTCTGAGAAAGTTAAAAAAGCGCTAACGCACATGAGCCCAGGGAGAACCCAACAAAAATCAATGATGTTATTGCAAAAGATAAAATACAGTATGAAAAAGGGAAATGGTTACCTGTGACTGGATTTGAAATTAGGTTCGTGGGTGACTTTGTCTAGTCCTTTTTGTCAATCGTGTATATTTCAATATGTACATGTAAGTGCAAAGAATACACACATAGTCATGAAGTACAACATAAGTATTTAACTCATTGTTTTAGTGTTGGGAAGGGGACTAACAAATCATTTAGTTTAGGAAATCAAACTGGAGTCCAAGACCTTTTATTTAAAAAGTAACATCAACAACTGATGTCCATATTTTAAAATAATTATTTCCTTTATAATCTTAAACATATTTTATTTTTTATATTTCAAAAATATCAGTCTAAGAAAGTGTCCATAGACTTCACCAAACTGTTAAAAAGTCTAAGAAACAAAAGAGATTAAGAACTCCAGGTCTCATCTAACCCATTCAGTATATAGATGAAGAAACTGAGACACAGAGAGAAAAAATGACTTTGCTTCAATTCACCAAGGTTCCATGAAGTGCTATGTTCCAAGTACTGTAACTATCCCTGTCCTTAAGGAGTTTGCCAAAGTCTCACAGGATATACCAGAGCAGGAATGTGAACTAAGGTACACTTCTCTCTTAAGCCCCATGATATATAATAACTGAAAGATTTAGAGAATAACTGTTAAATATAAAATTTGTGAACTTGGCTAAATTACTTCAAGTTTTTGGGCCTCATATTTTCTTTTGTAAAATGGGGAGATTGAACCATATAGCCTCCTTTATATAAGGAATTAGGTCAAATCACTTTACAAATGTTGTCTCATTTGATCTTCACAACCACAGGTGGTTATTATCTTAATTTTACAGAAAAGAAAACTAAGGCAAACAGAAATTAAACAGATTGCCCAGGACCACACAACTGATATTCCAGGTTGACTTTGAACTCAGATGTTCTACACTCAAGATCCATTATTCTAACCATTGTAACTACCTACCTTTAGACGATTCACCATCACCTCCATCATAAAATACTGTAAAAATAATGTCAGATATTTCCTGTTTGGTTAACAACTAATGAATAAGGAGGTTTGAATATCTCTTTACACTCTCCTTGGTCAGATGACCACTAGGTTGTTGTTGTATTGGATACCATATTTTAAGAACATTCATAAGATGGAAAACATCCATGCAGAAGAAACCAACTAAGAAGGTGAGGAGCCTTGATATCCTGCCATATGGACATTGGTTGGAGGAAATGAGAATTTTAACTCTAGGAAAAGTTGAAGAAAAGGCTGGAGTAGGACAGAATAATCATATTAAAGAATATGAAAGGCTGAATTTTGTGAGAAAATGAAAGAAGTAAATGAAATATTGTTAATCTTGGTCTGTCTCTCAAATGGAAGCTCCTAAAGGAACTCACTAATGGGAGAAGAGAGTCAGCACAGCAAAGGGCTTTTTTTTTTAAGTGAGAAGAAAACTGAATCATATTTGGTCCAGAGAATCAGAAGTAGGTAAAAGTTGCAAAGTGATGAATTTAGTGTTGATATCAGTAAAATAAACAAACATGTAAAAACAGTTTCTTAACAATTAAAGACATCCAAAAGAAGAAAGCATGATCTGATTTATTAAGGTAGGGAGATACCCTGTAATTGAAGGTCTTTAAGAAAAAGTTAAATAACTACTTGTTGATGTTATAGAAAGGATCTTTGCTCAAGTTTGGGTTAGACAGGTTGACCTCTGAGAAACCTTCATACTCTGAAATTTTGTTCCTCTTAATATTTACTCTGACAAAGGCTTGCATCAGTGATTATTATTTTCCCTGGATTGCAGTGACATTTGCTCTTGAACTTTCGCAACTTGAGACATATAGAATAACAGTAAGTCTAGAGTCTCTTCAGACTATGGAACCAAATCTGTTCCTTGAGATCAGTGCTAAATTTGAGTCCACTGCTCTCTTTTATCTTTAGGCTTAGCTTACTCAGTAATATATTTTCTTCTAGAACTAGATCTTGCCTTATTTCCCTTTTAATACATTTACCAATAGGTAATTCAATTTCAATTCAACCCAATAAATATTTATCCAGCATTATGTGTCTAGCACTGTGTTGGTATTTCTAATGTGAAGACAAAAATGAAATAGTCTTTGCCTCCAAAGAATTTACCTTCTAAATGGAGCAATACTGTGCACCCTAGATAAGGAAAGGGAATAAAGATCCCTGGGAGTTGGATGTTATTATTTCCATTTTATTTTAGTTGAGGAAATTGAAGCAAATAGACCAAAAAAAAGGGAAGGGGGATTATACCAAAACTATATATGCTTATTATATATAGCTTGATTTTTAAAATTTTTGTTTTTATTTTTAATTATCAAGCACTTTTTCTCCCACAAACCATCTCCCTGCATATAGAAAAAAAAAAAGAAGAGGGAGAAAATGATGTAACAAATAAGCAGAATAAGACATATTTTGGGGACATTGTTTTTTGTTTTATTTCATTAAAGTCTGACTCTTCCAGTTCCTGCTTGAGGTTTTATTGGCCGAGGGCCTAGAAGAGTTTGCCATTTCTTTCTTCAGATCATTTTATAGATGAAGTATGGAGCTGAACAGGACTAAGTGACTTTCCTAGAATCACACAGCTACTAAGTATCTGAGGCTAGATTTGAACTCATAAAGATGATTCTTCATGTCTCCAAGTCCAGTGTACCAGTGGGCCATCTAACTGCTCTCTTTGAACCTAGCCTCTATTAGAATTTGTTTGCTTAATTATGCTCTTCTCCAATGTCACAGAAACAGCATGGTAAACTTTTGAAGATAGATATCATGCCCATCAAGTGACCTGATCAGCCAATCACAACCTTTGACTGATTCAGAGGAAATCATCGTTTGATTTCCCTGGTTGGCACTATGATGAAAACCATCTGGAATCAAATGTCAATCATAGTTCAATCAGCAAGTTGCCTTGAATTACATTCAATCCAACTTAGGTAGGGAATGTAGAAAGAAGAGATGGTCCAAGACAGAACTTGGGGGAAATTAGCTTATTGCATTATAAATAGGATAATAGAGCCAACTCAGTAGACAGAGAAGAAGCAATTAGAAAGTGGAAAAAGTATGGTAGTTTAGTTGCCAGTGTAGTTTCAAAAGAGCATCCACTATTAACCTTGGTAAATTATATCAAAAGATTCAAGAAAGTTAAGGAGGAAACTATATCTATAGCTTCATCAATTTGGGCATATTTGGGGACAGTTTGAAAAGAGCTTTGGATTGAGATTCAGAAGACATGGATTTGAATCTTAACATTGTGGAACTTTATAGAATCCTACCCTTTCATTCTGCAATCCAGACAAATGGGTTTGTCTTCTTCACATATGCTGCTTATTATCCCATTTTTTTTATACTTTTTTTCGGCTGACTCTTGTGAGTAAGACACATTCCCTTCTCATCTCTGTCTCTTTTAATTCCTCTTTCTTTCCCCAAAAAGGCATTTCTAATTCTTTCTTCTAACTTTTCCTGATTCCCCCAATTGCTACTGTCCTCCCTCTTTTATATTTATCTCCTTTTTATTTTGTATTTATTATCTATATATGTTCAGCAAATTTATTCTGTTTATATATGCATACACATATACATACTCTATATATTGTGTACATTTATACATACATGTGCATGTGTGTACTGTAGAGAGCCAGAACTCTGGAGAAGTATACTTGAAACAAGGATACTTACAATAAGGTGTTAACTCAGTGGAATTGATGAGATGATAGTTCTTTAGTATACATATACTTAGTACTTAGCATGGTGATGTAATGGTTCTCTGGTTCACACATACATAGTGTGCTGTAATGATGTAATCATACCAAGGAATTTAAGGGCTGAGAGAATTGGAAATGAGACATTCCATTTTGATCATCCTCCTGGTGGCTCTCTGCCTCATGCACTCCTCCACTAAGTTCAAGACTGGGTCAGACTGTGTCAGACACAGACCGTGAAGGAAACAATGAAGAATATATAATATATTAGATCCCCTGTCCCTCCTCCTTTCTTATACTTGCTTTCTCCCCATTACACTTTAATAGAGGATCTATCCAATGCCTTGAAGGCCTTCCTCAAGATCTTTTAACATTCTATGGCCATCAATACAGCTTTGTAATAGTGTTTTAAGTCTGAGTTATCTGACTGGTGAATGAAGGGATGAACAGATCTTACTATATCTATCTGGATTGGGTCCATTCACCAGACCATGATTCACATCTCATCAAACCAACCATACCAGCCATCTAGAAACAGTAATCAAATTAGTACTATCTTTGTTCTGGAAAGGGTATGTCAGTAGGTTGCCCAATGTCTCTACCCCAACATCCCTGTGACATTTCATACCAAGCAAACTTTCCTGACCTTCTATGTGTCATCTCATCTTATTAAAATATAAACTCCTTGAGGAAAAGAACTGTCTTCTGTTTTTGAGTCCAAAAACATTGAGCACTAAAAGGCAGCTTAGAATGATAATGAACTGTTGGATCTGGTGTCAGGAAGACATGAATTTAAATGCTATCTTAGATACTTTCTGCATGAACCTGAACAAGTCCATCTTCTGAGTCAGTTTCATAATGCTTAAAATGGGAATGAGTAACTATGGTATCTACCTCACAAGATTGGTGTGAGAGTCAAATCACATAATATCTGCAAGTCACTTTGCAAACCTTAAAGTGGCACATAAGAAGACTTTTATAAATAATTTTTATTCATTTATTGTGACTATATAAACCTTTCATCTCGTTAGATAACTATCCCAAATTTTGTATAACTCACCCACATAGGTCGTTGATAATTCATTGTGTGACAATCAGGACTAGGAACAGGATGCTTATATATAACATAAGCCAAATCCTCTCTCTCCCCAAACAGAAAATATCAGGAATGGCATTTTCCTGTTGGAAAATTATATTTAAAATTTGTAAAAGAAAAAGGGAAAATATTTTGTTGATTTTTAATGACAAGACATGAATTATGCGAAATTTTCTGAGATTCTGACCTGACTCCCTTAGAAGTGTGTCCTATGCTAACCCTAATTATGGTGATTAGAAACACTCCACATGCTATATTTCCTTTTTAGGTTTTATAAAGCCCCTTAATTATTCATAATTAACATAGTATGGTTTTTAGTACACTTTCTTGATTCCATTTTCCAATTCTTTTGACCTCAGAGGAAGTGACTAAGGAACTTAAATACCTCCCCCTCTCTTATTGGCTAGGAGTTCATCCAAAGAATGCCCTTGGCACTCACTGCCCAAGGATGCCTGCCAGAAAATCTTGTTTTCTTGTTTGTTTCCAAGCTAAAATTAAATGGCCAACACTCTGAGAGATTATGAAAAAAGATACACACACACACAAAGACAGAGACAGAAAGAGGTGACATAGAGACACAGAGAGATAGAGATAGAAAGTGTCAGAGAGACAGTGACAGAGAGAATCAGAGATCTGTAAAGAGACAGATGTACAGAAAAAAACTTTATACTGAGAGTAAATAAAGAGATCAACAGAGGTATTCACAAAAAGACACATATATTGTATGTATAATGTGCATATACACATACATACACAGAGATCCTTGAACTTTTTAAATACTTAAGTCCTTTATAAAAAATTATCTAGGCCATTATTGGTTATTAGAGAAGCAAATTAAAACAACTATGAGAAAGCATTTCATACATACCAGACTGGGCTAAAATAATTAGAGGGAATGATGATGAGTTTTGGAAGAGATGTGAAAAAATTATACATTGTTAGTGGAACGGTAAATTGATGCAGCCACACTGGAGAGTGGTCTGGAATTATGCCTCAAGAGTTAGTTAGCTGCTTATACCCATTGACCCAGAAATTCTACTGCTAGATCTATTTCTGATGATATTTTTCAAAGGTGATTATGGAAAAAGGAAAAGAACCTATATGTTCTAGATTGTTTATGGCAGTTTTCTTTGTGGTAATAAAGAACTGAGAATTGCAGGGATTAAGTAAAAGGATTAATTCCACCAATTAATTAAACAAAATAAAAATAAAATAAATAAATGTGAAAAATGGGTTCTCCTGTTAAGTATGTAGCTCAAAACTTCATTTTTGTCTTTTTTCCCCTACAAATATTCCTTCAATGACTAGTTAGCAAATGCTCTACAACTTAGAAAGTGTACAACTCAGAAATACTGAGGAGAAAAAAGATTATTAACCTGCAGCCAGACACTGACTCTGTCTGAACTTTCCTAAGTCAGCTCTGTGTTATATAATATCTTATCATTGGATATACACTTGAAAGATCCTAATTATGTCCTCTGGACTCTCTCTTATCCAGCATGGCCAAGTTACCATCTTGACATCATAGAGTCCCAATTTTCTCATCTGTAAAAATGAACTAAAACTATCATCATATATTACAGAGAACTACCAAAATTTATCATCCACTATCTCGTAGGATCTAGGGCCATATCTAATTTCTAATAGATCATTCCAAAAGTGGAACAGGATACCTCAGAAGCGAGTATCATCAAAGATCCTCAAGAAGAGGAAATACAGCATTTGCAGGCCCAAAAGATTTAATTTTACTTTTCCAACCCATCAACAAGCATTTATTAAATGACTACTATATACCAGATACTATGCTTTACTCTAGATACAAAAAGTGAAATAATCTGTGTGTGCACAAATGTATATACACAGTTGTATACATTTGTATGTATAGTATGTATATATGCATATGTACCTATGAATGTAGATAAATATATACAATAAATACATGTTCTATAATTTAAATTTAATAGTTATATGACTCCATGATTCCATGCCATATAAACTTCTGCTAGCATATAAAGTCCAAATGGAAAATATATTCTAATTCATTGCATTTGTATCTCTAGCACCTAGCACGGTACCCAACACCTAATAAGTGCTTACTAATCACTTGTTTAAAAAAAAATCATACTCCTTTTTAGATAACAAGGATGAAAGGGTTAATGGAAGAAAAATAAGCCGCAATTTGGGTTCAGGGCCCAGATTCATTAAAATTAAATGATCTGATCTTTTAAAGTAAAACCACAATGAAGGCTACATTACAAAGTAATCTAAGAAATTATCAGATTATTCAGGGTAACAGTCTCCTAGCAACAACACAAGCTTATCCTCAAAAGAGATTTTTAAAAAGAAAGAAACTAAATTGTCTCTCAATATTTTGTAGTAGCTGAATCCAAGCTTGTCATTAGGGATTGGAGAGAGATTAACTGTCCAGGTGCTTCTGGTAGGTAAGGGTATAGAGGGAAAGAGAACAAAGAATTTCTACTATCTTCCCTCAGTCAGTAGATTAAGTGACAGGTATAAGGGAAGAAAATGAAATTGCCCTAACTTCTCATTTGTAACTATACTTTCTCTGTCTTGACTCTGTCTATCTCTATCTCTTTATTTCTATTTCTCTGCACCTGTCTCTGTATCTCTTTTTTCTCTATCTCTGTCTCTGTGTATCTCTATCTCTGTTTCTCTCATACATTCTAGCTCTTTTTCTCCTCTCTTTCCTTCTCTCTCTCTTCCCCCATCAGTTCTGGCCCAACACATAATATGAACGATCCATGTGATATTGAACAAATCACTTAACCTTACAATGCTCTTGGGAACTCCCTGAAGAGTTTATATTGTAAAAAAAAAAAGTGCCAACCTGCATTTTTAGAGAGTGCAGTATTCTCATCTGGGAGTTCCCTACACCTATAAAATCAGTTCTGGCCTAATCATGATCCTTATTTTTGTTCATTTCTTGATTGTATTCATTTTTTTCTGATTTATTTACATGTTACCCTGATAGAATGGAAGTTTTTTTGAGCACAAGGACATTCACACTTTAGACTTGACCTATCTGGAAGCTGGCATTCAGTAGTTTGAGCTGAGTAAATGTTTGTTGATTGATTGATTATGGCTTGGGAGAATTCAGTGGGTAGAGGAGAAATGTCCAGCTAAAGGACCAAAGCAAGAGCCTGTAAGGGGGCACAATGATTTAGAGCAGTGGCTCTAGATTCTAGAGCACTCTGAGTTCAAAGCTAGCCCCAGGACTCACTAGCTGTGTGACTATACGCAAACCATCAGAAGTTTTTCTTCCTAGTTTTCTCATTGCCAGAAGAGGATGAAAATGAAATGGGGATAATAATAATAGCACCTACCTTCCAGGAGTATTGTGAGGGAAACGTGACTATTTTTTATAAAATATTATCTTCATGTGTTCCTACTGGGCTTATATCCCAAAAAGATTTTAAAGGAGGGAAAGGCACCCACATGTGCAAAAATGTTTGTGGCAGTCCTGTTTGTAGTGGCAAGAAACTGGAAACTGAGTGGATGCTCATCAGTTGGAGAATGGCTGAATAAATTGTGGTATAGGAATGTTATGGAATATTATTGTTCTGTAAGAAACGACCAGCTGGATGAATACAGAGAGGCCTGGAGAGACTTACATGAACTGATGCTAAGTGAAATGAGCAGAAACAGGAGATCATTGTACATGGCAACAAGAAGACTATACGGCAATCAATTCTAATGGACATGGCTCTCTTCAAGAATGAGATGATTAAAACCAGTTCCACTTGTTCAGTGATAAAGAGAGCCATCTATACCCAGAGAGAGAATTGTAGGACTGAATGTAGAACACAGCATAGCATTCTCTCTCTCTCTCTCTCTCTCTCTCTCTCTCTCTCTCTCTCTCTCTCTCTATCTTTTTCTCTCTCTCATTATTTGCTTTCATTTTGTTTTCTTTCTCAGTTTTTCTTTTCCTTCCTTCTTGATCTGATTTTTCTTGTGCTGTAAGATAACTGTATAAGTTAATATATACATATGTTGGATTTAACATGTATTTCAAATATTTAACATATATTGAACTATTTGCCATCTAGGAGAGGGGGTGGGGGGAAGGAAAGGAAATTTTGAAATAAAAGGTTTTGCAAGGGTCAATGTTGGAAAAATTATCCATGCATATGCTTTGCAAATTATTTAATTAATTAATTGGAAACAAAACATAGTAGGAGAAAATGTTATCTGCATTACTATGATTACTATCATTGTTGTTCTCTACTTCACATCAAGCATAACTGTTTTGCTGCTTACATTCAGCAGGACTGGGACTTGATTTTTTTGGTTTGGCTGATACCTCCCACCTTCTCTTCAAGAGGCAGTGTGAGTAGTGGGTCCAGAACTTGGAATGAGTAAAGCCTTGAATTTAAATTCCACTTCAGATAATTGTTATTTCTGTGACCCACCCTGGACAAGACTATTAACTGTTAAGTTTCAGTTTCCTCATTTTAAAAATGGGAATAATAATAATAGTGCCCACTTCACAGGATTATTATGAGATTCAAGATAAATTATCAATCAATCAGTATTTATTAAGTGCCTGCACTGTGGTAAGTTTTGGGTATACAAAAACAAATAAATAAAAGACTATCTTTTACACTCCCTGTCTTCATGAAATTCACAATTTAATGGGGGATTCAACATACAACCTATATATGGGATAGACAGTGATTTTTAAAAGTGAAAGCAATAGAATTGAGAGTTTGGGAAAGGTTTCCTATAGAAGAAGGAATCTTAGTTAGAATTTAAAGGAAAACAGGAGATTGAAGGGAAAAAAAAGAAAGTTACATGATAGTTTAGTTATATATTTGAAAAGAATAGCACCTTGTACATAATGGATCTCTAATTTTGGGTGCAATATTGTTTTTCTATTCTATCTTTTTATGGAAATACTTTATTTCATAATAAAATAAATATATTTCAGAAATTAAATAAGAGAATAATAAAATGAGGATAATAATCTTCTCAAGACATAAAAAAATTAAAAAAAAAAAAAGCCAAAGAAGATCATAGGCAAAATAAAGAAGGTGGAGCATTCCAGGCATGGGTGATGGAACAGCCTGAGAAAATGCCTGGAGGCAAGAAATGGAAAGTCTTGTTCAGGACACATTCTAGAGGAAATGCCCCTGGATTGAAGAGTTATTTTTGAGGAATTAAGTGGAATAAAAAAGTCTGGACAGGGATAAGGTTGTGAAGCGCTTTAGATGACGGTATATTTTATTTGATTCTAGAGGCAACAGGAAGCCAGTGGAGTTTATTGAGTAAGAAGGTGACATGAAAGTCACTTTCTTGGCTGAATAAAGAATGGACTGGAGTGGGGACTTGAGGCAGGCAGACCCACCAATAGACTATCGCAATAATCAAGACTGGATATAATGAGGGTCTTTACTAGGCTGTGACCATATCTGAGGAGAGAAGGGGGTATAACCAGGAGATGTTACAAAGGTGAAATCTAGTTGGCCTTAGCAACAGCTCACATATGAAGCGTGAGAGAGAGTGAGGAATTCAGGATGACTCAGATTGCAAGCCTGAGGAATTGGGATGAGAGTATTGCCTCTACAACAATTGAGGATTTAGGGGAGGGGAGGATTTAGGAGGAAAGATAATGACTTCTACTTTGAACATATTGAACTTCAGATGTCTACTGGACATTTAGTTCAAAATGTCTGAAAGGCAGTTGGGAATGAGAGAAACTGGGGCAGGGAAAGTAGGTTTGAGAATTATCAAAACAGAGATGGTAATTAAATCCATTGGTGTTGAGATCACCAAGTAAAGTAGTATAGAGGGAGAAGAGAAGACCCAGGACCCAACCCTTTGACACTTAAACCCAGCCAAGGAGAGAGAGAAAGAGTCCATATGCACTTTGCAAACCCTCAGTTATTATTTATATGGGAATTGTCCCTTCTCTCAGTTTCATCTCTTTCTGAAAATGATTGGGTAATGGTCACATTCTCTTGACGCCCTAACAACTTTTGAAATTACTCTGGCCCAGATTGGTATCTCCATCTCTCTCTACTCAACTCTCTTGGCAGTCATCGATTAGACCACACATTTTAGCACTAAATCAGAGATTGTCCCATGTTACTTTTTACCTTTCATGTTTATATGTTATCAAAGAATTATAAGCTGTCGAACTGGAAGGGACCCTAGAAACCATGTACTCTAGTTCCTCATTAAGGAGTTTCAAAAACTAAGGGATTGGCTCTTTGAAGACAAAGAATCTACCTTATAATAATTTTAAAAACAATTTTACTTTTTAAATTAATGAAAATAAACTTTTGCCCCTGCTACTTCCCATCTTATTTTCCATTGAAAAGACATTAAAAAAAAAAAAAAACTTTGTAACAAAAATGCATAGTAAAGCAAACTAAATTCCTACATTGATCATATCTAGTATACATACTCAGTGGTATGTGTGTGCATATATATACATATACACATATATCTATATAAACCCATGTACATGTACATGTTATACATGTCTGCTGTAAGTTCCTGAACTCTTAATCAAATGGTGAGTTACATGTTTCATTATGAGTCCTCATGAATAGTTCATTGTTTTGATCAGTTTTATAAGGGAAAAGAAGACGGTGAAAAATGAATATTTGTTCAGAACCAGAGTTCTAGGTTCGATGATATCAGCTTCTCCTTACCTCTATTCTCTTCCCTGAATCCAAAGTGAAATTAGAGGTTTTTATCTTTTCTTTTAAATTTTCTTGAACATTCACTCTTTTTAGAGTTTTTCCCTTTAAAATTAATTCCTCCTTTAATTTACTCTCTCTTTTATCCCCCTCCCCATTTTTTCAGCACTTTCATCTGTTTCTGTGGTGTGTATGTATTTATACATTGCATATATATATATACATATATATATATATACATATATATGTGTGTGTGTATGTATGCATATATATTTTATATATACATATATGTATGTATATGTGCATATACACACATATACATATGTATATACACATATATGTGCATGTACATGTGTATATATACATATATGTATACATACACATGTGTGTATGTATATGTGTATATATACATATACATAATGTGAAGTCCCGAACTAGCTCCCTGGAAGCCTTAGGGTCAGCGAGAGTCAAGATAAGCAAAAGTCTTTGGTCTTTAGGGGAAGGATGAAGGAGATAAACAAAACTGCCAGGAGTTTTGTCAAGGATCTAGAGTTCAGAATCTCCACACTTTTCTCCTCTCCATCCTGCTACTGAGTCTTGCTCGTCTCACTCCACCCTCACATCCCTCTTACGATTATCTATATACACCAAAATATCAAGCCAGTGCAGAATAGTGAGAAGGGCCCTTTTTCCAAGCATATGCTAATAGAGTTATTGTCCAATAGGAAATTAGCCTTTAAGTGCTTGGTTGTTCAATTCATGCACACCTTTTAAGAGTTTCAGCCCTTTAAAATATAACATATATTATTTTTTTTTTATTATAGCATTTTATTGACAGAACACATTCATGGGTAATTTTTCAACATTGACCCTTGCAATCACTTCTTTCCAACTTTTCCCTTCCTTCCCTCCACCCCCTCCCCTAGATGGCAGTTAGACAAATACATGTTAAGCATGTTAAAATATATCTTAAATACAATATATGACAACACAATATGATATATATATATATATATATATATATATATATATATATATACACTTACACATACACACACACACACACACATATATACAAATAATTGCATGTATATTTTCCCCTCCTTTGTCATGTTCAAATGAAAATGAGATTCAACTATTGTTCACTCCCTCTATTTATTTCTTCTTATATTGAGAGTCTTCTATTTGGCACCCAAAATACATGAGAAAATACCCTGAATTCCTCAATTTTATTAATACGTATCTTTCTTCTTTTAAAATCCTCACTTCCTTTTTCTTTTAAATCCACCCCTTCTTTTTTTTCTTTTAAAACCATTGCTCTTAATGCTCTCTGATTAGATTTCCTCTATAAGCACTGGTGATGATAGATTTCTGTGGGCACATGTGTATCATCTTTCTATATTAGAATGCAAGCACTTCCTCCAGGTTCAATCCTTCAGTGTTGCCCCCATATATTTCCCTTTTTATGTGTTTCTTAACTCTTGTATTTGACCTGACTTCAGAAGCAATATAACTGTAGCTTTAGCTCCAATTAGAATTCTAGTAGACTAAAACTAGAATCAGTTCCCATCAGCCAGCTGGAAGCTCAATAGTTTAAGAGTGACAGAATTGTGGAGTTTTTATTTGTTTGTTTGTTTTGGTCTGAAACTCATGATCTTGTTATTCCACTGCAGACTTTGTGTTAGAACCTAGATCTGAGACCCCATCCTACTATTGAAGTCAGGGTCTCAAAGCTTGTGCTGCTTCTGTACTTACTCCTTGCTTGGTACATAGCCTAGATTTTTCTACATGTACTCATCCCAGACAAATCCTAGACAAAATAGAGAAAAGTGACTTCCAAATTGGATCCAGCATTGTCTTGATTGTCCAGACATATGATTCTTTGTATTAAAATTATGCTTTATATTTCTATAGTCCTTGATAATTTAGAGGCTTTCATTTCTGTCCTTGTATTCTCTAATGCTAGACCCATAGTAGACCCTTAATAAATGTTTATTGATGCTTTGATGGTTTGATTTGCACTGAGAAAACTTGAATTCAAATTTGATTTCTTCCACTTACTACTTGTGTGATTTTAGACAAGTAATGTAACTTCTGGGCCTTAGTTTCCTGAACTATAAATGAGGGTATTGCACTAGATAGCCTCTACAATCTATTTCAGCTCAAATGCACTATCCTGTAGTTTCATTTGAGCCTCCCAATTATCCCATAATTTTGAAAAGACTGTCATGAATGATCCTTTACAGAAGAGAAAACTGAAGTCCAAAGAATAGAAACATCATCCATCCTTCAATGATAAGAAACTAGCGTATGAAAGATCCTAGTAGACTAAGTACCAGATCTCCTGACATTTAGGTCTTTTTACTGAGCCATCATATTTGTTACAATACACAAGTAAAAATTTTAGACACATATATGGTAAGCAATTTTTGTTGTTGTTCAATTATTCCAGTATTGTATGACTCTTTATGATCCCATTTCAGGTTTTCTTGGCAATAATACTGGAATGTTTTGCCATTTCCTTCTCCAACTCATCTTACAGATAAGGAAATTGAGGTGAACTGGGTTAAATGACTTGCTCAGGATCACATACATAACAAGATTTATGAAAATGAGTCTTCTTGACTCTAGGCTTAATACTCGATCTACTATGCCACCTAGAGAATAGACATGTACTGAGTTCCAAAGTTAATGGGTGTCCCTTAGTACTTTAATGGATTTATAACTTCCTAAATGTCCATATTCCTTCCAATAATGTAATTGCTATCATATGTGGTTCTTATTCACATTCCATAAATTCTCCATATTGGAACAATTCAATGCTTTCCTGTAGATTTCTAACAATATTTTAGCTACCAAAGGCAAGGCAACATGGGTCAGTTGCTTTGTCATCTTTCAAGCTTCCTATAATACTCATCAACCTTCTTTTCTACACTACTCTAGGGTTAATGCCTTTGATGATGTTTTTGACATTGAAGTCATGAAATCATGGATTTGGATCTGAAAAAATAATATAGATATCAGTTATTCTAATCCCATTCTTTTATAGATAAGGAACAACAGTCCTAGAGAAGTTTCAACTTTCCTAAAGTTCATAAAAACAGTAAGGACTAAAAGTGTGATTTGGACCTCATTTTTCTGAGTGTGAAAACAGCTTGCTTCTCACTATGTCACACTTCAGCATTAATATGACATAAGCTACTTACAATCTGCTCCATTGTCACTAGGATTAGCACAATTTTGTTGCTTTATAGATAACGGTGCTCTATGATGCACAACTATATAATATCAATGCAATTATCTCAAAACTGTTCTTGATATTTTTGCCTGCTAAACATAGACCAGTGCTGGGCTGATTTTGCATCTTTCTACACCCAAACAATTAGTCAATAAATATTGAAGCAGCTAATTGGCTCAATAAATGACTTGATGATTTGGGAATCTGTAAGACCTTAGTTCAAATCCAATTTCAAACCTTTGCTTGAATGGGCAAATCCTTTAATCTCTGTTGCCCAAATAATGAAAATAATGGCATCTACTTCCCAGGTCTGTTGGGACAATCACTTGATATAATTTCTAAAGTACTTTGAAAACCTAAAAGTGCTTTGTAAATGCTAATTAACTAGTAAGTTAGGTAGGTAGTAAAAGTAGTAATGGTGGTGGTAGTGCCATAATCAATAATGAAAGGTTGTGTCTGTCTGTTTCTTTATATTGCCACTCACAACCCCCCAAAATTTTCAAAACCAAATATGTGAAGTCCTCTCATTAGAATATATTAAAGGTAGAGCATTTCTTTTCATTGATACATTTATCTTATAATTAGGACACTATAAAATATATTTTAATAAATACATATAAATAAGTAAATAATATATTGTAATATTTTTTCATTCCTCCTTTCTTCTCTTAATCATCAATGAACATTAATCAAGTCTTTTCTGTGCTAATGATAAGAAAGAGCATGGCAGTCATTCCTTTTGTATTTATGCCTATTGTTTTTATATTATTCCTTACATTATAAAATAGAGCTCCAAGGAGATGAAAGATTGAGAAAATAAGACAATGATCAGTGGCAGAAATACAATATAGTCTACTCTGATAATATACAATCCAATAAAATTCCAGATCTCTGATGTTATAAGAGATATAGAAATATAATTAGAGTGAAGCTTGGAAAGAAAAGGTGGTAGACCAGACATATAGTGAGAATGAATATAACTAATCGATGATCCATATGTCCCATTAGACACCATGAAGTGATGATAGTAATAGAGACATCTAGATGGTACAGTGTATAGATCACCAACCTTGGAGTGAGGAGGATCTAAGTTCAAATTTAGCCTTGGACATTTAACACTTACAAACTGTGTGATCCTAGATAAATCACTTTACCCCAATTATGTAGAGATGATGGTGATGAAAACTAGGATTTAAATAACATTTTAAGGTTTATAAAATTATCTACAAATATAATCTTATTTGATTCTCACAACACTAGGAGACAGATATTATTATTATTCCCATTTTACACTTGAGGAAACTGATGAAGACAAGTTAAGTGACTTCCTCAATGTTTTACCACTAGTAATTTCTAAGGCTGATTTGACCTTGTATTTCCCTGATTACAGAGCCAGTGTTCTTTCTATTGTTCCACTTAGCCACCTAAGTAAGAATAAGGAAGGAAACCGTTCCAAGTAGGGTAACAGCTTATGAAAAATCAAATAAATGAAAGTTGGAATGACTAAAGTTCAGTTGATTGTTGATAAGATTAGATTTTGGGAGAATACAAGTACATTATTTTCTCTTTGAGATCACAGGGCCTAGCACAGTGTCCATTTTACATAATGGACAACTTTGGGAAAACAGCTTAGCTTTTCTGGGCTTCATTCAGTTTCTTGACATGTAAAATGAGAGACTTGGCCTCTAAGGTCCCTTCTAGCTCTACATCTAGGATTTTATCATGTTCAGTGTTTGTTGCCTTATATGGCATTCATAAGAAAAAAGCTCTTTGATCACATTTCCCTCAAGCATGCTTAGGTTCCAGCTCAACTGGATTGATAGCATGTCATCATCGACAGCATTAATACCCACTGAACTGTAAGACTTTGCAGTCATTCATCCAAGCTGCCAGTTGGGCCTTGATGGTGATTAAATAGCTAAGCCCCTTGGACAAAAAGAAAGATGTACTTATACCTTTGCCTTAGTCTTCATCTTTTCTCTAGTCACCAGGGAAACTGCAAGTCTGACTCTGCAGAGGATGCAAATATATGTCATTCCTTGGCCAATAGATACATCATAAATTGATGAAAGGAAATTTTGGATGTGATGGAATATCAAAAATTCCAGTGTCACTAGGAGAAAAGTAACAGAGAGCTATATTATGTTGAAGTTTGAATACCAATGGATTTTGTATTCAATCTTTCAGGCAATAGGGAGTCATTGGAGTTTTTTGAGTAGGGATAACATAGTCAGATGGGTGATTCAGGAAAATCACATTAGTGGCTGAATGGAAGAGGGATTGGGATGGGGAAAGACTTGAGGTAGAAAACTTACTAGCAGCTATTGCAAAAGTCTAGGGAGGAGATGAAAAGGCCTAGGCCTGAAGGGTGTCAGAAGAGAGAATGATGAATATTCAAGAGATGTTACAAAGGTGAATTAAGAGGCCTTGTCAAGATATTGTACATGGGAAAGGCAGTGAAAGTAAATGAAGAGTTGAGGATGAATACCATAGTTTGCAAACCTGAAGAATATAGAGAATGATACATTCTAAAGTAATCAAGTAAGTAGATGGGTCAGAAGGTTTAAAGGGAAAGATAATAAATTTGGTTTTGAACATGTTTAGTTTAAGGTGCCTACAAGACATTCTGTTCAAGATGTCTGAAAGATAGTTGAAGACATGAGATTGGAAGTCATCATAAAGATAGAGCAGGATAAATAGCTTTGAGAATATTCCATATATGCATAGCAGTAAAATGTGAATTGATGAGATCACTAAGTGAAGTCGTATAGATAGAGATGATAAGAGAGCTCAGGAAAAAACCTGTAGTTAGAGAAAAATGATCTGAATGAAGATTCAGTAAAGGTGATTGAGAAAGAATTGTCTAATAGATAAGAAGAAAACCAGGAGATAGTGGTATCCCAAAAACCCAGAGAAAAGAGAATATCAAGGAAGAAAAGGTTATTAACAATGCCAAAGGCAGCCGAGAGGCTGAGAAAAGGGATTGA
Organism: Antechinus flavipes; assembly: GCF_016432865.1. Lineage (NCBI taxonomy): Eukaryota > Metazoa > Chordata > Mammalia > Dasyuromorphia > Dasyuridae > Antechinus > Antechinus flavipes. Next base: position 689,441,049 of record NC_067398.1, read on the forward strand.
GAAAAGATAATTGGATCTGGCAATTAAGAGATTAATTTAACTTTGGAGAGAGCACCTTAGAGAGAATTCTCCTGACAACAAGAGCTGGAAAGTTATAGAATAGCAGTTAGTGAAGATGGATATATCAAGTGAAACTTTGTATTTATTTTAGCTTGGAGAAATATGAATAAATTGTAAACACTGAGAGTGAGCCAGTAGACAGAGACTGAAAATAGGTGATAGAGTGGGCACTTCCATGAGTGGAGGCAAGATGGCAGAGTAAAGCCAGACGCTACTCAAGCTCTTCCAGTTTCCCTCAAAACTACACAAAACTAAGCCACTGAACAGAGTCTGATGGAATGAAAATACTCTCCAGCTCAAGATAAACTGGAAAAATTTGAAGAAAGATCAGTCTCACTGAGGTGAAAAAGTTGTTTACCCCAACCGAGATAGACTTAGTGAGAAGATCTTAATGACAGCAAATCAGCAGCTAAGACCCTCACTCCTGGATCACTACAATAGGGCAGTTTCCACTCCCAGCTAAGAGACAAACTGTCAAACCAGGTTGTTTCCTGAAAAGAACAGGCAAAGCTACTCACTGTAAACACAAGGGGCCCCTATGTTCAAAGGCAAGGCTCAGAGCTGCACAGGAAACTTGGGGCAGCACCCCTTTTACCCTAGAAGCAGTACTCAACCATAAAAGTAAAAAAAGAGAGAGAGAGAGAATACCAAAAGAAAAAGGAAAAAATGAGCAATAAACAGAAAATAACTTTTACCATAGAAAGCTATTATAGTGACAAGGTATTTCAAGACAGCAACTCAGACAAGAACAAAATGTCCACAGAAGAAATCTCAAAGAGTAATATGAATTGGCTTCAGGCTTAAAGATCCTTCTTGGAAGTCCTCATAAAAGACTTTAAAGGACAAATGAGAGAGGTGAAAAAAAAAAGATAAAGAAGGAAATGAGAGATATGCATGAGAATCCATAGCTTGGAAAAGGAGGAAAAAATTGTCTGAAGAAAACAACTCCTTAAAAAGTAGAATTAACCAAATGAAAAAGGAGATACAAAACCTAATTGAAGAAAAACACACATTAAAAACTAGAACTGAACAAATGGAATCTAATGACTCTGTGAAACAGCAAGAATCAGTTAAACAAACTGAAAAGAATGAAAAACATGGAAGAAAGTGTGAAATACCTCATTGGAAAAACAGCTGACCTGAAAAATAGATCAAGAAGAGAAAATTTAAAAATTATTGGCCTATCTGAAAACCATGACCAAAAAAGGAAACTGGATAACATTCTTTAAGATATGATTAAGGAAAACTGCCTTAACATTCTAGAAACAGAGATGGAAATACTCATTGAAAGAATCCATGGGGCACTTTTGGTAAGAGATCTCACAAGAAAAATCTCTCTTTTTTTTAAATAACTGTTTATTGATAGAACCCATACCAGGGTAATTTTTTATAGCATTATCCCTTGCACTCACTTCTGTTCCAATTTTTCCCCTCCCTCCCCCCCTCCCCCAGATGGCAAGCAGTCCTTTACATGTTGAATAGATTACAGTATATCCTAGATACAATATATGTGTGCAGAACCGAACAGTTTTCTTGTTGCACAGGGAGAATTGGATTCAGAAGGTATAAATAACCTGGGAACAAAAACAAAAATGCAAGCAGTTTATATTCATTTCCCAGTGTTCTTTCTTTGGGTGTAGCTGCTTCTGTCCATCTTTGATCAATTGAAACTGAATTAGCTTTCTTTATTGAAGAGATTCCCTTCCATCAGAATACATCCTCAAACAGTATCGTTGTTGAGGTATATAATGATCTCCTGGTTCTGCTCATTTCACTTAGCATCAGTTCATGTAAGTCTCGCCAAGCCTCTCTATATTCATCCTGCTGATCATTCCTTACAGAACAATAATATTCCATAACATTCATACACCACAATTTACTCAATCATTCTCCAATTGATGGGCATCCAAAGAAAAATCTCAAGAAACATTATTGTAAAATTCCAGAACTACAATCTCAAGATAAAAATACTGCAAGCTGCCAGACAAAAACAATTCAAATATCAAGGAACAAAAATCAGTATTACATAGGATCTGGCAGTTTCTACAATAAAGGATTAAAGGACCTGGAATGCCATATGCCAGATGACAAAGAACCTAGAGTAACAACCAAGAATTAACTACTCAGTGAGACTCGGCATCATCTTTCAAGGGAGGTGATGGAGCTTCAATGAAGTAAGAGACTTTCAATCATTTCTATTGAAAAACCAGAGCTAAACAAAAAATTTTAATCTATAAATACAGGACTCAAAAGATGCTTAGAAAAACAGGGGGAATATATATATATATATATATATATATATATATAGAGAGAGAGAGAGAGAGAGAGAGAGAGAGAGAGAGAGAGAGAGAGAGAGAGAGAGAGAGAGAGGGAGAGAGAGAGAGAGAAATGTTTTCATCCCTAGATGGGAAAACAATATCTGTAATTCTTGAGAAATTTATCTGTCACTAGGGCAGACAGAGGGAGGCATCACATGGACTGAGGGTTTTATTGTCAATGAATTCTCATGTGAGGACATCAAAGAAAAGGACATGAAATGCTGGAAAAAAGATCTGTATTGGAGAAAGAATAAAGGGGAGTTATAATGGGATAATTACATAAAGAGAGGGGAAAGACCTATTATAAGTGAGGAAGGGAAAGGGAGTGGGATGAGCATTGGCTGAAGGTGATCTCATCAGTTCTAACTCTAAAGAGGGAATAACTTAATTATTCAATTGGATATATGTTGGAGTCCAGCTCCTGTAGTGAATGAAAGCTGGAGTATATAGGAATTAGGTGAAAGAATTCGATTAGAACTCTTCAAATTTTATTGATCAGAGAGACAAATATATATACTTCCTATGTGTTTAGACTTGATACTAAATACACTCTTTGAGGTTCCCAATACTTTTCCTAAAAAGCATGAAGCAAATGATTAAGACATAATCTTGGTTACTTAGAGATGTAAATAGTTGACATACACATCAGAGTAAACTTAACATATCAAGGTCCTCAAGTACTTTTCTTCCAAATGCCTTTAGTCTCCATTATGAGTTGCTGTCCTAAAATCAAAAGTAAGACTTTGATCCATTGTATAGTAGTTTTACATTTTGCTTCAGTCACTAAATTTCTAATCACATATTAAGAAGTATTTCTCTGCTATTTCAATCAGAAAAGAGGCAAGTTACTATAAGATCCAAGACCTGGAATGGATTCTTACCTCCTGGCCCTCTACAGGTATAGAAATTTATCTGACCCTATAAAGAAGTAGGAGAAAAATAAGGAAAGAAAATGGAGGGACAGTATAGAAGGGAGGGCAGAAACACTAGGGGAAAAGTTAAGAGAAGGGAGAAGGGGGAATAGAAAATAAGGTAGTGGCTGGAGTGGTTAAAAATAAAAGAAACCACAAGTAAGGACAGAGTGGAAAGAGAGCATAAAAGTAAAGACAGGGGAGAAATACAGAGGTGGAAATCATAAATGAAGATTAATGGAATTAATTCTCCCATAAAACTGAATTGCAGAGTGGTTTAAAAAATAGAATCCTACAATATGTTGTTTAGAAGAAACCCATTTGACATAGACATATACAGAGTAAATGTAAAAGGCTGTAACAGAATTTATTATGTTTCAGTTGAAGTTAAAAAAAAAACAGAGATAGCAATTCTGATCTCAGAAAACCAAATGTGAAAAAAAATTAGATCTTACTAAAAGAGATAATGAGGGAAAGTGCATCTTGTTCAATGGTACTATAAACAATGCAGTAGTAACAATATTAAATGTATATATACCAAGTGGGAGAGCAGCCAAATTTCTAGAAAAGATTTTCAGCTAGTTACAGGAAGATATAGACAGCAAAACTATATTAGTGATAATCACTATTTAATATTATTGATAAATCACTAGCATCAAAAATGAAAAGGGTGAATTTACCACCAATGACAAAGAAATTAAAGCAATAATTAGGAGCTTTTTTGCCCAACTCTATAGTAGCAAGTCTGATGAATCTAATTGAAATGGATGAATATTTACAAAAATATAAGTATAAATTAACAGAAGAGGAAATAAACTACTTAAATAATCCCATTTTAGAAAAGGAAATTGAACAAATCTTGAATGAACTCCCTAAGAAAATACTTTCAGAGTCAGATGCATTTACAAGTGAATTCTACCAAACATTTAAGGAACAATTAACTCTAGTACTATGTAAACTATTTGGAAAAATAGGTAAAGAATATTACTGCCAAATTCCTTCTATAACACAAATATGGCACTGATACCTAAACCAGGAAGATCCAAAACAGAGAAAGAAAATTACAGAGTAATCTCCCTAATGAATATTGATGCAAAAATTTTAAATAAAATATTAGCTAAGTGATTACATCAATTTATCAGCAAGGTAATACACTATGACCAAGTGGAATTATACCAGGAATACAAGGCTGGTTCAATATCAGGGAAACTATTACCATATATCACTAACAAAACCAACAAAAATCATATATAATCTCAATAGACACAGAAAAAAAAACTTTTGACAAAATACAGTACCCATTCCTATTTAAAAATATAGAAAACATAGGTATAAAGGGAGTTTTCCTTAAAATAATAAGTAGTATCTATCTAAAACCAATAGCAAGCATTATTTGTAATGGAAAGAAGTTGGACCCATTCTCAATAAGATCAGAAGTGAAACAAAAATGCCCATTAACACCATATTATTCAACATTGTACTAGAAATGTTGGCTTTAACAATAAGAAAAGAAAAAGAAATTAAAGGAATTAAAATAGGCAATGAGGAAATAAAACTATCACTCTTTGCAGATAATATGATGATATATTTAGAGAATCTCAAAAAATCATCCAAAAACCTACTCAAAGCAATTCACAGCTTTAGCAAAGTTGCAGGATATAAAATAAATCCATGTAACCCATCAGCATTTCTTTATGATTGACAAAGCCCACGAGCACAAGATAGAAAGAAAAATTCCATTTAAAATTATTGAGGACAAAATAAAATACTTGGGGATTTATCTACCAAGACAAAGCCAAGAACTTTATGAATGCAATTACAAAACAGTTCTCCCACAAATAAAGTCAGATCTAAGCAATTAGAAAAAACATCAATTGCTCATGGGTAGACCAAGCTAATATAATAAAAATGACAATTTTGCCTAAATTGGTTTAACTATCATACTGGCAAAACATTATTTTTATAGAAGTAGAAAAAATAATTATCAAATTCATCTTGAAGAACAAAAGGTCAAGAATATCAAGAAAATTAATGAAAACATAGACGGAATAGTGGTTTACAATACTAAACGTAAAACTATATTATAAAGCAGCAGTCATCAAAACCATTTGGTACTGGCTAAGAAATAGAGTAATGGTTTAGTCGAATAGATTAGAAACACATAAGACAATAATCAAGGCCTATAATAATGTAGTTTTTGATAACCCCCAAACTTCAACTTCTGGAATAAGACTCACTATTTGGCAAAAATTGCTGGGAAAACTGGAAAATTATATATTAGAAACTCACTGTAGACCTACATCTCACATTCCATTCCAAAATGAAGTCAAAATGGGTACGTGATTTGGACATACAGGATGATATCATAAACAAATTAGGAGAGGCAAGGGATAATTTACCTATCAGATCTTTCGAGAAGGGAGGAATTTGTGAGCAAAGAAAGAACTAGAGAACATTATAAGAAGCAATGGGCAACTTTGATTACATTAAATTAAAAAGGTTTTTCACAAACGCTACCAATAGAAATAAGATTAATAGGGAAGTATAAAACTGAGAAAAAATTTTATAGCCAGTGTTTCTGATAAAAGTCTCACTTCTAAAATATATAAAGAACTGTGTCAAATTTATAAGAATATAACTTATTCCCCAATTGATATATGGTCAAAGGATATGGACTGACAATTTTTAGATGGTGAAATTAAAGCCATCCACAGTTATATAAAAAAATGCTCCATATCACTTTTGGTTAGGGAAATGCAAATTCAAACAATTCTGAAATACCACCTAATACCTCTCAGATTTGCTAAGATGACAGGAAAAGATAATGAAAAATGTTGGAGGGGGTGTGGGAAAACTGGAAGACCAATGCAATTTGCAGGGAGTTGTAAAATGATCCAACCATTCTGGAGAGCAATCTGAAACTATGCCAAAAGGCTATCAAGCTATGAATACCCTTTAACCCAGCAGTACCATTACTGGGTTTGTATCCCAAGAAAATCATAAAGGAGGGGAAAGGATACACATGTACAAAAATGTTTGTAGCAGTTCTTTTTGTGGTAGCAAAGAATCGGAAAGTAAATAGATGCCCATCAATTGGGGAATGGCTGAACAAGTTGTAATACTGAAGGTAATGGTATATTATTGTTTTATTAAAATGGTAACAAGCTGATTTTATTTTTTTTTGTTATAGCTTTTTATTTACAAGATATATGTATGAGTAATTTTCCAGCATTGACAATTGCAAAACCTTTTGTTCCAATTTTTCTCCTCTTTCCTCCCAGCCCCTCCCCCAGATGTCAGATAGACCAATACATGTTAAATATGTTAAAGTATATGTTAAATACAATATATGTAGACATGTCCATATAGTTATTTTGCTGCACAAAAAGAATCAGACTTTGAAATAGTGTACAACTGATCTGTGAAGGAAATCAAAAATTCAGGCAGATAAAAATAGAGGGATTGGGAATTCTATGTAATGGTTTATAGTCATCTGCCAGAGTTCTTTTGGTGGGTGTAGCTGGTTCAATTCATTACTGCTCTATTGGAACTGATTTGGTTCATCTCATTGCTGAAGAAGGCCACGTCCATCAGAATTGGTCATCATATAGTATTGTTGTTGAAATATATAATGATCTCCTGCTGCTCATTTCACTCAGCATCAGTTCATGTAAGTCTCTCCAGGCCTTTCTGAAATCATCCTGCTGGTCATTTCTTACAAAACAATAATATTCTATTACATTCATATACCACAATTTATTCAGCCATTCTCCAATTGATGAGTATCCACTCAATTTCCAGTTTCTAGCCAGTACAAAAAGAGCTGCTACAAACATTCTTGCACATATAGACCCCTTTCCCTTCTTTAAGATCTCTTTGGGACATAAGCCCAGTAGTACATTGCTGGACCAAAGGGTATGCACACTTTGATAACTTTTTGAGCATAGTTCCAAATCACTCTCCAGAATGGCTGGATGTAGTCACAATTCCCCCAGTTTTCCCACATCTGCTCCAACATTCCACATTATCTTTCCCTGTCATTTTAGCCAATCTGACAGGTGTGTAGTAGTATCTCAGAGTTGTCTTAATTTGCACTTCTCTGATCAATAGTTATTTGGAGCACTTTTTCATATGGCTAGAAATAGTTTCAATTCCTTTGTCTGAGAATTGTCTGTTCATATCATTTGGCCATTTATTAATTGGAGAATGGCTTGATTTCTTATAAATTAGAGTCAAGTCTCTAAATATTTTGGAAATGAGGCTTTTATCAGAACCTTTGACTGTAAAAATGTTTTCCCAGTTTATTGCTTCCCTGCTAATCTTGTCTGCATTAGTTTTGTTTGCACAAAAAGTTTTTAACTTAATATAATCAAAATTTTCTATTTTGTGATCAATAATGATCTCCAGTTCTTCTTTGGTCACAAATTCCTTCCTCCTCCACAGATCTGAGAGGTAAACTATCCTATGTTCTTCTAATTTCATTATAATCTCATTCTTTATGCCTAGGTCATGAACCTATTTTGATTTTTTTTTTGTTTCAGATGAATTTTGTTGTTATTTTTTCTAGGTCATTAAAATAGTTTTTGGAAGTCTGATAGGAATAGGGCTAAATAAATAGATTAATTTAGGTAGTATTGTCATCTTTATTACATTTGCTCGCTCTATCCAAGAGCATTTAATATTTTTCCATTTGTTTAGATCTGACTTTATTTGTGTGGAGAGTGTTTTGTAATTTTGCTCATATAGTTCCTGATTTTCCCTTGGCAGATAGATTCCCAAATATTTTATACTATCAGTTACTTTGAAGGGAATTTCTCTATGGAACTCTAATTGTTGGATTTTGCTAGTGATACATAAGAATGCTGATGACTTATGTGGGCTTATTCTGTATCCTGCAATTTTGCTAAAGTTATGGATTATCTCTAATAGCTTTTTTTTTAGAATCTCTGGGGTTCCCTAAGCAAAGAGTGATAATTTGGTTTCATTACCTACTCTAATTCCTTTAATCTCTTTCTCAACTCTTATTACCAAAGCTAGCATTTCTAATACAATATTGAATAGTAATGGTGATAGTGGGCAACTTAACAAGCTGATTTTAGAAAGTTTTGGAAATATTTAAATGAACTGATGCTGAGTGAAAGAAGCAGAAACAGGAATATATTGAACACAATAACAGCAGGAATGTGTGATGAAAAAATATGAAAGGTTCTTCTCAGTGGTTCAGTGATCCAAAGCCATCCCAATAACCTTGAACAGAAAATTCCATTTGCATCCAAACCAAAAACAAACAAACAAAAAAAAAAAAAAAAAAAAAAAAACTAAGAAGACTCAATGTAAATCAACACATGCTATGTTCACTTCTTGTTTCTGTTTTTTATCTCTCCTATGGCTTTTCTTTTTGCTCTAATTTTTCTCTCCCAACTTGATTCATAAAGCAAGGTGTATTTAGAAAACATTAAAAAACTGATAGAATGGAGATAATGAAAGGAGTATCTACTGGAGGAAATAAAAGAGAATAGGCCCACTTCAACAATCAAAGATAAATAGTCTTCATGAGGAGCAAGGTCATATCATATGAAACAGGTAAAAGAGAAGACAGTGTCAGAATGTATAAGAATGATATGAAATGAAGAAGCAAGTATAGGGAGCTCATGACAAATGACTTCAACATTTTTCTGTATGGTATGAGCTTTGTATAGAGGGAATTCATAGAATTTTTGAGGAGGAATGATAAGGTTTGGAAAAGCCATCATGTAGAGTAGAGTATTCAATTGGTAATGCAGTAATACTAGGATTACTTAAAAGCAATAAGGACTCAGTTCACATTGAATAACACAAATTTGCCATGAATCCAGTCAGAACACTTGTATGATTTTTCCACCTTCATTTAGCAGAACATGTATTAGACTGAAGGCAAAAAATAGTAGAAGTGATCCCAGATTGTGTTTTCACAGAGTACAATTAGTGAAAAGAGAAAGGGCCAAGGTCATAAGAGAATAGGGTATTGAAAAGCAAGGGATCAAGATGGAGAAAAGAAAAGAGAGTGGCTAGTATAAAGAAAATGAACTAAGAGGAAATGGAAAAGTCAAGGCATGGGCCTAGAGTAGAGTTGGATAAGATAATTTAGAAGGAGAAGTGAAAATCCAATAGATTATGGTCAAATAAGGAATTTTCAGAATTCTTTAAAACATGGAGGTAGTGTATTTGTGAATGGCATGAAGATCAAGGGTGTGACTACTTTTGTTTCTCATTATAGTGTGGTGGAAGTATAGGTCATGGGAAATACGGAATTTAAGGACTAAAATTGTTAGGATTTTTGATGTAAAATCTATAGGTATATTGAATACCCCTGGGACAAAGGCAAGAACTGGCAAGGAGAGAAAAACTGAGTCATATTGGTTGGTTGTGGTCCTTTGTTCTTGAAGAGGGGCAAAATGACATCACTATTTTAAAGTTAAGTTATAGTACATTTAACTATATATCAGCTTAGAATGCACTACCACAGTCCAGGCACAAATAATCTATGTGAACATTTGGGGTGCACTCTCTAAATTTGCACATCTCATGTTTTTTTTTTTTCTTTCTTTCTTTTTTTTTTTTTTTTTTTTTTTTTTGGAGCACTTCAATCCTACTTTCCCCTTAAAGCAAAGTCTCTTCTTTAATGTGAATATGCTATGCAGGATGGTCTTTTGCCAGTGTCTCCCATGTCACAGAATCAATTCCAGAGTTCTTTAGAAAGATCTTGAGAGTGTCCTTGTATTGCTTCTTCTGACCTCCATGTGAGTACTTCCCTTGTGTGAATTCTACATAAAACATTCTTTTGGACAAATGTATATTTGACATTTGAACAGCAGGGCCAGCACATTGGAATTGTAATCTTTGCAACAGAGTTGAAATACCTGGCAATTTAACTGAAGAAAATACTTCAGTGTCTGGTACCTTATCCTGCTAAGTGATTTTCAGAATCTAAGACAATTCAAATGGAAAAGATTCAGTTTCCTCACATGGAACTAGTATATTGTCCAGATTTTACAGGCATACAACATTAAGGCCAGTACAATGGCTTTGTAGACCTTCGGTTTGGAAGTCAGTCAAAAACATTTTCCCCACATTTTCCTTTGGATCTTCCCCAAAATTGAGTTAGTTCTGACAATGTATGTGTAAACCTCATTATCAATGTGTACATCCCTAGAAAGTATACTGCTAAGGTAAGTGAACTTATCCATATTATTCTAAACTTCTCCATTTGCAGTGACCAAAAATGGTTGACCTAAAATGGCAACCAAATTTTAACATATTTTTTGATAAGTCCTCATAACATAATCAAACACCTTGGTCAGATTGAGAGATCCTGTGTATGGACTTCTTGGAATTTCTCCTAGAATTTCCAGGTAGTAAATGCAATATCTACCATTCCTCAGCTCTCTCTGAAGCTACATTGTCTCTCAGGTAGATGACTATCTTCCAGTTGAAGGACTAGACTTTTAAGGACTGTAGCAAGAATCTTGCCAACAGTGAAGAAGTGAGACACCTTCCCCCGTATTGATTGAAACAGGACAATCTATTTTTTTTTAAATTTTGCAGACATGGACAATGAAGATGTCTTTGAATTCCTAGGAGATAATCTCTTTTACTGTATAATTTGGAAAATTTCAGTCAACTTTTATATGGACCATGGGCCTCATACCTTGTAAATCCCAACTGAGAAAGAATCAGCACCCGATGCTTTTCCACAGGAGAGGAGCTTAATAGCATTCAGAATCTTTTCATTTGGAAATTTGGCTAGAGAGGGATTAATTTCAACCTGATCTAAATGGATAATGGCTTCAGCACTGGGTGAGGAGTGTCTGTTGAGAACACTATAATCTATAGATAATACTTACAAGAGTTTTATTGGGTAGTGGATATGAGGGTGAATCTCAAAGCAGGAGAGATTACTGAGTTATGGAGGTAAAGAGAGAATGTGAAAGTGGCAATGAGGTGGGGAGTATCCCAACACACATACCTTAATATGGTATGTCTAGGGAAATAAGTGAAGGTACACAGTACTGGTAGTTAGGGGGAGTTGTGTTTCAATGATAGCTAGTAAATGGACAGAATGGGAGAGGAAATTTTTAATTTGAAAGGAAGTATTGCCTATGGAACAGGTAATACAGTGGGCATGGTGAAAAAAAGGGAGTGGTAGTAAGATTTTAGGGTAAGATGGCTGAGGGAGAGTGTTTTATATTGGGAAGAGTATTGTGAAAGGGAACAAGATCATAATATCATTTCCTTTACATTGACACTGAGGTAGAATGGCTGACAGTGCTCATGTTCATGATTGAAGAATACAGCTGTGATTTAGGATAAAATCTTCACAAAAGCCACCAAGATTATGTTCTGCTCCAACTCTTTCCCTTCCTCTGTGAACAAGTGGGACTTAATTACTCTGACTCTTTATTGCCCCTTCAATAAAAAGAATTTTTAGGATACTCTACCTTCTAGTATCTCAGCCAGAATTTGTCCTAGTCTATTTTAAGGGTCTTGAGTTCCTCATCCATAAAAGGGAGAAATTGAACTAAATTATATACAAGGTTCTTACCAGCCACAGATTCATTATTTTTTTATACTATAAATAATATGTCTAAAAATTCCTTGCCTATAGCAACTTACATTCTCAAGTAATGTAATAGGTTCATAGGATGATAACTATAGAGTTAGAAGAGATATCAAAGACTGAGTCCAACCTTTTCATTTTACAGATGAGTAAACTGAGGCTCAGGCAGTTTAAGTGACTCACCAATTGTTATACAGATAGTGAATGGAAGAAAAAACATTTGTAATGAAGTCTAAGATTTGAACTCCCCATTCTATTTATATTACTTTTATTAGTAGGACAAAGAGTCTGAGATCCTCCCAAAGTCATTGTATTGAATATGCTTGTTCTCAAATTTATCTGCCATCCAGTTTATTCTACCTTATTGTGTGCTCATTGATAATCACCTATTCTGAATCCTGTAGTCTGTGGTGACTTTCTATGTTTAACGACACAAGACTGATCTAATATCTCATTAGGTTGGCCAATGGAAGTTCCAAAGCTGTGTTGGTTGTTTTTTTTTTTTTTTTTCTGTATTAACTAGTAGCCTTCCATCTCTTCCTTCTCATTGACCTCATGTGTCTTTCATAAGCTGACAACTCTTTTTTTTTAGAATACCTTCTTCTTATTAACATTGAAATACATTAGGTTTCTTCCTTTACAGTAAAAGACCCAGACAATTCACCTCTAATTCTGCTTCACCTTCTGCATCAGGATGTCAGGAAAATGAAAGAGTAATCACCAACCACTTGTGATTTGCAGAAGTTTGACACAACCAGGTGTTACACTAAAATCAGATTAGCTTTCATTCTAACTGTCATGTTACTTTTTAAAGAAACATATTGATCTTTCAATCTACTAAAAACTTTGGCCTTTTTTCATAAAAATGTTGTCTAGCCATACTTCTGTAGATGTACACATATTCATAAGTATACATACATATATGTACATATACATACAAAAATATATAATCCATATATATGTATATATCCAAATGCAAATGCATAACTTTTTATTTATTTAAATATATTTCATCTTATTATATTCAGTTCACTAGCCTAGACAGTAAAGATTTTATTGAATTCTGTCTCTCTCATCTAGGGTATTAGCTGTCCTTTCCAGCTTCATGCCATCAGCAGATTTGATAAGCATGACAATTTTGCCTTCATCCCAGTCACTGATAAAAATGTCAAACCAAGCCAGACTCTGTATAAAGAAACACCATTCTCTAGATCTATCATTATAGCATAGATAATTAATAATGTCTGTAGAATTAAAATTTATTGGTTAATCTTATAACAAAGACTGATTTTGAAAAAAAAAGAATTTTAAAAATTTGCATATCTTTGAGTCTCTCTATTACATATAGGGACATGGAATCCATCCTATCTCTCAGGCAGTATGATTAATTACATCTTAAAATATAAAGCATTGACCTGAATGTAATAAGATGAAATTCAATAGGAATAAATGTAAAATATTGCATTGAGCACAAAAAATCAATTTTAAATTTATAAGATGGTTAGATTACCAATTCTAAAAAAAAAAAAAGAAATGGGAGTTTGAGTCAGAGGTATGGTTGTTGTTAATGTTGAGTTGTTTTTCAATCATGTCTGACTCTTTGTGATGCCATTTGGTGTATTTTTAATAAAGATACTGGAAAGGTTTACCATTTTCTTCTATGGCTCATTTTACAAGTGAAGAAACTGAGGCAAACAGGGTGAAGTGACTTATTCAGAGTCTCATAACTAGTAAATGTCAGAGACCAGATTTGAACTCAGGGATATGAGTCTTTCCTGCATTCTATCTAATGCATCATCTTGCTGTCCCTAGAAGTATGATATGGCAACCAAATAAACTTAATACTATCTAGAGCTGCATTAGGAGGGGCAAAGCTCCTGAGGATAAGGAAATGATATTCCCAGTGCATTGTGCTCTCATCTGACTTCATTTGGAATATTGTTTAGTTCTGGGCAGCCATAGTTTAAGAAGAACATTTGTAGAGTATCCAAGGAAGGAATCTTGAATCATATTATATGAGAATAAAATGAAGAAACTGAGTATGAGCAGTCTGAAGGAAGTTTTTGAAAGGCTATCACATAGAAGATGATAATAGCTAATATATACCAGTGCTTACTATGTGTCAGGCACTGTGCTAAATACCTTACAACTTTTATCTCATTTGATTCTTATTACTATTATTATTGTAGTTATTGTACAGATGAGAAAGCTAAAACATACAGAGCTTAAGTGACTTGCCCAGAATCACATAGCAATTAAGTGTTTGAAATCACATTTGAACTCCAGTTTTCTTGACTCTCAACTCATTATCTACCTGTGTGAATGGATGAATTAAAATTTTTCTGCTTGGTCCCAGTGGGCAGAACTATGAATAATGCATTAACTTACAAAATGAGGCAAACAGTTTTGTAGTCAGGAAATCCAAATGCAATTTCTACAGACTTCCTTTAACCATATAGTTTGTGAAAACAAGCAAACAAAAACCAGATCTTTGAGACTAAAATAGGATACTTCAAGGAGTCATGAATTCCAAGGAGTCACTCCTCCTTGGACTTCTCCAAGAGAGGATTCTCAATAATTCATCATATGTTATATGGGACTTTCTTACATAAATGGATTGGGCATATATGGTCACTGAGGTGACTTCGACCTCGCCTGTCTATTCTATGATTTTGTGACCTGACAGTACTTTCCCCAGATCTCTTTTTTGTTCTTACATCATCCTTGTACCTCCATTATCTATGCTTATTTTCCCTCTCAATTCCTCCTTATCAGATTACAGGTCCATGAAAATAAGGTCAGTGGGGAGCCAATATTGCAAAGTAGTAGGAAGAAGTATAGCTAATCTCACCCTGGCATGATACCTCAAAGCCTATTTAGAAAATGAACCAAAATGAATCCTGACTCAAAAATCCAAGAACAAAATATTATTAAGTACTTTTTTTTCCTACTTCAGGTCAGCATAATGACAAAAATAACAACAACAAAAAAAAAATTGAAATAGGTATCTACCTATGAAGGGTCCCATACAACAGTCCAGCATAAAAGATGTAATATACCATGAAAAGAACTTACAAATCCAGCAAATATGGAGGTAATCTTGTAAAAGGTATAGCATAGATGCCAATTGGCAGATATATTATTTCCTACTCAGTTAAAGAATATATAACTGATGCTTAGTAGGGTGCCTATGGTGGTCCAGGGCAAGGAGCAGTCACAAGCCATCAGCTATATATAAAGCAAGCAGCAAGTTCAGAAGCAAAAAGAAGATACACGATTCTGCTCCCAGGAGCTGAGCATGATCTCCATTAAAGCCACTAGCCAGGGTCAATCCTGCAGTAGAATAGTTGGAGCAAGGAATGATAAACAAAAGGTGAGACTTCATTTCTGTTTCTCTGAATTTGGCTCAAACCCAAACTCAGGCAAGAAACTTTTAGCACTCAGACAGGGGTCAAAAATTAGAAATTTAACATTTGAGAATCACTGAAAGTTTGGAAATTTAAACCCAACCTATCCCTTAGATCCTAGAAAAATTAAACACTTGATACCATCAAAAAAGAAGTAGCAATGCTAGCCCAGACATTCCTTCCAAAAATGGGCAGTGCCAAATCCCATCTATGCTGTTTTCCTGATTCTGCTCACTTCCATTCATACAAGTCTGTATAGATTTCTCTGAAAATTCCATATGTATATAATGAAGTGAGCAGAAACAAAAGACAATATATTTAGTGACAACATGGATATATATGCATACACAAATATGCATGGAATCATATTCCCAAAATATCCAGAGCACATGTAGAAATATCTATATCTATGCATATATGAATACATATATGTACATATACAGAAAGAAAGAGAAACATCTATATATCTATGTACAGAGATCTACCAATATATCTTAAAAACTAGCGATAGAGGTAGAGATTGAAAAAGAAATAGAGAATGAAATATCCATTAGGATTATGATAGCTAGGTGGTGCAGGAGATAGAAAAACTGTCCTAGGGTCAGGAAGACTTGAGTTCAAATCCATTTTCAAATATCTACTAATTTTGTGATCCTGGACAAGTCACTTCACCCTGTTTGTATCTGTTTCCTCATCTATAAAATGAACTGCCGAAGAAAATGTCAAACTAATCCATTATCTTTACCAGGGAATATCCCAAATGGAGTCAAGAAGATACGGCATGATTTAAATGACTGAACAACAACGATATTTATAAGGAAATGTGATTGCTGCATGATTTTTAGGAGATAAGATGGATGGATTAGATGCTATTTGACTCAATTCAACATGCTTACTATAATTTATGTGCTATTTAATATAATTGAGCACCTATGATGTATCAGACATTGTGCTGGTTGCTAAGATATGAAAACATAAATTAAATAGTCTCTGCCTTCAATGAGCTTATATATTATTTGACTGTAACATATGCATAGATGAGTTTTTCTCAAAAACAATTATGGGCCTTCTCTTAAATATAAAAGGTATTTATAGTCTTCTTCTGAATTGGAAAATGAGTCATAAATCAGCTCACTGGTAAAGATATTTCTCATTGAGACTAATGTGATCTGTTTAACATCTCACTCTCTTTACTCCTTTCCAACTAGACTCACATGACACAGTAAGATTTACATGTTAATTTCTATTAAACAAAACTGTCTCTTTGAAATTAATGGTAAAGAGCATAAGGAAATTGCCACCATAACAGAAACAAACATTGGATCAAGAATTTTTTTTTAATGTTAAAGTATATATTAAATATAATATATGTATATACATTTATACAGTTATATTACTGCTCAAGAAAGATCAGATCTAGAAAGAAGGTAAAAAAAAAACAGAGAAGAAAAACAAAAATGCAAGCAAACAATAACAGAAAGAGTGGAAATGCTATGTTTTGGTCCACACTCATTTTCCATAATTCTCTCTCTGGGTGTAGCTGATTCTTTTCATTACTGAACAATTGGAACTGGTTTAGATCATCTCATTGTTGAAGAGAGCCATGTCCATCAGAATTGATCATCATATTATATTGTGGTTGAAGTATATAATGATCTCTTGGCTCTGCTCATTTCATTCAGCATCAGTTCATATAAGTTTTTCCCAGCCTTTCTGAAATCATCCTGCTGGTCATTTCTTACAGAACAATAATATTCCATCACATTCATATACCACAATTTATTTAGCCATTCTCCAACTGACAGGCTTCCATTCAATTTCTAATTTTTAGTCACTATAAAAAGGGCTGTCACAAACATTTTTGCACATACAGGTCCCTTTTCCTTCTTTAAGATCTCTTTGGGATATAAGCCCAGTACTAACACTGCTAATCAAAGGGTATGCACAGTTTAATAACTTTTTGAGCATAGTTTCAAATTGCTCTCCAGAATGATTGGCTCTGTTGACAATTCCACCAACAATGTATCAGTGTCCCATTTTTCCCATATCCCCTCTAACATTTGTCATTATCTTCTCCTGTTATCTTAGCCAGTCTGAGAGGTATGTAGTGGTGTCTCAGAGTTGTTTTAATTTGCATTTCTCTGATCAATAATGATTTGGAGCACCTTTTCACATGACTAAAAATAGTTTCAATTTCTTCATCTGAAAATTGTCTGTTCATATCCTTTGACCATTTATCAATTGGAGAATGACTTGATTTCTTACAAATTTGAGTTAATTCTCTATATATTTTGGAAATGAGGCCTTTATCAGAACTTTTGATTATAAAAATGTTTTCCCAGTTTCCCTTCTAATCTGTCTGCATTAGTTTTATTTGTAAAAAAAGTTTTTAACTTAATATAATCAAAATTTTCTATTTTGTGATCAATATGGATCTCTAGTTCTTCTTTGGTCACAAATTCCTTCCTCCTCCACAGGTCTCAGAGGTGAACTAGTGAACTATCCTATGTTTTTCTAATTTATTAATAATCTCATTCTTTATGCCTAGGTCATGAACCCATTTTGACCTTATCTTGGTGTATGATGTTAAATGTGGATAAGAGTTTTTTTTTTTTAATTGGCTTTATCTGATATTGAAATGTCTCATTATGGATAATTTCAAATCAGATAATAATATGATTAAAATTCAATTACTTTTTCTATTTTGAAGAGCCAAGTAGCTTCAAGAACATAAAGTTCAAATATAAGGATCAAGAAAGTAAAGTGTCCAGGCTGTTCATCATCTTCTAGGAATTCTTGGGTATCCTAATACTTTTAGCCAATTTCAAGAGTCCTTGGATTAGATCCCAGTAAATATTGTTTATGTTCTGGTTTCAGTCAATCTGAGACATTCATTATCATGTTCAATCATGGGCTAAGGCAATCATGCTGCTATTTCTGTCATTCTCTGCCTTTGTTCACAATCTATCTGAGTTCTCTTCTTACAATCAGGTTTGAAGAAGTAAAGTTTTTTATTTAAAAAAAATCCTGACTAGAAGCCAAGATGGAAGATTAGAGGCAACTAAATTGAACTCTCTCTACATTACCCACCAAATAATTTTAAAATATGATTTCAAATAAAATGCCGAAGTATCACAACCAAGTCAAGGTAAGACATTTTTTCTCAGCCTAATAAAAATTAGAGGGTTAATAGAAGTTTGTGATACGACAGTGAAGACCTGGCGAGAGTCCACACACATAGAGGTAACAGGGGCCTCAGCATCAGCAGAGAGTTCTCACTTTAAAGATAGTGAGGAAAATCAACAAATAGTCAGAAACATTACATAGAGTCCTCTTCTGGTACTCGGTTTTGTTGGCAGTGATTGGCAGCTCTATTTCCCAATCACAGTTCTATATCACAATTTCAGGGCAGAGAGGAGTACTGAGGGATCAGTCACAATGGAGCAGGGGCTCTGGCTTTAGTGCCAAGGGAAGAGAATACTACCACTTATTGCTATAGAAAACCAGGGCTCTTCCTGGACAAAGACAGAGGTATGGTACAGGGGATCAGTGATGATAATTTTCTCAAGGTCACAACTCTTCAGAAGCCCTCAGTATTTGTGAACTCCCAGGATTAACTGAAAACAGTAGCACAAAAATGTTTAAAACTTGGAGTAGTGTCTCCCCACTCAAATGTGAGCAGAGACCAACTTTAGCATAAAATTCAAAGTAAAAAGTAATAAGCTAGAAAAATGAGCAAACAACAACAAAAAAGGATTTGATCATAAAAAGCTACTTTTCTACAGAGAAGATCAAGAAATAAACTCAGAAGACAATGATGTAAAAACAGATACAAAGTCTCAAATAAAAATGCTAATTGGACTCAAGTTCAACAAAATATTAAAGTGTTAAAAGTGTTAAACAAAAAAAAAGAGGTCAGAGGGGTAGAGAAAAAATTATGGAAAAAATGAAAGTGATGCAAAAATATTAAAAGAGAATTAATAGTTTGACAAAAGAAGCACAAAAATATTGAATTAAATAAAACCTCAAAAACAAAATTAGCTTAGTTATAAAAGAGGAGCATAAATTTGCTAAAGAGAAACCCCAACAAAAACAGAATTGGCCAAATGGGAAAAGAAGTACAAAAGCTAACTGAAGAAAATAATTCCTTAAAATTTTAAATTGGGAATAAGGAAGCTAATTATTCCATGACATATAAAGAAACTATTTTAAAAAGTCAAAAGAATGAAAAAATAAAAGAAAAAAAATGTGAAATATCTCATTGAACAACAACTGACCTGGGAACCAGATCAAAGAGAGATGATTTAAGAATTAAGGTATCACCTGAACTCCATGATCAAAAAAAAACAAAAAACAAAAACAAAAACAAAAAAAAAAAAAACATAGACATAATATTACAAGAAATTAGCAAAGTAAACCGCCCAAAGATAACTCAGATCTAGAAAGTAAAATGCAAATTTAAAAAATCCATCATTCACCTCCTAGAAGAGATTTCTAAATGAAAGTGAATTTTTAAAAAATTGACATTCAAATAAAAGAAACATGAGAAGCATAATAATGTAAACATGATTCATTTCAAAAATCATAACAATCATAAGCATTTCAAGAAAACTAAATTGATTGCTGCTATTGTTTGTCCTTTGTTTTAGAGGAGGACTATGACATCACAGAGAGGATGCTATGATATGAAAGTAAATTGGATTTGATTGAGGGAGGGCTGTGCAAGATTGCCTACCTCACTTTCCTCTCCAAGAACTATTTGGGTCCAGGGGCCGGATATATATCAGAATAATTGAAGATGCCCTTGATGAATTTTTTTTTAATTTAAGATCTTCAACTGGTATCAGTTTCACTGAGGCCACATCCATTCAATGATTAAAACTAGATAGCAAAAGAGGCAAAAAATTTCCTTTCACCCAGTCCAAAAAACAAATTTAAATAAATAAATCTGGGAGGGAAAGATCCTCAGGATTTCTGGCCAAACCTATTTAATAATTAATAATTACTATTTACAATCAATCTGAGTCAGTCAGGAACCAAACAATGAAAAAATGGGGCTTGGTTTAGGATGTATTGGTGGCCAATGAGAAGATGGTACATGTAACTTCTAAGATTAGAGTAATTAAAAGGAATTTACATTAACAGATGGCATGGGTGGGAGTTTATTATATTGAGATTGTCTACAAAAAGATTGAAGAAGAAAAAAGGAATGGATTTGGAGAAAGGGAAAGGAAGAGGTAGGATAGGAAAAATGTTTTTTTTTTCTCATATAATAGGGAACAGTGACAATGAGTCAGTTAACTGCATCCTTGTAAAATTTCAATTTGAGACTGAATGACTGTCAAGAATAAGGCATATTGAGCTCCAAGAAGCTTTCTCCCTCCATGAATCCTTCCTTGATTGTTCCTCTCACCCTTGGTAATGAAGTCTCCCTTCTTAAAGAAATAAGGAAGTCATAGAAGAAAGAACTTTTACAGCGGAGGGGAAAAGGGGACTGTTGACAGGCAATGTTTGAACTTCACTCATCACAATTGATTCAAAGAATATACACAGTCAGTTGCTCATAGAACTGTCATAGTATACATGGGATATTCAGAGAGGAATAGCAAATATGTAGCTTCCCTGATTATCAGATTCTGCTCCAGCCCATCTTAAACACACACAGAGGGTCAAAATAAAGATTTGGGGCAGTTAAATGAACAACAACAACAACAACAACAACAACAACAACAAATCAGATAGCAATTATGACCTCAAATTTTAAAAAAATCTAATTAAAAGGTATATTCAGGAAAACTACATTTTACTAAAAGGTATCAAAGAAAATGAAGTAATATCAAAAAATTTTATAGCAAGTTTCTCCCATAAAGGCCTTTTTTCTCCTATATATACTGAGTCTAACAATCACATTTATAAAAGTAAGAACAATTTCTCAATTGAGAAATGGTCAAAGGAAACAAATAAGTAGTTTCTAGAAGAAATCAGTTATTTATATAGTCACTTGAAAAAATGCTCAAAATCATAAATAATTAGAGAAAAGCAAATTAAAGCAGAGGTACCACCTCACAATTCAGAAATGACAACTACTAGAAAAACTGAAGGAAAAATAGGTACTCATATGAATTATTGATATAATAGTAAACTGGTCTAACTGTTGTGAAGAACAATTTAGAATTAAGTTCAAAGGACTATGAAACTATGCATGCTTTTGACCCAGCAATATGTTTCCTAAGTCTATATTTCAGAGATCAAATAAAAAGGATAGGGAAGTATCCATATCCATATGTTCAAAAAATATTTATAACAACTCTTTTTATGGTGGCAAAGAATTAGAAATTGAAGAGATGCTCATTAACTGAAGAATGATTAAACAAGTCTGCATAGATTGTGATGAAACAATATTGTGCTATGGGAAATGATGAAAGGGGGTTTTAGGGGAAAAAATAACATAGCAAGACCATGACACAAAATGAAATTAGAAAAGGAAGATTCTTGTACACAATAATAGCAATATTGTAATGATGACCAACAGTGAAACATTTGTCTACCTGATCAGCAGAATGATCCCAATTCCAAATGACTCATGAAGGAAAAAAATACTTCCCGCCTCCAGAACTGATGGACTCTGAAGGCAAATTGAAATGATTTTCTCACTTTCTTTATTTTTCTTGTTTTTTTTTTGAGACATGGCTAATAGGGAAATGTTTTCCATATTTTCACATAATTAAGTGATATCAAATTGTATGCCTTCTCAGTGGGTAAGAGAGATGGTAAAAGGGAGAGTTAAGAATTGGGGATTTAAAATTTAAAAATAAAAGAATGTTTAAAATGAATAAAACAAAAAAGTTGTTAATTTAAAAAAAAAATCACATCATATTTAACATGTTTAAAACTGCTTGCCATCTAAGGGAGGGGGTGGAGGAAGGGAGGGGAAAAGTTGGAACAGAAGTGAATGCAAAGGATAATGTTGTAAAAAATTACCCAGGCATGAGTTCTGCCAATAAAAAGTTATAATTATGAAAAAAAATCACATTCATAAACCAGAATTCATTCAGCTATTCCCCAATTGATAAAGAAAAAAGTGATGGACTTTATATGCAGACTGAGATATACATTTTTTTGGACATGGGTAATAGGGAAATATATTTTGCCTGACAATGCATATTAGTGTAAAGTTATTGTCTTTAAGGGGAGGAAGTGAGAGAGAAATTTGTTATTTTTAAACATTAAAATAATTTCAATTCAAAACTTTAAACATTTTTGGCATCTTTTGATTTTATATCATTTTAATTTCTGACATATTCATTTTTCTTTCTAACTCCCCAAAATATATATCTTGTGACAAAGAACATAAAAGAAGTAGGAAAAATTCACTTCAGCAAAACTAACATATTAATTGACCCTGAGAGTATTTGAAATAACCCTTCTTGGTTCTGCAAAAATTTGAAGGGGGTAAACTTTCTCAACTCTGCTTTGGGACTAAGATTAAACAAGGAAGGAAACATTTAACACTTCCTATTTGAGTGACCCTAGGCAAGTCACTTAATCCCAATTGCTGCAGGAAAAAAAAAAAGGAAAAAAGAGAAAGGGAGGGAAAGAAGGAAGGAAGAAAGGAGGAGATGAGAAAAGAAAGGAAGGAGAAAAGGAAGGAATAATGAAAGGAAGGAAGGAGGGAAGAAGTGAAGGTAGCAGGAAAGGAGATATGGAGAAAGGAAAAGGAAAAGGTAGGAAGGAAAAGAAAACTCTTGTAATAAACATTAACAGTCAAGAAAAATAAATTCTCAAATTGCCCATGTCCAAAAATGTATTTCATGTTGCTTATCATATCAAGTGTGATAATTTGGACCTAAGAAATTGCAAATGCTACAAATCAAGATTTGATTCATTATTTGTGGTTTTCTGGATTTAATAAAGCAATGGAAATGTTAATAATGCAAATTAATTTTTAAAAAATATATTGATTTGTTTCAATGAGGCAAAATTTACCTTTTCACCCTCATCCTGTCCCAAAATTTAGAATATAAGAAAAACAAAGCCCATTATAAATATGTTCTGTATATTTTTTAAATCTGATTTTTAAACATTTACCAGCACATCCCTAATTTGCTTACAATGCCATGAATTCAAATCAGGGGCTATACCAATTTTCTATTTCAGATCCCACTCACTTCTCAAAAATAGTATGTTCATAAGGGAAGAGAGAAGGAAGATTCCCCAGTTCTGTTCTATAATTTTCACTGAAAATTTGTTTTCTTTTTTAAGTTAAGAGAAAAGGATGAATATTTTAAAAGCATCATATGAAAACTCGACTGATTCTTGCTAATCCTATTTGCTAATCCGACACTGTCTAGTCACCATGAGAGAAAACACAAAGAAAAAAGGAGTCGGTAATTACTTTAGTCTGCTACAAGATACAGTGCTGAATGTTGTATTATACATTTCATAAATCCAGTCAGGTTACATCAGCCATAAGTCACACCTTTTGTTCTCTTACTGAAACAAATTCAGCTAATACTTAATAAGAATGGATGTATGCTTCTAACAGGTAGCAGCTGTTCCAAGAGCACTGGTGTTTAGAAAATAAGCAAAGGGATGGAGCTGAATTATTAATTGACATCAAATTTACTTTTCACAGTTTATTGAGATTTCAGATCTATATCGTTTAGGATGAGAATCATGGGGGATATAAGGATTCCCTATGAGATCAGGAATTGCTGATTACCTCCTTTTCAGAATCTGACCAGATGGAAAAAACACACACACACACACACACACACACACCACACAGTTTACAAAATATATTTTTAAATCAATTGCATGGACACCAAATTAAGAACATCTTTTCTGCTCTATTTCAAAGGCATGGGTTTCTCATGTCTTATACACATACATAAACACTTACATCCATACATACACACATATACACATACATCACAATCCCAAAGGTCATAACTGTTATTCACAGTGCTTAAGTTAATATTTTGCACATATTAGATTTACAATTGATACTTTTTGAATGACTCCCCATCTCAGAGCAGGTGCCAGAAGTATTGAGGCTGGGAAAGGGACCCTAAGAGTATGGGGGCCACAGATTGATATCTTGAGATGTCTCAAAAAATTTGCAGGTTTGAACTCATCTCCTAATCAAGGGACAAAGTTTACAGTAATTGTAACACCAATCAAAGAAGCAAAGTTCCAAAAGAATTTAGCAAACTGGGAAGAGAGAGGAGACCCCCTTGATCCGGATTTCTATCACTGATGTGCTAATTCTATGGCCCAGAGGAAGAAGAGGCCTTCTCCAGAATGTGGTTCTCACTGATCAACAGATTATCATTTTTGTCTCAGGAGTTTGGTTCTTGGGACTATCCTGAGGCTAGAAGCTATTTGACAGTCAGCAATGCTTTGAGGAGTATTCTATTCAGAATCAGACTGCTTAGATTGGGTGTGGAACTTTCCTGAGGCAGATTCCAACCCAGCAGATTTAGGATTACTGCCTTATTGTTAAAACAGAAGCCTATGAGGTCAGAGGACCTCAAAATTATTGCTGTCTCCCCTAGAAGCTATATTATATCAGAAGTGCTAACTCTTTAGATTTGTAAAGCATATGTCTGATCATGTTTCTTCCATTCTCAAAAAGCTTCAGTGAATGTTTATTACATCCAGATTAAAATGAAAACTACTCTATTATAACAGCATTTACAGAGCACTTTTAGGTTTGCAAATTTTACAAATGTTGAAGCTAGGTCCTTACTAGTGTTAACCATGTTTCCCCTGAATGTACATGTTCAAATTGGCATTATTCAAAGTTATAACTGCGGAAAATATGGCAATTGGTTACAGGCCAGTGGAAATATGCAATGTGAATTTAAATTGCAGAGTCAGCTAATGGAACAGTATTTAGAGCACTAGGTCTAAAGTTAAGAAGAAATGAGTTCAAATTCAGCCTTAGATATTTACTAACTGTGTGATCCCAAGGCAAGTCGTTTAATCTCTGTTTGCTAGTTTTCTCAATTATTAAAAAAAAAAAAATAAGGATTATATATAGAACCTACTTCACAGGGTTATTATGAGGATTAAATGAGGTAGTATTTGGTGGTATATAAACATATATTCCTCTCTCTTCCCCAATAATTGGGATAGCTGGATTTCCCTTTATACTCACAATAACTCTGGAAAGCAAATGTTATCACCTCCATAAAAGGCAGACAATGATTAACTTGCCCAAAATCAGACATTATCTAAGGCTGGATTTGAACTCAGATATTCCTGACTACAGGTACTATCAATTGAGCTATCTATCTGCCTCTAGTATTTCAAATTCTTCATAATCTGTCTGTAACCAATCTTTAGAAATTTGTTTCATATTAGTCCTTCTTCATACATTTGCATTCCAGTAAAACTCATAAGCATACCATTCTACATATAAAATGTTTTATTTTTCACCTTTATTCCTTTGCTTAAACTGGGTCCTCAATTGTTCTATTTCATTGCCTCTACTTCTTGGGGTTCTTTATTTCTTTCAAGGCCCAATGAGATTTCACGATTGCTCTAGTTTTTAATGTGCTACCTAATCTCTTGTGTTTATTTTGTTTATATTTTAATTTGTTCATCTGTATATCTTTTTTCCCCTAGTACAATCTTTTTGCAATCTTTTTGGTATCCCGAATTCTTTTAAAAATCTGATGAAGATGAGATGATTGAGTCCATTTTCAATAATTTTGTGGTGAAGAAAGCCATTTACAACCAGAAAGAGGACTGCAGAAACTGAATGTGGATCACCACACTCTTTTTGTTTTCACTTTTTGTTGTTGTTCACTTGCATTTTGTTTTCTTATTAATTTTCTTCCATTTTTGATCTCATCTTTCTTGTGCAGCAAGATAATTGTACAAATATGTTTGTATGTATTGGATTTAATATATATTTTAATATGTATAACATATATTGGATTACTTGCCATCTAGGGGAGGGAGTGGAGAGGAGGGGAAAATTTGGAACACAAGGCTATGCAAGAATCATTATTGAAAATTTACCCATGCATATGTTTTGAAAATAAAAAGCTTTAATAATAAATAATAATAATAATAATAATAATGAAAGTCTGGTGAAGCCTATGGATCTCTTCTCAGAATCATGTTTTGAAATGTATGTAATGCAATGAATTACAAAGGAAACCATTTCATTGAAATAGTTTTCAAAAATATATTTTAAATCAAATTCATGGACTTGAAATTAAAAGCATCTCTGGTTTACTTCAAAAGCATGGATTCCTAATGTATTTCATCAGTTTGATGAAATTTCTGTACTACTAGAATAATGTTTTTTAATACATAAAATAATATATGTTGGACTTCAAAAGAAATCAATTATATGTTTAAAGTATTTGTTGACCTTGTAGATTATATGTATGTTTGAATATGTTTACCTAAATTCAGCTCACAGAGAGATTTTGAATAGATATCTCTGGAATATCACTCATTCCTCTCCAAAGGTACTTTTGATTCCTTTCTGCAACAGAACAGAAAATAGAACATGAGGTTAACCATTCCACCTCTTTAGAGAAATGTTACTGCACTAAAATTATAATTCTATGCCCCTCTACATATTATTTGTCTTGAGGAAATAATTTCTTTTGTAGGTTCAGATTATTTTCCTGGTTTTTATCCTTTAAAGAGAAAACAGTATTCCAAGCTTATGTCTAAAAGACCTGACTCCCTTCTGACCAAATATTACTCATATAAAAGATGATCACAAATAGTGATTAAAAAATAAAAATATCTTCTGAAGCAGATGGCAAACAAGCAAGAGAAGGTATACAGAACTGAACATGCCAGAAATACACAGAATGAATGACCTCTCCCATTGGGAGTGAAATATCTTATTTTAACTGAAAGAAAGAGTCCCAGATCTCATCCAAGGAAAAATATTTGCCTTGCTACAAAATCTCCAGGGAGGCAAGCTAGAAAGCACAGACAAGTCATGGCTTTAGATCCTTTGGGCTAATTCCCCAATGCCTTTTCTCTTTTCACGAGTCTCTCCCTAAAAAGAAAATCTGGAATCACAGGTGCTCTCCTGCAAAGTCAAAAATTAGAAATATTTTCCTCTCCTAAGATCTCATTTACTGACCCTCACTCAGGCATATAGTAGTATCAGGTAATCATTGTCTCTGAATAGAGCTTTATGAAATAGATCTTAATCCTGAGCTACAAGTTAAAGTATAATTGTCAAAATATGTGGATTGCAAATTAGGGTCCCCTGACCTGGAAAAGTGTAAATTTCTTGAGAACAGTACATTTTGCGTTTGGCTTTTTTGTCCCCAGCAATATGGTCTCTGGTACTCAGTCAGTACTCATTACGATATTTATTGAATACAACTGAATCTCAGAACAAAAGTTCAGAGTTTTTCTATCCTTCCTAATTTCCTACTTTCCCAGTTGACACTAGAGCTACCAACCCACTGAAATGGATGAATCCACATTTTCTATGCCAGAACTAAATTCAATTTTTAAAAAATAAATACCTTCTAGAGAGAATACAGAATAATAGTTGCTAGATATACAGAGACAAAATAAAAATCAACACCTATAATCAATGAGTTTCCATTTTACTGGAAAATGCATTTAAATCTTTTTCATCATTCTTCCTTGCGCAGTTTGGCTTCTCATCTCAGAATACAAAAAGAGCCGAAGTTCTGATGTATAATACTTGGCTAATGTTAACTTTTCTAACTATTCTTTCAAAGGTCTTTTCAAAGTTCCTATAAACATCTCAACTGTTCTTCTGAAAGCAGCACACTTGAAAGGCCCCAGAACAAAATCCATCTTCAACTTTGAGAGGATCTCCTCTTAGAATATTTCATAGGTATGGAGAAGCTCCTGCTTCTTCTTTGGCATTTATTCCCTGGCTTTTCTGCATGGCTAGTTCATCATTCATCACAAGTGAAATCAGGGGCTGCTGTGCTATTACCTTCTCAGTGGCCCCCAATGATGATTTGCAAGGTAGTGACAATATAAGAAAGAAAAATTCTTTTCTGTTCTGGAACTTTTCCTTCCTAAAATCAGGAAAGTGATTTGCATGGATTTCAGCAAAGAGCCAAAGCCCCACATGCATCTGAGCTGATAGGAACATAGATTTAGATCTAGAAATGACCTCGGGGATCATGTAATTTAACCCTTTTCTGTTTTAATAAGGAAGAAACTGAGACCCCCAAAAAATAGATGTAACATCTCATATGTTATTGACTTTTCTCAAAGCTAATGAGAATAGTTCCTTCCAACTTTTAGTTTGTTCAGCAATATGCCAAAGTATTCTGAGACTGAAGATGGGAAGAATAACATTAGGGAGTACAGAACAGACTATATTTTTCTATATTCTGACACAATGCCATCCAATCAGGGAAAGTGACATTCTTTAGTTTACTTCTGCCCCAAGTTTAAACACAATTCAAAGGAACCCTGGCTATAACTCAAAGCTGTACTTGAATTTGTGTTCAGAGCAACTAACTATTTATTAACTTCAGCACCAATGGTCTTCTTGTCTATTGAGAGCACAGCATTCTGAGTTGCTTTGGCCGCTCATCGACACATGGATGACATGTGTGTGCCACTGGGCAAGAAAAATGGCTCCAACACTGAATGTCTCTGGGTTTGTTTTTCTCCCGCTGGAAAAATTTCTGTCATCGTCATCGTACTGAAGTGTGGGAGGAATCCTCCCACGACCATTCATGTCTGGAAGACACATTCATATACTCCGGAATGAATGATTAATCTTGCATGGCAGAGACTGCAGTGAGTTACACAAAATCAAGAAACAAAGATCCTATCATTGGGCAGAATTTATTCTGTTAATTGGGATGATGCATATTCAAAACCTCTCTTCCGTTTTCTAAGTTTAATGTCAGTGATAATCAGGGAGGTCATTACTGTGAATACAAATCAGTAAAGAAAATGAAGCTATACCCACGAGGACATAGTCTTTGTTATTACCAAGATTTACAGGAAATGTAACTGAAACAAGTTGGGAGTAAGAAAGGAGGGAGAAGTACTGCAGTGTTATTCCATGTTAGAGACTCAACAACAATCAGCACCCTTCTCCTCTCTTGCCTATATTTTGTTTGAGAAATGTCCTAAATTCTCAGAATTGTAGGATCACAGAGCTGGAAGGAAATTTCTGACAATATTTAGTTCAAATTGTGAACATGAAATGACAAGAAGTTTATAATGGTTAATAATTTTATAACTTTAATATTTGTGAAGAACTTTTTATAAATTATTTCATCTGATTTCCATAAATAAAATGATAGTTTAGGGGTCTGGATGCTATTATATTAATTTTTTTAAATTTTTTTATTTTACTAATGAAGAAACTAAAGGAACTCAATCTCTGATAATTTCTCCTATTAAATTAAGTGGATAGCAACTTTGAGATAGCTCAAGGAAGGGTCTTTTTTTTTTTTTTGTATGATGAACCAAAATCTTCTGTTTAAACCCAAATCATTCTGGCTTTCAATTAATGGGCAACAATTGCTCCAGATCAAGCCTTTGTGGCTCATTATTTAAGTTTGGATGGTTTAGAATGAGTGTTAATAGTAATTTTTTTTTTTTTTTCCTGGCCAGTAATTTTGAGAGTGTTCTCTCCCAGATTTATATTTTTGTTATGGTAAATTTAGCCACCTTTTGTGTCAATTATTATTTAGCCCTTTGTCACTGAATGGGTCTTGTTTTAGATTAAGAGAGACTGGGAAAGCTTTAATTAAGAAGAGCCAAGGTCACCTACTGCATCCTGAGCCATCACATCTTGACTTTTGCCTTGCCACTGGACTCCAATGACTGAGGAGAGAATAAGATTGATGATGACTTTGAGCTGTTCTACCTCATCTAAGTCAAATTCACATGTAAGTCACAATATCATTAATCTTCTTCAAAAACAACTTCCACTTGTTGCTTCTAGTTCTATGCCTTGGGACCAAACAAAGTAAGTCTAATTCATTTTCCACAAGACAATTCTTCAAATACGTGAAGACTGTTATCTTGGTTCCTTAGGCCATCTTCTTTAAGCTAAACTTTCCCAATTTTTAAAATCAATACTCCTATATCATGAACTCTATTCTCCTCACCCTGATGAGATGCATATTCTCTTTTGGACTTCCTATAACATGCCCAAGTTCTTCTTAAAATGTGGTGTATTGAACAACCTGTTATATGTAGTCCGACAGGGCAGAATACACTAAGAATATGTTTGTTTTTGATTCTGGACACTTTTATCTCTCAATATTCCTAAGAAAATGTCAAGTACACAGGAGACCTTTTGGTTGAAAGGGGTAGGAGAGAAGGAGAGGATACCTGGTACAATGGTTTTATTGGTCCTGGGAAGTAAACAGATTCCTTCAACTATTCATATCAACACCTCCTCTTCAAGAAAGAGTCTGAAAGTTGCTTAAGGCTTTGGAAGATTAAGTGACTTGCCCTAAATAATATAGCCAGTGTATTTGAGACAAGGTATGAATGTAGGTATTCCTGGCTTTGAGCCTGGTTTTCTGTTATTACTTATATGGATATTTTCCTATTCCATAATATTATAATACATGACTTTTTTTTTTCAAATGGCAAAACAAATTTTATTTAAACTTAGATTAGCCTGACTTTACAACAATGCCCAAATATTAACAGAGATAAGTGAAGAATCAAAATTTCAAAGCATAATAGTTTATAATTTGCCTTTATGTAAGTAAAGTATGTTATAATAAGCAACTTAATCATTAAACCCACCCGAATCTAACTAACATCTAGGCAACATGTAAAATGTGTTTAAAAAAATATACATTGACATTTAATATTCTTAAAAGAAGTAATTCAATGGATGTGGGTGTCTGTGCTTCATGTTTTTATTAGATAAAAGTATTATTCATGTATCCATTCTGTGTGTATGGTAATTCTTAGACTTGCAGTTAATGTCCCCTAAAGGTGTACCTATTTAATTTTTCAATCTTACGAGAGAAGCAGATATACACTAGATACATTAAAAAACCTTGTTCCTGAGCCTAAATGTGCTCTTTACTATGACATACTTTGGCTAATATGCTAAATCTATTGTAAAAAGAGCAGATGACATATATTTAATGGAAGCAGAAAAACAATGTAGATTCTTCAAAGCACCAAAATGCAAACGTTTAAGATTTTATAGTAAAGTAATATTTTCCTAAAGCAACATTTTCAACTCCTAGAAATACAAGTCTGTAAGACTGAGTAGGATCTTGTAAAAAAAAATGTTGTATATAACATACACACATATCTGCACACAGAGAAAATAATATGTGTATATATATGTGGACATACACACATATATACATAATCACATGTGTGTGTTTGTATGGATGCATATGCATTTCGTGCATATATGTATATATACAGCTATATTTATGTGATTTTAATAAATACCACATATAAGTACACATACATTTATGCATATATTTATATACACAATGTAGATATATGTGAATATCTACATATATATTTATACACATATACATGTTATATATATGCATCAATTTATGTATGTATAGTTTTAAAGTAAAAATTATTTTCAGCACTAGAGATTCTAATTTCTCAGCTTTTTCCAGAGAAAATGAAATCTCAGAATGAGGCAGCATGGAATAACAACTATAGTGCTCAATATGGAGCTCCAATGCCCTAGGTTCATACCTTGCCTCAAGCACTTAGTAACAGTGTGATAATTTCCTAACTTTTAACCTTGTTGAGTCTCAGTTTCCCATCTGTGAAATTTGAAGAATAGTAATTACAGTTATCTACCTGTTTTCTGGGATTGTTGTGAAACTCTGATGAGAGTACATATGCAAAGCACTTTTTCAACCTTCAAGTTCCAAAGAAGTATCAGTTATTATTAGCAGTCCAGATGCAGCCTGGAACTACTTCTATTAGATTGCAGGAAAATAGAGGATAGTCCTAGTTTTGTTTTTTTCAAATTATCCGAATGGAGCAACTAGAAGAAGGCCTAAATGTTTTGTTTTCATAGCATGATTTAGCATAGAATTAGTTATCTATCATTTCACTGGGTTAATAATAATTGATTCCTCATGAGAAAAAAATAATGAGGAAACTGTTGGTATAGGAGTCATACCCAGAAGATCTCCTCCATCCTTCCACCCATCCTTTAATCAAACTACAAGCACTTCTTATGGAACATCTATGTACCAAGTACTGTGTTAAGTGATAGGGATAAAAGTTATATGTACACATATATACACATTATATATGTGTATATATAATTATACATTAAATAAATTAACATATACATACAATTAAAATTTCTATTAATTATCTATCTATAACACTTGGGTCATGAACTTGATTTTCCATTTTTTACTTGGGTTGTTTTGTCTCACAAACACGCACATACACACTACTACCACTATCACCACCACTTTAAGTAGCTTTGTCCATCCCCTCTAGTACAGGAACTCATTTTATTAGTATCAGAAGCTCATTCTATTTTATCTCACCCTGAAGTTCTGTTAGTCTTCTCAGCCTCCTCGGTTAGTCTTTCTTCTGGAAAGAGTTAGATCAAATAAATAATGTTGGGCAACCCAATTTTCTTGAAACATGTAATTGGTCTCTTCATTTTGAGTGGACTCCAAAGTAATGCTTCCAATCAGAACTTTCCCTTAGGGGAATGAACTGACTTAGAAGTGTCAAGGTTCATTGAACAGAGCCTATATGACCACAAGTCAGGGATATTTCTGAGAGGACTTGGTTATAGAATTAGATTATCCTTGAGCTCCCTTCAGACTGCAATTTCTGAAACAGTTGTAAGGTATTTGATGAGATGCCATGTGGAAGAGGGAATTTTGTGGGTGTGCTTATCCCTCAAGGGCAACATTATAAGAACTGGGTGAAAATCGCAAAGAAGCAAATTAAAAGATGAAATCAGAGGGGGAGGAATCACTTCCTAATAAGCAGAGCTATTCAAAATAGAATTGCCTTCCTTGAAAATAAGTGTATTCCCAAGCAAAGACCAGAGAATCATATCAAGAAGGTTATAGAAAGGATTTTTGCTTAGATGTGAATGGATTGGGATATATTGCTTTTAAGAGCTGTTCTAACTCTAAGATTCAATTGTATGATTCTGTAGCTCAGTGACCTAGGTTAAAATGTTTACCAAGAATCTCTTCAAATTCCTTCCTAGTCTAGGAAATTAGCATTAATGCTGGAGTTTGGGGGAACATAGCAAAAGGAAGACTGGTTACCTTGTCACTAGAGACTATCTATTTACCAAATGGATTTAATTTTTGGTTCTTTTACACTTATTTTCCTATGGAATAAAGCAGTATGGAATATTGAAAAGAGAGCTAGTTATACTGTCAAATAATCTGGATTCAAATCTTGGTTCTTTCATTCAGTACTTGTATAATTTGAGACAAGTCACTTTTATTCTAGATCTCACTTTGTCTGTAAAATGGGAAGTTTGGGGTAAAGGACCTCTAATTTCCCTTCCAGATCTAACTTCAATTCATGAAAGAATGTGTGCAATGATTTTCTTTAAATAATGAAATCCAGATGTCTATTAACCACCAATCACTCTTATTTATAAATTTGACTATTTATAAGCTAGCCTATAAATGGCTTTTAAAAGCATTGATTTATTTTCACATAAAAAATTAGATAATGTGGAAATTGTAATGTGTGGATGTCTCCATGAAATATAGACTTTGTTTTCTAATAACACACACATATGCAGAGGAGATAATATTTAATCACCCAAATCCCAATTTGCCATTACCTGTAGTCTTATTCATTGAGAATCAAATGGAGACAACCAAAATGCCCTCTCCTCCTCTAAAAAAATGAGAATTCAAAAAGTTGTCCTTTGAAGCATTCAGCCAAAGAAGGCAAAACCCCATCTCTCAACTGTCACCACCTTCCTGTACCTAGGGAATGATTCCTCTATCTTTATCCTTTCATTTGCAGAAATAAAATCCCCTCACTGATCCATTTAATTGCATTCTGTTAGAAATTGGAATCTGGTAGTGTTGAATGGACATTTCAGCACTCCATAGCACCATGTATATCAGAAACTAATAAGGTCTTTATGATCCTACCCATATTTTAGGGTCTGGGCATGAATGCATGCACCAAGAACAAAATAATTAAAATTGAAACAACAACACTCTACAACCTGAATGATTGAATCAGCTAGTGTGGACAGAAAGGGGCAATAGCATTAACTTTTGTGTCATGTTTAATATTAGTGTTCAGATAAGGAGTCTATGAGATTCTAATTGGCTTTATAGATGACTTTGGCTATGAATGAAAGATATGTAAATCATCATTGGAATTTTGACTATTTCCTGTAAGAATATGAGAACTAAAAAACCCTTGTAGTAGCTAAAAAATAATAAAAATACTCGCCTCCTACCAATATCTTCATTTGTAAAATAACCAGTTAAGGGGAAGAACATAGGGATGAATAAGGGCATCCCTTTCCATCCCATCATTAATTTCAACAGCATATATTAAGTATTATTTTGTACCAAGAATCATATTACATTCAAGGAATGCAAAAATAAAAATATCCAATTCCTTCAAGGAATTTCCATGAGTATAAAATATTATCCTTACTGAGTGTAAAAAATATTATTGTTTTGAGTGTAAAAATATATAACTAGAAAATACATACCAAATAAACATTAGGTATTTTAAGGGAGTGCTTATGATGTGACCTAATTTGATTTAAATCAGTTCAATAAATATATGGCACTGTATATGGTTCTGGGGTGGGGGGGAGAATTAAAATAGTCTTAGTCCTGAGGGACCCTCTTTCCTTCTAATAGAATTTAGGTCTCTTAAAGGCAAATACTATTTCATTTTTCTCTATATTCCCAGAAATTAGCAGAGTAATAGTGACAAGCACACAGTAGGTCCTTAATAAATGTTTTTTGGTTTATTGATTTGTGTCTTCCCTATTTCTTTCCCTCCTCACATTCTCCACAATTTGAAATCATGTCCCATATAATGCTCACTACAAGATGCAAAGTCTTTTGACTCCACATT
This sequence comes from Antechinus flavipes, assembly GCF_016432865.1. Taxonomy (NCBI): domain Eukaryota; kingdom Metazoa; phylum Chordata; class Mammalia; order Dasyuromorphia; family Dasyuridae; genus Antechinus; species Antechinus flavipes. Next base: position 689,476,405 of record NC_067398.1, read on the forward strand.
ACTTTTTCTTTAACTGTTTTTGAAGCAAATAAAAATTTTAAAAATAAATTATTTGAAGGATGCAAAGAACATTTTTTATTTAAATTTGGTGGGTGTTTTGTTTTGTTTTGTTTAAGTTTAGGGCTCCCCATTTCTTCAAGGTTGGCAATACAAGGGCTCTTCATAGAATCATTCACACTTCTGATAAGTACAAAAACTTTTATTTACTCCCTTTCTTACCTGAGCTCATCTATCCCTTCTTAAGCAAGCTAATGCTCTACATCAGAAAATCACCATATTGATGCTAAACTTAATGGGAATGTCTGATTGATTTTAGCCTTGACTATAGTTAAGAACTACTAATCTCAACAGATCCACCAAACTTCAATTCCCTCTTTACAGGGACTATAAGTATGCATTTACATACTTAATTTAAAATATTTTAAATAACCAACAAATAAATCTCTTTTTTGTCTGCATATTATCATACCAATAAGTTTGCTTTAGTAAAAAAGACCTTGAAGACATACTTTTTATACTTTCAACTTTATCCATAATGCTTCTAGCATAGCCTTATATGCATGTCTATCCCATTAAAATAATAAAGAGGCATTTGTGTAGATTTTTAAACATTTAGAATACAATACATGCATTTTCTTATTTCAGACAACAATCTATATCAATTGTATACTGTGGATGTAATTATCCCCATATTACAGACAAGGAAATTGAAGCTCAAAAGGTCAGGCCTTTTCCAAATGATCACATAATCATCAGGCAATAGAGATGGAAATTTGAACCCAGCTATTCCTGACTCTAGATCCGCCATGATGCCAAGTTGAATCAAGAACAAAGATAAGGCAATGGCTAAAATCTGGAGGCACAAAGAAAGGCAAAAATAATCCATGCTCTTAAGAAGGTCAGAGTCTAATGGGAAAGACAGTATGCAAACAACAAGAGTCTAATGCGAAAGACAGTATGCAAACAACAACAAGCAAACTAGATATATTTAAGAAACACTGGACATCTTCTCAGGGAGAAGGCACTAGTACTTAAAGAAATTTAGGAAAGGCCTCAATGTGAAATGAATTTTGATGGAAGCCAGGAAAGGTAAAAGGTAGACAGGATAATTATCATATGGAAGGTGTTGTGTGAAGAAAAGCAATGAGCCCATTGCCCTGGATAGCAGAGTATATGAAGTGGAATATGATATAAGAACATTAAAAAGGTAGAAAGGGGTAAACTATGAGTCAAGCAGAAGATGTTTTCATTTAATCCTGAAGATAATAGATAATCCTCATGACATGATACTCGTGCTTTAGGAAGATCAATCTGAAGGGTGATTTTCATTCAGGAATTCTTTCAAATGTTAAAAGAAACAAAACAAAAAATGCTTAATATTACAACCAGGTAAAAGAAATCCTCTGATTAAAGGAAATCATTTGAAATAAGATTCCACAATACAAAGAAAGGCCAAAAAAACCATCATATATTTCAGTGGCACGTTTTAAAAAAAAAAATTGTGGACTTCAATAGGGCAAAAAAAATATCCATTAATCTTTTTCTAGAAGTTATTTATTCTACCATACTGTTGGAATCCTTACAAACTGCTAACTAATTAGAGTTGATCTAATCTTACAAGAAGATGTTTTGGGCAGAACCTGAAACAAGGTACTAAGTAGAACTAATTAATACAAGGCTTGTGTTCACACCTTTACTCATTGGAGTTCAATGAGTTCACACCTCCCTTGAAGCTCTTTGGGCCAGAAAGCACTATGGGAGAAAACTCACAATCCCTCTCTTGAAGGAGCATAAATAGAGCTTCAATGGGCCAGTCAAAGAAGTTCTTCAGAGTGAAGAAGCTACAAGTCGAGATTTCACTGGAATGACATGAAGAGTGGAGCTGGCTGGAGGCTGAAGAAAGCAGAGGCAGAGGCTGAAGGACCAGACCTTTGGATTTGGTGACATTCGGAGAAAGCTCTTGGAACCAAGCAGAGAGATAGGCCTCTAAGCTAACCGGGCTATATTGGAGATAATAAAAGATCTGAACTTTTATCACCTGGCTGCGTTTTGAGAAGAAAAAGTTCATCAACACCATACTATAATAGAAAGAGAAGTAGAACCAGAATTAGGTGAATTTCTGGATCCTAATTGTGCCTCCAACACAAATAGCTTTATGTTCATAAATAAATCATTTAAAATTTCTGAGTTTCAATTTTATGATCTATAAAATGGACAAAAATATTTTGCCTACCTACTTCACTGAGTTTATAGAATTAGATGAAAAATCATTTGTAAAGTATTTTTAACCCTTAAGGCATGGCAGAATTAAGATCTATCATCTTCATCATAATTATGAACTTGGGCAAACTATTTAATCTTTCTGTACCTTATTTCCCAACTTCTAAATGAGGAAATTGGATAAAATCAGGTGTTCTTAATCTTTGTTGTATCATGGCAGTTCTGAGATTCCTCAGAATCATGTTTTTAAATACATAATATAAAATTCTTAAGATTACAAAAAAGCCAATGTATCAAAATATTTTTAATAAGTACATATACCTTGTTTTAAGAAACTTTGGATTAAGTGCTCAGAATAGGCAGATAGGTATAATGAATGCTGAGCTTGGAGTCAAGAAGGCTGGGATTCAAATTTTGAATATTTGCTAGCTTGTGACCTTGACCAAGAAATTTAGCCTCTAGGTTTCCTTATCTGGGGAATAGGGATAATAATGACATTTACCTTATTAAGCTGTTGAGAGGCTCAAAAGAGTTACATAAAATTATTTTTTAAATATAAAGCTGTGCATAATGAAAGCTATTCTTTTATCATATCAGTAAGATTCCTTATAGTTCTAGATCTAGGATCCTGAGATCACTTTTTAATTTATTTATGCATTTAATAGTATTTTATTTTCCCCAATTACATGTCAAGACAGTTTAGAATTAATTGGGTTTTTTTAGGATTGTTATAAATATTTTAGCTACAAATTTTTGCCTCTGCTTTTCTTCCCTTTTCTTTTCTGAAAATGATAGTGAATCTGATATAGGTTATACATGTATTACCATGTGAAACTTATTTCCATATTAATCTCAGTTGTGAAAGAAGAAATAATTCAAAAGAAAAAATACAAAAAGTAATAAAGTAAGTAAAAAATTGTGCTTCAATGTGCATTCAGAGTCCATCAGTTCCTTTTCTGGATCTAGATAGCATTTTTCCCTAGTGATTCCTTTGTACTTTTCTTGGACCATTGTGTTGCTAAGAAGAATTGAGTAATTTGTAGTTGATTATCATAAAGTTTTGCTACTACTGTGTGCAATGTTTTCCTGGTTCTGCTCATTTAACTTTTCATCAGCTCATACAATTCTTTCCATGTTTTGTTTTGTTTTGTTTTTTCTGAAATCTGCCTGCTCATCATTCTTATTATACTATAGTATTACATTGCATGTATAAACCACAGCTTGTTTAGTCATTTTTACTTGATGGACATCTACTCAATTTCCAACATTTTGACACCATAAAAAGTATTGTTAAAAATGTTTGCACATGGAGGTCCTTTTCCTTTTTTATGATTTCTTTGGGATGTAGGCCTTGTTGTGGTATTGCTAGATCAAAGGGTATACACAGTTTGCTAGCCCTTTGGCAATAGTTTCAATTGCTCTCCAGAATAGATTGAATCAGTTCACGACTACACTAACAATTCATTAGTTTCCCCATCTTCTCTAAGATTTATCCTTTTTTTTTCCTTTTTTTGGTCATATTAGCCAATCTGATAGGTATGAATTAGAAGAATTTCTTTCTGTACTTGAGACCACTTCCCATCTTTCTTTGGGGTTTTGCCTATAGATTTTTTGACATTGTTATCCTCTTTTGAGTTTATATCTTGGACTTTCCTGTCACCAAAATAACTTTTTATGCTCAGATTCTTTGTTTGTTGTTGTTTGCTAATCATTTTATTGTAATAGAGGAGACTTTTTTTTTTTAATTTGAGTTCTGCTCTCACAGTAGAAGGAATACTGGCTCACATTTCTTATTCCAGGGGTTATAGGTCCTAGATGTGTACTTAGTACTACACTAATGATGCCATGAGGCCTACAATGGACCTTGATATTGGGTGATGTCTGAGGAGGTGGGGTGCAGGGATGGCTGGTGCAGCTGGCTATAGGGTCTGGCAGCTTGCCTGGTGCCAAGTTAGAGTCTTGGTGGTATCTAGCATGTATTGTGACCAATGAATTTCTGGATTTTCTTTGAGGTTATATTGAAGCACATTAAGGCCTGGGTTCAGGAGGATGCTTAAGTGCACAGAGATACACTGAAGCATGATAGGGCTAGTGATCTGGCTGAATCGGTATCCACCTGCCTGTCCAGGGCTATGTTGAAGCATGTATAGACTTCCTCTTTATTCCAGGCTGTGATGACACACATGGTGATTCCCAGAGGTGGGTTCCACTAGTTCTCTTGGCTATGTTAGGCATGTGGTGGGTGCTGATCTTGATGTTCACTTATTCCATCAAATTGGGAATTAAGATCTTCAGATATTTTGTTAAGCCACCTTGCTACCAGCTTCCTATCTTGAACTGCATCCCACTTTTGCCCAAGTAAGATGAATTTCTGCATTTTTCAAGTTCCTTAGGCTAAAATATTCTTTCACATTCTGGGGTAGAGCCAAGATGGTGGAGTAAAGTCAGGAAATTGCTTGAGCTGTCCCAGTTTCCCTCAAAAATTATGTGAAATCAAGTGTCTGAAGGGAATCAGATAGAATGAAACTACTCTCCAACTCAAAATAAACTGGAAAAACTTCAAGAAAGGTCAGTCTCACTGGAGTGAAAAGGGTATTCAGCTCAGCTTAGAAAGACTATGGAAAAGCTAGTGAGAGTGTCTTAATCACAGCAAATCAGCAATTAAGATCTTCATTCCTGGTTCAGTAGAGAAGCAAATCTGTGGAACAGCTTCCAGTCCCAGCTAAGAAGGCAAACTCTGGAAAACCAGACTGTTTCCTGAAAAGAGCAAGCAAAACTAGCCCCTGCAAACACAAGGTGACCTGTGCTCAAAGTTAAGGCTCAGAAGTGCACAGGAAGCTTGGGACAGTTCCCCCTTTGCCTCAGAGCAGAACTCAACCACAAAAGTAAAAGAGGAGACAATACCAAAAGAAAAGGAAAGAAAATGAGCAAGAAACAGAAAACGGACCTTGACCATAAAAAGCTACTATGGTAACAAGGAAGATGAAAATAAGAACTCAGATGAGGACAAAATGTCCACAGGAAAAATTTCAAAGAGTGATATGAATTAGTCTCAAGTCCAAAGAGGGTTCTTGTGTTATGCCACAGTTCTCTTTAACTGTCCTGACTCAGTTTCCCTGTACAAGTTTCCCTTGTCTCAGTTTCCTTAACTGTTCTGTCTCAATCTCTTTAGTTGTAAATCCCCCTCTGACCCAGTAAGACTGAGGACTATTTGTTCCAAGGTTATAAATTAGCAAGAGAATAGACCTCCTGATTTACAATATCCCTAAAATATTCCAAGATATCTCATTGATGTCTTTACTTCTTTGTATTCAGGCATTCTGTCTCTGGGTTTTCTAGGATTTATGGCTTCCCTATCCTGATAGAGGTTTTCCCTCACTTCTTACCCATTCCTTTATTTAGAGAAAAGGTATTTAAGAAGTTGGGGTTCCTCCATTCATTGCTGGAGAATGGTGGCTGGTGGCTGTATGACAATCTCCTCCAGCCCTGGGACCAACATGAATTCCTTGGTCCCAGTATATCTTTATCTCTATCTGACTGGATAAGTTGAGATGAGAGTCCTGTCCAGTCAATCTTACTCTCCCATTAATAAAATATTAAAAACTCTCTAATCTCTCTCCTGCCTCTGTTTCTCCGGCATTACACTTGGAAGTGCTTATAAAAAAATTTTAAAAGGCAAAGAAAAGTAAGAGAAAAAATAAAAAAGGAAATAAAAGATATGCATGAGAGAATTAACAGATTAGAAAAGGAAGGGAAATATTGTCTGAAGAAAAAACTCTTTAAAAATAGAATTAACCAATTGGAAACAGAGATACAAAAGCTAACTAAAAAAAAAAAAAACACATTAAAAACTAGGACAAAGCAAATAGATGCTAATGACTCTATGAGACAGCATTAATAAAACTAAAAAGAATGAAAAAATAGAAGAAAATATGAATTACCTCACTGGAAAAAAAAATCAACCTGAAAAATAGATCCAGAAAAGACAATGTAAAAATTATTGGCCTACCTAAAGGTCATGACATCCCCCCCCAAAAAAAAGCTTGGATAGCACTCTTCGAGAGAACATTAAGGAAAACTTCCCCAATATTCTAGAAACAGAGAGGGAAATATTCATTAAAAGAATCCTTTGATCATCTTTGAAAAGAGATCCCATGAAGAAAGCCCCAAGGAACATTGTTGTGAAACTCTAGAACTACAATTTCAAGGGGAAAACTGCTGCAAGCTGACAGCCAAAAGCAATTCAAATATAAAGGAGAAAGTGTCAGAATTACCAAGGATCTGGCAGTTTCTAAAATAACGATTTGGAGGGCCTGGAATACCATGTTCCAGATGGCAAGGGAGTTATGGTTACAACCATAAATTAATTATTGTGAGACTCAGCATTATCTTTCAAAGGAGGCAATGGAGTTTCACTGAAGTAAAAGACTTTCAATCACTTCTATTGAAAAAAAACCAGAACTAAATCAAAAAATTAATCAACAAATATGGGACTCAAGAGAAGCAAAGAAGGATAAATGAGAAATTACATATATATATGTATATATATATATACATATATATATGTGTGTGTGTGTGTGTGTGTATATATATATATATATATATATATATATATATATATATATATATACAATTAAAAGATTAAACTGCTTACATCCCTACATGAGAAGATATCTGTAATTCTTGAGAATTGTATCGGTCACTGGGGCAGACAGAGAAGGACACCACAAGGACTAGGGTGTAGTTGTGAATAAACTGATGTGATGACATCAAAGAAAAAGACAATAAGGGGTGGGAAAAGATCTATACTTGAAAAGGGGGAAAGGGGAGATATAATGGAACAATTAGCTCACATGACGACTTTTTACAATTGAGGGAAAGAAGAGAGGGGGTGAGCTTTGTCTGAAGCTTGATCTCATCAGTTTTGATTCTGAGAGGAAATAACTTAATCATTGAGTTGAGTGTAGAAATTTATCTACCTTATAAAAAAGTAGCAGGAGAAAGAAAAAAGAAAAGGAATGAGCAGGACAGAAGAGAAGAGAGAAACACAAGGGGAAAAGGTAAGAGAAGGGGGGAATGGGTGATAGAGGATAAGGTAGTGGATGGGGTGGGTAAAAAACACAAACTTAAGAACAGGGTGGAAATAGAGAACAAAATTATATACAGCAGAGAAAATAAGATGGGGGGGGGAAATATAGAGCTGTTAATCATAACTGTGAATGTGAATGGAATGAACTCTCCCATAAAACAGAAGCAAATAGAAGAGTGGCTTAAAAGACAGAATTCTACAATGTGATTTTTACAAGAAACAAATCTGACAAAGAGAGACACATACACAGTAAAGATTAAAGGCTGGAACATAATTTATTATGCTTCAGCTGAAGTAAAACAAAAGGAAAGGTAGCAATTCTTATTTCAGATAAAGTAAAACTAAAAAATAGATCTTATTAAAAGAGATAAGGAAGAAAAGTACATCTTGATAAAGGATACCATAAACAATGAAGTAGTAAGGATACTAAATATGTATATACCAAGTACCAAAGCAGCCAAGTTCCTACAGAAGATTTTAAGCCATTTACAGGAAGAAATAGAGAGCAAAACTACACTCATATAAAGGCATACATAGAAAAGCCTTCCCCTCTGGTGATCAGATAAATCTAACCACAACAAATAAAAAAGAAAGTGAGGGTTTAAGAGCATCCTGGAAAACCTTGAAATGAGAGCTCTAAATAAAATTGAATAGAGACAGGATGCCCATTATCATCATTATTATTCAACATTGTAGTAGAAATGTTGACTTTAGCAATAAGAAAAGAAAAAGAAATTAAAAGAATTAGACTTGGCAATTAGAAATTTCTCAGAAGTACATGGCACCTACACAAAAATTTATCATGTTTTATAAGATTTAAAACCCCACAATCAAATGCAGAATGGCAGAAATGGTAAATGTTTCCTTTTCAGACCACAGGCAATAAAAATCATATTCAATAAAAGGCCAGGGACAAATAAACTAAAACCTAATTGAAATTTAAATAATCTAATTCTAAAAAATGAGTGGGTCAAACAACAAATCATAGAAACTATCCATAACTTTATTCAAGAGAATGACAATAAGACAATATACCAAAACCTATGAGATATAGCTAAAGCAGTTTTTAGGGGAAAATTTATATCTCTAAATAGCTACATGAATAAAATAAAGAGGAGTTCAATGAATTGGGCAGTCAACTAAAAAATCTAGAAAAAGAACAAATTAAAATCTCCCAAATAAATACCAAATTAGCAAATCTGAAACTCAAAAAAAAAAAGAATAATAAAATTGAAACTAAGAAAATTATTGGACTAATAAATGAAAATAAAAGTTGATTTTATGATTAAAAAAACAACAAAAAGATAAACCTTTGGTTAACTTGATCAGAAAAAAGAAACTAAAAACCCAAATCACCAGCAAAAAAAATGAAAGGGTAAACTTAAGGCAAGAGAGAATATATAGCTCCTAGTAGCTCTCCTGACTCCTACACTAAGATCAAGACTGGGCCAGAATAAAGACTCTAAACTCTATCCTTGATCATTCTCGTGATATCTATACTGCTGAGATGAAGGTCCATGTGAAGGACCTCCAGAAAGCTAGCCCAGACATTATACAGGTCAATAAAAGAGGAAACAAATTACTTAAGTAGAACCATTTTGGAAAAAGAAATTGAACAAATCATTAATGAATTCCCTAAGAAAAAATCTTCAGAGCCAGATGGATTCACAAGTTAATTCTGCCAAATAGCTAAAGAATAATTGATTCTAATACTATATAAACTATTTAGAAAAATAGATTAAAAAGGAGTACTGCCAAATCCCTTCTATGACACAAATGTAGCACTGATACCTAAACCAGGAAGAGCCAAAACAGAGAAAGAAAATTACAGACCAATCTCCTTAATCAATATTGATGAAAGATTTTCATATAAAATGTTAGCAAAGAGATTATAGCAATTTATCAATAGGATAATACACTATGACCAAGCTGTATTTATATCAGGAATGCAGGGCTGGTTCAATATCATGAAAACTATTACCAGAATTGATAATATCAGTAACATATCCAACTGAAATCATATGATAATCTCAATAAGTGCAGGAAAAAAAAACACTAGAGAGCAGTAAGCTCAGGAATGAAATAATATAATGGGCATTATAGCAACTATTTTTCAACATTGTACCAGAAATGTTGGCTTTGGCAATAATAAAAGAAAAATAAATTAAAGGGATTAGAATAGGCAATGGGAAAATAAACTATTACTCTTAGCAAATGATATGATGACATACTTAAAGAATCCTAGAAAATCATCTGAAAATCTACTCAAAACAAGTCACAGCTTTAGCAAATTTGCAGGATATAAAATAAATTCACATAAATCATCAGCATTTCTATATATTACTGAAAAAGCCCATCAGCAAGATCCAGAAAGAAAAATTCCATTTAAAATAACTATAGACAAAATAAAATACTTAGGCATCTACCTGCTGAGAAAAATCCAAGAACTATAGGAACATAATTACAAAACATTTCTCACACAAATAAAGTTAGATCTAACTAATTAAAAAAAATATCAATTGCTCAGGGGTTGGCCAAGATAATATAATAAAAATGACAATTCTGCCTAAATTGAAAGTATTCAGTGTTATACATATCAAACTACCCAAAAAAATTTTTTAAAGAACTAAAAATAATAATAACTAAATTTGTCTGGAAGAACAAAAGATAAAAAATGTGTAATGAATTAATGAAGCAAAATACATAGGATGATTGCTTATTAGTAATTAATGGGTGAATGCCCATCAATTGAGGAATGGTTGAACAAGTTGTAGTATATAAATATAATGGAATATTATTGTTCTACAAAAATGATTAACAAGCTGATTTTAAAAAGGCCTGGAAAGATTTACATGAACTGATGATGAGCAAACAAGCAGAACCAGATATACATTGTACACAATAACAACAATTTATGATCAACTATGAAAGACTTGGCTCTTCTCAGTGGTTGAGTGATTCAAAGAAATCCCAATAGACTTTGGACAGAAAATGCTATCTACATACAGAAAAAGAACTAAGGAGAGTGTAAATCAACACCTGCAATGTACACTTCTTTTTTTCTATTTTTACTCTCCTATCATTTTTCCCTTCTGTTTTGATTTTTCTTTCCCAGCATGATTCATAAAGCAATGTGTATTAAAAATAAGTAAATTTACTAGAAAAAATATTGTTTCACTCCCATCTTCTTGTTATTCCAGGATCTGTCTCGGGGTGCTATTTTCTAGTTTCTTAGAAATGAACACAGAAGAGTTACAGTGATTCACTGTTTACTGTACCATCTTGACTCCCAGAAGTTCCCAGATTCCAATCTATGTGTTTTGCAAATCTATATTATTCTACAGAAGCTAAAGTTGGTTCAAACAATGTCTCAGGGCTGGCAATGACTCCTTGGAGCTCTCCATAGTTCTGAACTCTGTTCTCTCTTTAGCATGGATAAGCTCCTTAGCAATGCCTATGCAATTTTTTTTCTTTTATCCATAGAAGAAATATAACAGAAATGTCCAAGTGATGCACTGGATGTAAAGGTCAAAATTCCAGGCTACATGTATAGCCACTGAATGACAAAATGACTGAGAACTTCTTGTTAATGGTTCAATGAATACAATTTTATTCTCGGAGTTAGGTAGGCCTACATTCAAAAAATTATTAGGTATACGCAAAAAAATAATCTGTTTTCCTCAGTTCAACTATAAAATTGGAATAATAATAATAGCACCCACATTCCAAGGTTATTGTGAAAATCAAATAAGATATTTACTAAGTATTGAATATATTGCCTAGTTACTAGGTCCTCAAACTACTTAATAATGTACATAATGTACAGGGGTCCTCAAACTATGGACCGCCGGTCAGATACAGCAGCTGAGGATGTTTATCCCTCTCACCCAGGGCTATGAAATTCCTTTATTTAAAGGCCCACAAAACAAAGATTTTGTTTTTACTATAGTCCGGCCCTTCAACAGTCTGAACTTGCCCCCTGTTTAAAAAGTTTGAGGACCCTTGTACATTATGGATGCATAAAATGCTAATTTCTTCATTCTTCCATTGATTTTCCCAAATTTAATTCTTATATATTTTGTTTGTGTCTACTTATTTGTATGCTGTTTCCTTGATTTTACTTGAGGTCTTACAGAGTTGAGATTTTTTTTTAACTTTATTTGTATCCCCAGTGTTTAAGAAAGTGAAAGTGATTAATAAATATTTATTGACTGACAATTTCAGAGTCAATTGATCTGAGTCATCTCCACCTCAGTATCTCTATCTGGAAGTGTAGATAATACTCAAGCTCTATCCAAATCACAGTTTTGTCATTTAATAGTTGTGTGATACTGGACAAATCACATAATCCCTCTAGACATCAGTTCTTAAAATGAGCTCTGAGAAGCCTTATAACTCTAAAACTCCAGTAATACTTAATCCAACTAACTAACCTTTACTCATGATGACTAATTAAATGGTGAATCATTTTTAAATGACCCAAATGATTTTCAAAAGAGAAAACTGCTTCTCTCTCATAGATCATATTTCAGTGTTCAGAAAACATTTTCATGCAAGTCCCAAATCTACCATGAGAAAATGTTTCAATCTATGTGGAAAAACTTTTCAAATATTAACAAAATTAGTTTAATCATTGTAAAGGACCACAGTAGTCAAAGTTCAACACATACTAGGGCAAATATCTCTTAAACCTCAGACTTAGCAAGTGATTACTTTCCAGGGCTGCTCATTCTGCTTCTCAGTAGTTTGAGTAGTAATAAAAGACTTGCTTTTACCCTTATATTAAGCTCAAATTGGTGTCTTTGTAAGTCCCACCTATCGAATCAATTTTCTAAGTGACAATCTGTGAAACTTCTGTTCCAGTTTTTAAAAAATCTCTTCTTCAAGGACCCCAATTTTCTCCAAAAGATCCTCATATGCTATGAATATAAGATGTTTTACATCATTGCATTCAGATATTCTGAAGTTTCTACTCTGAAACCCCTTTAGATTGATAATGTCCTTCATAAACTGAACATCATTCTCCAGATGGGGTATGGCCAGGACATTGTCTTGGGCATTATTCCTTTTTTAATGCAGGTTAGCATTGAATTAGCTTCTTTGGCCACATCTCACTGTTCCCTCACATTGAATTTTCAGTTCATGAAAAACCCCTAAATATTTTTTTTGGAGAATGCCTCTATCATGTCAATATCCTTCCCCAATCTTGTGCTGGTGGTATTAGATTTGAGATCCAAGTGCCCGACATGAAATTTATCCCTATTAATTTTTTTTTTTCTTATTGGATTCAATCTGACATTCTCACCTATGGAGATCCTTTGGAGTATTTTCTGTATCACACATGAGTGAACCATTCCTTCAGCTTTCTACCATCTGTAAATTTAATAAACATGACATCTATATATGTACCTATTTTATCAATCAGTGATAAAATTTGTAAACACCACAGATCCCTAGGATATTCCATTGGAGATATACTTCCAAGTTGACATTAAATTCATTTTGACCAATCCTTGGGTCCAAGTCATTCAAATAATGCCAAATTCACCTAATTACACTATTAATTACTCCTCATTTCTTTCCATGAGAATATAATATGTGGATTGTCAAGTAATTTGCTTCTACCAGTGACTCCAATTTCTGTTTGCTGGGGTCAAACAAAACAAATTTTATTTTTCTTGCACATGTTAATCTAAAGGCAGGTATGATGTTGCTTTTCCAGGTTGAATATCCTGGGTATTTTTAAACTAATTATTTTATGAAATGTTTCTAATTTTATTACTTCTCTCTGCTCTTCTCTATATGTATCATTTCTTATCTATGCATTTGCTCTAATTTGACAAATGTTTTTAGAGAAAAGAAATTGTTTAACTCTAAGACATTGTTGTTTATTACCATGGTTTCTCTGAGTTGCAATGGGACAATAAAGCATTCTACCTCCTACCTCCATCAAGAAAAAATACAACAAAAAAGTGATTTGCAGTTAATTTCAAGAGGGAATTTGTGTGTGTGTGTGTGTGTGTGTGTGTTTGTGTGTGTGTGTGTGTGATTAAACTTTTTTTTAATAACTTTTTATTGACAGAACCCATACCAGGGTAATTTTTTATAACATTATCCCTTGTACTCAGTTCTGTTCTGATTTTTCCTCTCCCTCCCTCCCTCCACCCCTTCCCCCAGATGGCAAGCAGTCCTTTACATGTTGAATAAGTTACAGTATATCCTAGATACAATATATGTGTGCAGAACCGAACAGTTCTCTTGCTGCACAGGAAGAGTTGGATTCAGAAAGTATAAATAACCCGGGAAGAAAATCAAAAATGCAAGCAGTTTATATTCATTTTCCAGTGTTCTTTTTTTGGGTGTAGCTGCTTCTGTCCATCCCTGATCAATTAAAACTGAATTAGATCTCTTTATCGAAGAGATCCACTTCCATCAGAATATATCCTCATACAGTATTGTTGTTGAGGTATATAATGATCTCCTGGTTCTGCTCATTTCACTTAGCATCAGTTGTGAGATTAAACTTGATGGAAATTTGAGAAGGTGGGAAATCATGAAGCTTCAAATAGAAGTTGTTACCCAGAACTTGTAGAGAACTTGGCACTTTTCAAAGTGCTTTTAGCTCCTTTGGTTCTCATAAGCCAGCTAGGAATATAGTTACCCATCTGGTCAATGAGGAAACTGATGTATAGAACAGTCAAAAGATTAAACATAACATAACATAACATACAGTTAATATACATAACATAACAACATAAGTTAATGGCAGGGACAAAATTAGATTCCTTGTGGCTGAAAAATCTGCCATTTTCTTCTTTGTTCCCTAAATTCTTAGGCCTTTCAAGCCTACTTGAAGTTAACTCCTCCTTAAGGCTTTTACCTACCAATATCTCCTCTCTCTTATATCTATTCCTCACCCTTAAGTGAGAAACAACATTATCTCTTTATTGCCCTGGACTTTATGAAGCACTTTTGTAGCTCTCCAAAGAATCTATTGCTTGCTTTTATTGTTATTGTTCATCATTTCAATCATGTTTGACTTTTTGTGACTTCATTTGGTGTTTCCTTGGCAATGTTACTAGAGTAGTTTGCCATTTCCTTCTCCAGCTCATTTTATAGATGAGGAAACTGAGGTAAATAGGACAAGTAATTTGTCCAGAGTCACACAACTAATTAGTGTCTGAGGGCAGATTTAAACTCACAATAATGAGTCTTTCTGTCCCCACACCCAGAACTCTATTCACACTGTTCCTTAGTTGCCTCTGGTTGAAATTTTATATTAATTATCTGAACATGTGTTTTTTTTTCTATGTATTACATTGTAGAAAAAGGCCTAGATCCTGTCCCATATTTCCGTAACATTTGATATGAAATTGAGACTTTTGTTTGCTTCTTAGCATTTTAACCCAAATGTAATGATCCCCTTCTAGGCTTCTTTCTACCACACAGCAAGAAGAAATTCTTAATTTCAGGAATGAGGTAGGAGAATAAATGATGAGCATTCTTTGAGTAGGCAATGTCCCTCAAGACTAAATGGGAAGCAATAGCCTAAAAGCCATTTGTTATTGCAATGAAGTTAGTGAGGGTAGGAGGAAAAGCTAGGAGAACAACAACAACAACAACAACAACAACAAAAAAAAAAAAAAAAAAAAAGAAAATATAAGAAGATAGTAACAAAATTATATATGCATGTATATGTATATATGTATGTGTGCATATAAGTATCTATGGTGTTATAAGCTATCATGTGCACAATACCTATGTCTATCATATATATATATATATATATATATATATATATATATATATATATATATATATATATATATGCCTGTTATTGTCGTTCAGTCATTTCAGTCATATCTGAATTTTCATGGCCCCATTTGGGATTTTCTTGGCAGAGATACTAGAGTGGTTTGTCATTTCTTTCTGTAATTCATTTTACATATGAGGAAACTGAGGAAAATAATGTTGCTTGTGTATGAATATGTATATGTATATAATGGATGTGTACACAAATATACATGTGCCTGTGGAAGATGGAGATGTGGGTATGTGTACTTTTAGGTTTCTTAGAAGAATACCTAGGATCTCATAGAGCACATTTATGTAGAAAAATAAAAAAAAAATCTATAGAATGGCTGATGTAGAAAGAATTTAGGATGTGACAAAGATGGGTTTGAAAGTCACCTCAAGTGTCAGCAAATGGGAGATTCTTGGAATCAGGAAGAATGGCATGAATCTGTCTGACAGTAACTGTATAAATATGCTCAAGTCATTTAGTCTCTCTAATCTCGATTTCCTCATTTGTAAAATGGGCATAAGAGTGTTTATAAAATCTCTCTCACAGAATTGCTATGAGATACATATGAAAGTCACATTTGAGCCCTTCCCATCCTGATAACCCCTCCATCGTGTGGCTTACTGTGCTGATTGGAAAGTTCTTAATTCAGACTACTACCATTTCATGAGTGGCCAAGTTACTGTCACTTTAAATCCTGACTTGTTGGCATCCTTTATGTGTACCTGTTTCAAGTGAGCCCTTTCAGAAACCCACTCACTAATCTGATTTGATTTCCTATTTCCTTTGGTGTTTTCATCTACCTTCCTGAGATATCAGGGAAGGCGTGATCACCTTTTCTGGGAGGGGAGGGGGGAGGTTCTCACCTCCTTGAGAAGTCAGGGAGGTCATGACCACCCTATGTTCTAAAATAAAAGAAAGGGGGAGATGTTGGAATCCTAGTGTTAACTCAACTTGAAACAAGGTGATAACTCAAGGGAGATGTTAGAATCCTAGTGTTAACTTAATGTAATTGATACAATGCTTGTGTTCACACCTTTACTCATTGGAGTTTACATGTTTGGGAGATTTCAGGGTTTAGTATCAGATATCCTAATTCACACCTCCCTTGAAGCTCTTAGGGCCAGAGAGCACTCTGGGAAGAAACCCATAATCCCTCTCTCTTGCATCCCAAGATCTCTCTCTCTTGAAGGAGCAAAAATAGAGTTTCAGTGAGCCCAGTCAAGAGAGGGGAGCTGAATTGAAGGCTGAAGAAAGCAGAGGCAGAAGCAAAGGATAAGCTGCAAGAGCTCTCTCTTGGAACCAAGCAGAGATATAGGTCTCTAAGCTAACCGGGCTATATTAGAGACAATAAAAAAATCTGAACTGGCTGCATTTGGGTAATTATTGATCTGAACTGATACTAAGGCTGCCTCCAGAAAACCTCCCCAAGAAATCTGCTTTCTTCTCCAGAGAGAACGATTATTATTATAAAGAAGAACAAGAACACCACACTGATTCAACTCTATCTACAGATTTCCTGACAAGTTACTTCAACAGCATCCCCCGACCCAAACACACACACATACACACCATTTTTCTAGTTATTCTTTAGAGTTTATATTACCTTATTAAAATATAAGTTCTTTCATGTCAAGGACTGTCTTCTTTGCTTATACTTATATCCCCAGTGTCCAGGAAATGGTTTATGTCGACCTGTCTAAAGGACTATATGTGTCAGCTATTTTTATTCATCTTCCTCATATGACCTTCAATAAATCCTTTGATCCCTCTGTATATCAATTTCTTCATCATGGAATCTCAGATTCGAAGATAGCAATCGATATCTGATCAAGAATCTTCTTTCTTCTGGCCCCCAACAAATGATTATTCTGACTTTGCTTGAAGACCATTAGTACAAGGGGAGCTACTAATACTCAGCGAGACAATGTGACACCATAGCTAGAGCCCTAAACTTGGACTTGGAAGACCTGGCTCAGATCTAATGTCAGATGATAATTACATCTATAAGAAAGTCACTTCATACTTTTAATTCTCAATTACATCATCTACAAAATTATATTAATAATGCTTATTTCACAAGCCTTTAGTGGGGCTTAGATTGGATAAGGAATATGAAATGGTTTGCAAAGTCTTTAGTGTTGGATAAGGAATATAAAATGGTTTGCAATGGATCGCTATGAAAACAATGGAAATAATTATTACCTCCTCAGGAAGTCCATTAGTCATTGAAATTTATATAATTGTGAGAAAACTTCTGGTTACATATAAACCTGGTTTCTATGCAGCTTCTATCCCTTATGTCTAGTTCTGCCCTTAACAGCTAATAGAATAAATGTGATCTCTAATTATAATCCCTATTTTGCTTCCTTCTTAGCTTTGATGTATGGGTCAAGTTAAATAATACATGTTGAAATATTTTGAAAACTATAAAAAAGTAAAAATAATAAATCTTACCTAGGTGTAAGGCAGTGTGTTGTTCCTATTTACAAAAACACCAAATTAAACTGGGAATGAAGAGTGAATGGGTTTTTATGAAAGTACAGCCTGTCTTCTCTCTCCTATCTCCCTCTTACTTTCAAATGCTTGCCCATTCTCCTATCCAAGTGGAGTGTTAACAAGAGTCAGGTGTGGTAGGCAAGGAGCCCAGCAGATGGCACAGCCTACTATGAGGACCCCCGCCAAGAGCATCCTCCACCCCTTATGCTGAATGAGGAGTCAGCCAGAGCACACACAGTGAAAGCAACACTGTCAGCCTTCTTTTGCCAGAGCTGCCAAGAAAGTAGGGGGAGTTTGCAGCTGCAAAGCTTCTTATCCCCAGTGGACCACACAAATTCCCCAGACTGATGTAATTGTGTTACTTTTGTGTTTGCTTCTAATATTCAGGCTTTAAGAAAGAGGGAAACATACACACAAACACATATATCCTACCATCAGCAGGACAAAGGGAAGAAAGGAACATTTTGCATATACCAAGAAGATGGAGCAGAGGCATCCCAGTGATTCTGCAGGGTGAAAAGGTAGAAACTGCCTCCAATGACCTTAAAGAGGAAATAAGCCTAAAAGAGGTCCTTCCTAGTTTAGGAAAACTATAGAAGCAATTCAGAGAAGCAGAAGTCAGCTTTAGACTATAGAATAACAGATCTGAGAATTGGAAGGGAACTCAGATTGTATATCCCTATCCATATGGGGAAGAATCCCATATGACTAACTAACCAATCCATCAGAAAGCATTTAGTAAGCTCTTCTTATGTGCCAGGCACTGTGCTAGACTCTGAGGAGACAGAGATAGAGCCTGCTCTCAAGGATTTTAAACTATGTGTGAAGCAATTTATACACATACACACATATATAAAATATTTAAAAGAAATATAAAGAGATTTGGAGGTGATCATTGAGCCCTTAATTGAATTCAAATGAGAGGAATCCACTATCTCCTGTGGAAGCACCTGCCCTTTTGGTACAGTTTTAACACTTAATTAACAAGAATAGGAAATGTGTACTAAATTTGAGCTAATTCAGCCCAACCGCAACTGATACCCATTGTTCCTAATTTGTCTCTCTGTCTGTTTCTATCTGTGTCTGTTTTTTTTTTCTTGTCTAAGTCATTCTCTGTTGCTGTCCTTATACCTTTCTCTATTTCTCCTCTTTCCTCTCTTCATTCTCTGCTGTCTCTTTTGTGTCTCCTCTATCTGTGTTTCTCTTCTGTCTCTTGTCTTTCTCTTTCTATCTCTCTGTTTCTCTTTCTTTCATACATACAGAGAGAGAGAAAGACAGATATATATATATATATATATATATATATATATATATATATATAGAGAGAGAGAGAGAGAGAGAGAGAGAAGAGAGAGAGAGAGAGAGAGAGAGAGAGAGAGAGAGAGAGAGAGAGCCTTTTATCTAAAAATTTTGAACTAGAAGGAGCTTTAAATACCAACTGGTCTACTACTCTCCCCAATTCAACAGTGAGGAAACTGAATCCCAGAAAAGATATATACCTTCTAGTTAACCACAGATCCAGGACAAGAATCTAGGTTATCTGATCTTCAGGCCAAAGATCCTTTCACTAAACCACACTGCTTTTCAAATGCCTTGTGACAGTGTGATGCCAAAGAAAGAGAGCTGGATTTGAAATTATAAGAAAGGAGTTTGTGTCCTGTCCTTGTTGCTTTTTACCTGTATGAGCCTGGGCAAAACACTTAGCATCTCTAAACGTCAGGTTTGGATTATTGTTGTTGTTGTTTTGTTTGGGTTTTAATTTACAAAATGACACAGCTCTAAATTCATGCCCTAGTGATCCTCTAGTGATCCTTCCTGCCTGCATGAATTTGTGTAAACCACTTAATTTCTTCAAGCCTCAATTTCTTCATTAATAGAATGAGATTTTCGTACTAAATGACCTCTGAAGTCTTCTATCTCTGATTTCTTCAAAAAAGGAGGATCTTGAAGGAAGAAAAAGGGGTACAGGAAGAGGACCTGAAGAAGTTGATCTAGACAACTGTTAGGAGAAACAGCATTGTAATGAACAGGAGATGAGAAAAGCTAATCACTATAATAGAAAAGTAGCAGCCAAAATAGAGGTGCCCTTGGGAAGGAGCATGTGTACAGTGAAATAAATTTAAGGAGGGAGAGAGGGAAAACAGACAGAAAGACTGACAGAGAAAAAACAGAGACTCAGAGGCAAACACAAAGATGGCACAACAAAGAAAGAGAGAAACAGACACAAGAAAACAGAGTTTTCAAACGGACAGACAGAGAAACAAAGACAGACATGGAGACAGAGACGCAGCTATAGAGACAGAGAGAAAGACAAAGAGAGGAGAGACTGAGAGACAGAGATAGTGAAAAATGGAAATGAGACAGAGGCAGAAATAAAGGTGAGTAAGAGATTGATAGAGGAACTAATACTGATAGGCACTCAGGATTCCAAGATTGCCCAGTTTGGCTGAGAAAGGGTCAATAATGGAACAACATTGAAATAAAACCAGCATGTCAGCAGATCTCATATATTTAAACAAAGGACAAGCATTACAATCTAGGCCTGATTTAATGTAAGGGAAAGTCATGACATACAGAGAACTAGACTGCAAAATGGTCTTGTTATAAACCCACAGCTTTCAATGTTGCCTTCAGGGAGACATTTGCTATTGTAACACAGGTATCTGGCAGGATGGTGGCCAGGTCTCTTAGCTCTGTTTGCTCTTGTTTTTCTTCATTCAATAGCTGCAATAACCTTTAGTAAACGATTTGGATGGGAGCATTTTCCAATGAAAACACCTTCTCTCTGATAAACAGTGATTTTACCATCTGTGAAGGTATTTAAGAGGACTGCAGGACACAAACCACTTCCATCAACTTCCAGAAGCTTTTCATACCTGGAAAAAAAAGTTCTGTTTTGGAGGCCAGTGCTTAGTTCTGAATTCTGAGCATGGCTTTGAAATTCAGTTCAATTCAATAAGGATATATAAAATGCCTACTATGTGCCAAACATATTAGGTTCCAAGGATAGAAAGACAACAAAAGAAAAAAAAATGCCTTCAAGGAGATTGCCTTCAACTGGGTTGAATACAACATAGAATTATAATAAATTAAGAGGTAAAAATGGACCTTTAGAGATCTACTCAAACTCCCTCATTTTACAGATGAGGAAACTGAGATGAAGTAAGGTGGAGGAACTTGTCCAGAGTCAAACGGGTAGTAATGAAGATGGGATTTGAATCGACATGTTCCACCTCCAAACCCAATGCTCCCTCCACTATAACATAATGTGTGTTATTTCAAGTCAAGGAGGCAATAAACATTTTTAAGCACCTACTCAGATGCCAGACATAGTGTCAAATTTTGGAGATGCAAAAGAAAACAGAATAGCCCCCTAATTTCCAGGAGCTCATAATCAATGGAGGAGGCAACATGCAACTAATTATATGAATATATTATAGACAGTATAAATTATAACTAATCTCAGAAGAGATTAATTAAGGGGGTCTATGAAAGGCTTCTTGTAAAAGGTAGGATTTCAGCTGAGACTTGAAGGAAACCTGAAAGTAGAGATCAAAAGAGAGCATTATAGACATAGGACACAGGTGATGACAATTCACGGAATCTAGAAATGGAGCTTGGAATATTCAGCAAGGAGACCAGTGTTTACATAGAGAAGATTAAGATATTAGAATAGAAAAGCAAAATAGGACCAGTATTTGATTATCAAGGACTTTAAAAACCAGAAGATAGATACATACATACATACGTTGATAAATAAATAGATGGAATGCAAGTTTTATAAAGTAGATAGCAAGTAACTTCAGGAGAATAGTATATTACCAATGGAATGGATTAGAAAAGATTTTGAGGGACAGCAAAACTGGAACTGAGCATTTAAAGGAAATAAGAATCCCAGGAATTAGAGGTGAGGGAGAATATTCCAGGTATTGGGCAACCACTTATACTCATGGAGGCAGGAGATAGACTTGCACATAAGAAGCATCACATAAGTAGGTGTGGCAGGAATATAAATTGAATGAGGGTTAGCAATGCAAATTGTGACAATAAAATACATTAAATTCAAGTTGTGAAATGCTTTAAACTCCAAAAAAGAGGAATTTATGTTTTAAGTTAGAGGTAATAGAGAACCAATGAATCTTCTTCAGCAAGAAAAAAAGAAGCAATCACTGATTAAGTAATTACTATATATCAGAAATTGTTCTATAAGCTTTATAACTATCTCATGTAAACCTCATAACAAGCCTGGAAGATAGTCATTATCCTCCTCTTGTTCCTCCTCCTCCTTATCATCATCATCATCATCATCATCATCATCTCTATTCATAATGAGGATATTGAGATAGACAAAAATTAACTAACTTGCCTAGTCACCGAACTAGTAAATGGGTTAAGTAGAATTTAAACACATGGGGTCTTGACTCAAGGCTGCCTGTTCTATACACTGAGCTGTCTGTAATAACATTAGAAAGGAGCATAAAATCATCTTAAGAGCCAGGAAAAAAAAATGGAATCTTATTGACCTCTCTAAAGGACACGTGGGATAAGTGGGATATTCATGGAGTACTGATACCTCTGCTGAGAAAGCTTGCTGGGTCTTTTTCAGGACTGCTTATCCACTGTTAATATCCCTACATATACACACACATACACACATACACACACACACACACACACACACACACACACACACACACTCTCACTTATAACTCCAAGAAAGTGTGCATTACTAGCAATGACATCCAGGTACCACATATAGGCGGATGGACTAAAGCAGATTGAGGGAAACTGATAGGCCTCAAACCCATCAGTGAGTTATGGAGGTGTCTACTCCAAGAAGGTGAAGACTTCCCCTGCCAAAATAGGCAGATGAGAATATTTTCTTCCAATGACCAGGAAGGCAGCTGAAGCAGGCACTATAGAGGATTTAAAGCTTGTTCAGACATTGAAGACACCAGGATTATCCACTTCATCCCAGGCCATCAAGGTCTAAAATGAAAGATAAACAACAATACAAATTAGTAAACCTATTTGCCCTATTTCCTCCTTTTCTGGTTTGGAATTTAGCAATGAGGTGAATATTCACGTGAATGAATATAATGGTTAAAGTGACATGTTATCTAGTCCAGTATAGACTCAAATGGCATGGTAGAATGAAGATCTTGTTCCTTTCTGAACACCTGGAGTCACCAATTTGCAAATGAGTGTGTTTATTTGCAGATTGTAGAATAGGAGCTGCCCAAGTAAGGAAAACAGATTGATTCAGGGATTAAAAGGGTATAGTTAATGATAAATACTTTTGAGTAATTTAAAATACAATATGTAAGAAGCAAGTTAATAAAGCAAGCTTTAAAATGTATTGAAAAGATTCAAAAATAAACTTCATTTTGCTTAACATGCCATCTGCCAATTTAATAATGGTAGTCTTTTGATTCAATGGGATAATTTTATTTTAATTTTCCCAATTATGTGTAAAAACAGTTTTTAACCTTTATTTTTTACAATTTTGAATTCCAAATTCTCTCCCACGATTCCTCATTTTCCCCATCATTTAGAAAACAATCAATTTGCTAAAGGCAAAACATGTACAGTAATGTAACATGTATTTCCATGTTAGTCATGCTATGAAGGAAAATGCAAAGAAAGAAAAGGTGAGGAGAGAGGAAGGAAAGAAGGAAGGAAGGAGGGAGGGAGGGAAGAAAGGAAAGAAGGAAGAAAGGGAGAGAGGGAGGGAGGAAGGAAGGAAGAAAGGAAGAAAGGAAGGAAAGAAAGAAGAAAAGAAGGAAGGAAAAGAAGAAGAGAGGGAGAAAGTTTTTAAAAAACAGTATGCTTTTGTCTGCATTCAGATTCCAGCAGTTCATTTTCGGGAGATAAATAGCATTTTTCATCATTGGTTCTTCAGAATTATCTTGGATCTTTGTATTGCTGGGAATATTTAGGCCATCCACAGTTGATCGTTGAACAATATTACTATTACTATATGCAGTGTTTTTCCTGGTACTCCTCACTGCTTTCACTGGTGATATGACTTCTGGGTCAATTGGATTTGAGTAAGGCAGAGTTGGACAAAGTCTTTGGCTCCTCTCTTCCTTCCAGAGTTATCAAAGTCCAACGAAAAGAGTAAAGTCAAAACAACCAAGATGCAGTGGATGACCTTGTCATCTTTGATGTTTGATCAAGCTCTAAATATTCTATAAAGCCTGCTTTAGCTGCCTTCAAGGATGTTAGAACAAATTGCTCTTATCCATCCATTCCACCAGGAGAAGTTTTCACATGCTTGAGGCAGACACCTCCAGTAGGTTTGAGGCTGCTCAATCACCCTCAACCAGATTTATCACATCTGTTGTACTGGTGGCAGTAGCAAACATACTCCAAATGACAAGTGATTCAATGCTTTTGGGGGGAACATAGGATTTTATGCCTCAAAGAGTCCTGTGAAAACTACAAGGAATAACTGCGTAACATCTCCTGAGATAATCTGATATAGGATATTTCAAGTGAATGCAGGAATCTAGGAGAAATTTGGCAATAGAATTATGCAACTTATTTTGTGCCAGAAGAAGATTCTCACTCAATTCCATCATACAGCAGCCTTTTAATCAAGGGAAACAACTGTCAGGGAGACAGATGAAGAATTCAGAACAATTGAAATATGTGTTGGTGAGAATAATTACACCATTAATTGCAGCTTTGACTGTGAATATGTATGGAATGAAGTAATCATCTTTGTTTCCTTCTAAAAAAGAAGTAAATGAACTGGATTTTTCTTTATAAAATGATTTTGTCAGTATAATCTCCCTTTAAAATCTTGTAAATAAATAATTTCCCCAATCTGCCTTGTTTAGTAATTAAATTCTTTCCAGTCTGCCCAGTATGAATCTACCTATGTATTCGCATCTTTTAGACTTTTTAATTGGCCTTGGAAAACCCTACCCATTACCATCAGAAGAATTACTTTATAGATTGCATTGACACAATTAACTTGAATATTTTACCCTCAATGGTATTTTTTAAATGGTTTGAGCAAGAAGATATTGTCAGGGATAATTGAATCTTCTTTCAGTTTGACTTCCTTGATAATGAAAAACTTCTCAAGTGCTTCCAATTGGCAATATTTTAATTAAAATTATTTTGATGACTTGTTTGCATGTATATGTGTTGGGGCAGGGGGACCACATTCTAATTGCAGCAGTTCCTTACAATCAAGAGGTGAATTAAGAGGTTAATAAGAAGACAAACCAAATAAAGACAAATATATAGAAACAATATTAAAAAAATATTGGATAGGCCTTTTTATTGAAAATTAAAACAAATCCCAAACCGTATGGCTAGAGAGCAAGCCAGTAGAGACAGAGACCTAATTTCTACTGGAAACTTGGGCATCAGTCTTTCCCACAGAGAGCCCAGATAGTCTTGCTAAGGCTCTTCTGCAGAGAGAAGACCGATCACTTCAGTGTGTGTAAAATAGATGATGATAAATTGAATTCTCTCTAGTTTCTGGAATATGTCTGGTTCCAAAGGTTCTATTGAAATGTAAATCTGAGGAGACAAACATTGGAGTTCTAAATGTCCTTTTCTCATCAATTTGGAGTTATTTTCCTATAGGTAGTTGCTAGGGGCCAATCCAAAGCTAAGCAGACTGGATTAAATCTTTTACTGTAGGAAAAATCTCTAATTCTGACCTTTCTTACCTGGAATTTATGATATTAGAACTGATTTGAACTGGGCCAAAAACAGCATTGGTACTATGTAAGAAAGGTTTATCCAAGAAAATCAGTATAGAAAATTAGATCAGTATAGAAAATTAAATGTTTAATTTAATGGATTTCAGTAAGTAAATAGTCCTAATCTCTTTACAAACCATCCACATGCTAAGGACACAATGTTCTTTGATTCAAAAGCTCTCTGAAATACTTCAAATCATAGATCTTAGAAATGAAAACTTAGAGATCTAAAGGCTAATTTTACAGAGTAAGAAACTGAGGCTAAAATAGGATGTTATATAAACCTTCTAATGATTCCTTTTTAGCCATCTGGAATTACAGGGAGTAACTTCCTTGATACTTCCATCTTTCTTAATAGGAGGCATTTGATATTATTGCTGAATATAAGAACAATAACTCCTCTAAACCTAGGGCAATTAGATGTCTGTGTACCTTATAAAAATACAGTATTAATATGATACATTATTATATCATTGGGGCAAAAATTATAAAAACAAGAAAACACTATATATTGATGGAAGAGTAATAATGATGCTCCAAAAATGTCCCAAGTTATAAAAAACAAGTCATAAATTTGGTGATTATAAAAGTGTCATGGATTTATACTGCTTTTAAACATTATCTCATAAGCTTTGGTTCAATGACATAATCCTATCTTTGTTGTGTTTTGATAATGTATATATATAGATGTGTGTATAAATGCATACATATATACATACATATGTTGGATTTATTAGATCTAAATAAAATCAGAATGTTAGAACATTTAATATTCATAGGAAATAATTTTCTATTTTTAAAATTAAATATATTTAATATTCATGTCAGGAACAATCTATATAAAATATGACATATTCTAGAAGATAAATGATAAGTTAAGTATAGTTCTCCCCAAATAATTTTTTTTTATTATCACCCTTGAATAGAACTGAGCAAGGCTTCTAAGTCCAGCAAGGATTCCAACTAAAATTTATTATTAAGCACTTGATATAAAAAATTGCATCAAATTATATGGCTTCACAGATAAATATTTTAAGAAGCTAGTTCATGTTGTGGAAACTTTCCCAAATGCTAAGAAATGTAATTTAGACTTAATAATTATAAAATTCTAAATATATGTCTTAGAAGGCTTTTAGCATGATTCTGGAGGTCAAAATGAACCAATAGATGAAGATATCAGTTACAATTTCTCAAATGTAATACAACCTTTCAATTTTATTCAAGTTCTTTAAGCACTGCTCAAGATATGTGGTGGCTAAGTTGAGCCATGAGTGGAGTGCTAAACCTGCAGTCAGGAGGATTCATCTTCCTGAGTTCATATATGGCCTTAGACACTTACTAGCTATGTCACCCTGGGCAAGTCACTTAATCCCATTTACTTTTCTCATCTATAAAATGAACTGGAGAAGTAAATGAAAAACCACTCCATTATCTTTCCCATACCCAAATGGGATCACAAATAGTCAGATGTGACTGAAAAAATTACTGACTTGACCAAGATATATGCAACATTGGGCTGCCTAACCCAATGACATGGAAATATGGAAAATAGACATCATTCATCCATTTGATTTTCCCTATTTGTTAGGTCAATTACCTTCCAGTGGTGAAGAATTTGATTTACATAGTCTCTAAAGATTTAGGGTTTTGATACAATTAACATGATTTCCAGAAAAAATAATTATCTTGAGGATCTCTTAATCTATATCATGATTTCTGCTTTATTTTGGATTTTTTACAGGATATCCTCCATGAGAGTAGCATGAAAATGAAGAAGAATGTTCCCCTTGTCTTATATTCTTCTTAATATTGCTAATCAAATCATCATTATCATCATCATATTTATGTAATGCATTACCATATGCACATTGCAAAGCATTTTATATGGACAATCCGTAATGCAATGGAAAGGGTACTGTCTTTAGAATCAGAAAACATGGGTTCAAAGCTTGCCTCTGCCATTTCCTACCCATGTGATATTGGGCAACCAGTCCATCACTAAGTATTTATCAAGTGCTTACTATGTGTCGGTCATTCTACTAAGCTTTGAGCTTACAAAGAACTAAAATATTCTCTGATCTCACAGAGCTGACATTGCAAGAGAAAATATGGCTCAGAAACTTACTACTATGTGATTCTGGGAACTTATTTAACTTCTCTGGGACTCAGTTTCCTAATTTTTAAAATTAAAAAATCTGACTGGATAGCCTCCTAAGCTTCTTTTGGTTCTAAATTTGTGATCCTTTAATCTCCCTTGATCACCACAATAATTCCATGATGAGGGTGTCATTATTATTTTCATTTGAAATTGTGAAATTTGGAACTCTGAGAAACTAACTTATGTAAGCTCATGCGGCTAAGAAATGAACTTTAGAACTTTTAGACTCCAAAGCCCAGGCCCTTTAAGATACATCATGGTAAAGCATGAACATTATATTGATTTTCTTTGTGGTTGTATATACTAAGGAATCTTCCATGATTTTAACAAAAGCATGTAAGACATCTTGTTGTGAGAAAATCCATAAGAATGTATTTTATTTTACTAATTTTTTTTAGAAAACAAATAAAAAAAATCTAACAATCTTTTATTCTCTCTTCTATCATTCAATTACATAACTGTGAAAATGAGGTCCATTGGGAAAAAATGTAAAAGTCTGCTTGTTCTGATTATATCAACATCTAATTTGATATTCACTGACTTCAATATAATGATGAGAATAGGTAAGAATTGTGAGAAATATATTGGAAAGCATAGAGCAGGAATAAAGAATGAGAGAGGCCAAAAGCCTGTAATCTTCTCAGAAGACTCATGCCTATATATCATGAATATTTTCTTTGGCAAAAGAATCAGTAGGTGCTGAATATAGTGAGCACTGAATAATATCACAAAATTGAATTTATTATATTTTAACAGATAGGAAATGGTTCTTTCCTGATGTTGGAGTAATTCCTGAACCAGCTGTCTGTGTACAGTCAGAATATTGACTTGTTAGAGAAAGAATTAAAGTCAGTCTATAGTGAAGAAAGAAGAAAAATGAGAAGAAAAATTTTGCATGCAATTGAAGCTCAAACTTTTAAAAAGGAATATTGATATCTTTGTTTTTACATCACCTTTCCTTTTGAATATTTCTTTCCCATTTCTTTACTTAGAGAACCATCCTTTATTGGAAGAAATGACAAAGACGGAGGGAGACAGAGAGATAGAGTTACAGGGAGACAGAGCCAGAGAAAAGAATTCAATAAAACTAAAGTATATATCAAACTGACTTTGAATATATGTAATATTCCACATTCATAATATACCCTTTCCCCACCTCACCACCCCTGCCATTCTTTGCAAGGAAGATACAGAAGTGAATCTGGAGAAATCCAGATGAGACAAATGAAAAATGAGCTATAGACAAAAGAAAAGAAATATACCAGCATGTCATTATTATATTTGATCCTTAATTAATGTAAATCAATTTCACTAACAAATACAAAGAAAAGGCCTGAATTTGCAAAGTGAAAAAAAAATCGGACAGTCAAAGACAAGATCAATTTGGAACATAAACTCATTTATTTAGTTATTTGAGAGGGGAAAAGAATAAATATTTATATAGAGTCTACTATATTCCACGTACTATGTTTTTGTTTCTGTTTTTTTTTTTTTTTTTAATATGATCTCTTCTACTTCTCCCAATAGCGTTGGGAGGTAAATGCTGATGAAATCAAGGCAAACATAACTTAAAGACACTTGCCCAAATTCACACAGTAAGAATCTGAAATTCAAGATTTCCTAACTCCTAGCACAGGCTTTGCACTTAAACTCCAAAGACTTTATATAAAAAAGGATGATGGAAGATTTTTTAGCAATATCACTTCTTAAAAAAGAGAGATGCAATGAAGGGTGATGTAAGAGGATATAAAAGCCAACCCATGGGGTGTGGCTCAGGTAAACTGAGGATACCCTTGTAAGAATGAACAAGATGGCATTGGGGAGAAAGGGATCCCACCTGAGGAGCAATGTGGCAGTTCACAAGAGAGACATGCCGGACCTTGGGGGAAAGAACAATGACCATATACCTTATTAGGAAAGGGTTGCTCACTTTGTATTTACATGTAACTTCCTGTAGGGAATCATATATCTGCTATAGGCTAGGATGTGCTTATGTTAAGCTAAAGGAACTAGAGGCATGTACTGAGTAGATAAAAGGACTTTGTAATAAACGGAATCCCACACCATCCTGGTTCTCTTCCCTCATTGCATATGGTCTTTGCTACTCAGATGAACGGGCACTGCTGATCATATAAGACCTGCTTTCCTCAGGAGTTGGGGCCGAGCCCCAACAAGAGATTGCCTAGAGAAGTAGGCAAAAGATTCAACTGAATGATGTCATTCAATGAGTATTCATTGAAAATAAAATGATAGCAAACAAAAGAAATAGGGGAAAGATATATAAAGACTTCTGGGTGGCTTTTTTTTAATCATCAAATACTGGGACATTGGGGACATTTGGGACAGAGCCAGCTATGTTTATAGAAGTACAGAAGTGATGGTAGTACAAGTAGCAGAGCAGTAGTAGTAGCAACAGCAGCTCCAGCAGCAACCAGCAGAAATAGTAAGAGTAGGAATAGGAATAGGAATAGGAATAGGAGTAGGAGTAAGAATAATGTTATTGTAGTAGTGTTATTTTAACACAGCAGTAATTATCATTTATCTAGCTCTTTAATGTTTGCAAGCAACTTTACAAATATTCTTATTTTATCCTCAGAATAACCCTGATAATTAGGAAGTATTATTACCTGTACTTTACAAAACGAGTAAACAAAAGATAATACTGACTTGCTTGGGGTCAGATAGCCAAATTTCTGAGGACAGATTAAAGAAAATAGATGGAAAAAGTAGCTGGATTCTACAATTAGCAGAGAAAATCCTTTTGCAAGAGCTAACACATTTGGGAGGGGGGGGAATTGATGGATAAATTCATAAAGTATCTGAAGAAAGGGAGAAATACCAAAGATGTAGAAAAACCTTGAATGTTAACAGCAAAAAAAAAAAAAAAAAAGGCAAAAACTATTGAAGTACAACTATCTTCTTACTTCTCATTCATATAAAAATCTACATCTACACAGAAATTTAGGGCATCCTTAATAAAGACAATAATAAGCAATAACCAATATTTTGTAAATAACATTCCACAACAAAACAATTCTCTACTGTGCAAAAGTTAATTGAAAGATGGAGAGAATCAACCCCACCCCCACTTTGAATATTGTGTTGATTTTTTTTAAAAGACACACAATTGATTTGATTGAACAAAAAGTTGTTCAAACAGCCTTCTTCCCCCAAGAATGGTTTTTCACTCATACTCTCAAATTATTCAAAAGTTTTCTAATGATATAATAATAGAGATAAAATCATTTTATATAATGACCATCTGATCATAAAATAGGAAACTGTATGTGAAAATGCTTATCATTGCCATGGAAGAAAGCAATTAAAGACTTACAGTTGAAGAAAGATTTCCTATGAATTATGAGATACAACAAATATTTCTGGATTTGTATGACATCCTGCTAGTTGCAACAATCTCCAGAACATTACAGGACCTCCAGGAAGAGATATATAATTATTTAGGAAGGAGAAAGGATAAACATTAAATAAAGCTTAACCTCAAATAGGCACTTTTTTTAAACTAATATTTTTTCCCACTTGATTCTCCCAACAACTCTGGGTGGTAGATACTAATATTATATCCATTTTATAGTTTGACATACATGCTCATACAGAGAAAAATGGATGAATAATATGTATTGTTCAAACTATGACATGCAGTTTTATAAATAACTTGTAGAACTTATTCAGCGTGATGAATCAGAATCCAAAAGAGAGTTTCTGCATAATTTATAATCAATTTATTAATTAAGCTAATCTGTAAGCAATAATTAATGGTCAGTGGTTTCTCAAGATCCTCAAATATCTTAAATCCCTTCTGAATGGAAACTCCCTCAACAACTGAAGCTCAATCCTGATTGGTAAACATTTTATGAAGAGGTGGGCTAAAACTCTTCAGCACCTCTTGCTGAGAATCTGGTCTGTTCATGAGATTCAGTAGTACAAAGCATCTGGACAGGGGAAGGCATTTCCATCCTGATCTCTTTGGTTAGTTTTCTCCTTCAAAAACTGGGGTACTCTAAACTCTAATCAAGTGGATCAAGGACAAGAGATTCTTCTCCTTGCAAAAACTCACCCAGAATAGATTCTATTTATATTCTGACTGGAAATTAGGTCTTGAAGTTAGAGGGAGAGATATCCAATTTAGTTGAGAGGCATGTGCCCTGGGAGTTAGGAGCAATTCTATCACTCAGTCAAGAACTTTAGAGGTTTATTGACTTTTTTCAGGAGTTGGGTCTTAACAGAAATTAAAGGAAAAAGGTGGATGCAAAATTAATAATTAATAATGAATATGATAGTATAATACTAATTACTCTTATCACATGACACCTTCTATGTGTTAATCCCTCAATTTATATTCACAGATTAAGTTTCCTCATGTGGTGATTATCCAGGGGCCAAGACATTCATTATCACATGGTTACATTCACACTTAATGTCAAAATATATGTTGTTTGTTTAAATTAATTTGGCAAGTCTATAGTAGAATTTTTTTACTTCATTCTCCACAATGAATGTTGGTATATAAGTCATAAATATAGTCATTGTATTTTTCTCTTACCACAAACCCTGTAAGAAAAATCACCAAATATCCTGTGAAATGATGTTTCTTTCATGATTTCATAATTCCTTTGGAAGCACAATAAAACTCTGTTTCAGCTCTATTATTTCCACTTTCAGGGAGAACCAAAAGCACCACCTTTCCCTCTAGTTAAAACTTTATTGTATCTTCAATGATATCACTTATGGCTAGTATATCAATATTAATGTGATTCAATTTCTTAATGAAAAGATCCAGTCATTGGTCATTGGAGAAGCATCTAATATTGTAGTATCAACAGGGTAATCCTTAGCACTCTTTGGCACTCTTTCCAAACTCTACTAATATTATTATAGCAGCAGGATAATAAGGCTAAGAGTCATCTAAGATTTTTGACCAAAAGGCATTCCCCAAAGGATATGTAATCAAGAATATGGAGGAAAAACATGAACAAATGATTCTTCAAATGCTTGCATTCTATTAAAAATAAGATGAAAGAATATTCACCAGTAAGATAACAAACACTTCTGATGTTTCACTTTGCATATAAAATTGGTAAATATGACAAAGATGGAAATACTTAATTTTTAATGTGTACATTAATACTAATGTACAATGACAAACATAGTAAATGTACTGTTAATGGAACTTAACTTTGTCCAACAATTCTAGAAAGCAATTTTAAATTAGGCAAAGAAATTGACCAAAATGTACACATGCTGTGCTAGTAACTAACATTGCTAGTACTCTATATTAATGATAAAAAGGAAAGCAGACAGAAAGGTGTAAGGAAGAAGCCAAGATGGAGTAATATCTCCTTGATCCTGTGT
The DNA here is from genome assembly GCF_016432865.1 of Antechinus flavipes. NCBI lineage: Eukaryota > Metazoa > Chordata > Mammalia > Dasyuromorphia > Dasyuridae > Antechinus > Antechinus flavipes. The sequence goes on from NC_067398.1 coordinate 689,509,266, forward strand.
TACTTAACATGTTTATCAGTAATATTAGTAATATCTGACATTTATATTGTACTTTGAGGTTTGGAAATCACTTTATATTATCTCATTGGATTTTCACGTAACAGGGAGTTAAATATTTACACTCACCTAGAGACCATAACTCTTTGAGGACTGGCATCCCCCTTAAAGGCAAAAAGCCAAAAAAAGCTAAGCAGGCATGGAAAAGAGAAGTATAATCTCCCTTTTGACCATTAGACATGTGAATTGTGTGCTTTTCAAGGTCAGCAACTGTCTTTTGTCATTCTTTGAATCTCCAGAGCTTAGCAAAATGCCTGGTACAAAGTAGGGAATTAATAAATGCTTATTGACTGAATAAATACCTGAAAGTCAGAGATTAAAAATAACAGAGGGATAGCACAGACAAGATGATGGTTTGATTTTAAAGTTTCTTGCTAAATCTGTCCCATCCTTGAGCTCAGACCCTACCTGTTTAGTAGCAATGAGATAGAAGTGATGAAAAAGGAGTCAAGGATCTCTGCCAGAATTTTAAAGGAGAAACTATTTGATGTAGAAGTTTCAATCTGCAATGGTTTCCAAGTTCAGATGATACACCATGAGCAAGAGTCAAGACAGTTACAGAGCTTCTTAGTCATTCGTGTAGTCACTGAATTAATAGTTTTATTCTAAATATAAGTCAAATATCCAATTAGATATCTGTTGTATTGTTATAATCCATAATCAGAAGGAAGAAATAGAGCATGAAGATAATGATTTGGGGAATGTAACTAATCAAACACATACTATTTCTTCCCTAGAATCTTAGTTTCAAAGTGATCTATGTTCTGATTATGGATGACTTGGGTCTAGAATTATCAGCAAGGATGCAAGGACATATTATGTGTTTTGTTAGGTAAAATTCATTTCTGTTATTAATTCTATGCAAAAAGTAAACTATCACATACAGTATCCATGACTATCTATTCTTGTAGAGATGGGATGTGAAACCAACTAAGTTTGATTAAGTCCACTCTCTTCTCTACTATGCCTACTTGTCTTTTAATCAAAGGCTTGCATAAAGGTAAATTATATTTGTTCTTTGATTATCATTATGCCATAAGTCTATATTATACAAAGGGACATAGAGTATTTAAAAGTCACATGGAGATACAATAATAATCTTTAAGAATTTGTGAATCAAAGAAAAAATCATAGAAATGATAGGTAATTTCATAAAAAAGTAATAACAATGTGACTGGAAACCAAGATTGGGGGGATTCAGTGAAACATCCAGTAGTTAGCAGATTAAAACATTTCAGCAGATCTAAATATTCTAAGTGACAAAAACAGAAAGAATGTGCTAATCAGTTGGGAATATAATTTTTTAAAAAACTACAAATTGTTAAAATTCCAATTAAATACCAGATGGAAATTAGAAAATCAAAGCAGATATTAAGAAATTGAAAACAATAAAATTGAACTAATAAACAAAACTAAGAATGGTTTGGTTTTGGAAAGGAATAGATTGTTTAATTGTGTCTGAGTCTTTGTGACCCCGTTTGGGGTTTTCTTTTGTTTTCTGAGGCAACTAGGGTTAAGTTACTTGCCCAGAGTCACACAGCTAGGAAAAGTAAAGTATCCGAGACCAGATTTGAGCTCAGGTCCTACTGACTTCAGGATTGGTGCTCCATCCACTGCGCCAACTAGCTGCCCCTGTATTTGAGGTTTTCTTGGCAAAGATACTGGACTTGTTTGAGTTCTATAAGACTGCACCATTTTGTTGCTTCAGAGAAGCCATTAGTCAGTTTGATGAAAAAGAAAATCAAATTGCCAATATTATATGTGAAAAAGGAAAATTCACAACAAATGAAGAAATAAGGAATATTATTAGAAATTATTCCATATAACTATATGCCTGCTAATTAAATAAAAATGAAATAAATAGCTACAAAATATAATAATGCCCACATTAAAAGTACAAATATACATAATTTAAATAACTCAATTTGAGAGGAAGAAGTTGTATAAAGTAGATATTAGGTTCCAAAGGTAAAAACTGTCAAAACAAATGGATTCAGAAGTGAATTCTATGAAAAAATACAAAGAAAAAGTCAATTCTAATTTTATAGAAACAATTTGCAAAAATAGGGGGGAAAGAGGTGTTTCTATGGCACATATATTCGTATAAATAAACATAATAACAATCATATCATTATATCAATTAATGCAGAAAACACTTTGACAAAATATGACATCTATTTCTGGTAAAAAAAAAAGTATTAGAAACATAGGAATAAATGGACTCTTTTTTTAGGAATCATAAATAGTACATATCAAAAACCAAGAGCTACCATTAAATATAACAGAAATAAACTAGAATAATTTCCCATAAAATCAGGGGTGAAATAAAGATTTCTACTGTCAGCACTTCTATTTGATACAATACTAGAAATATTGACTTTATCAATTTAGACAAGAAAAATAAATTGAGGGAACAAGCATAGGTAAAGAAGAAATACAATTTTCAGTTTTTGCAAATGATATTATAATATACTTAAAGAACCTAGTAAATGAACTAAAATTTAATTAAAGTCATAATTTCAAGAAAACTGCAGGATACAAACTATATTCACATAAATCAGAAGCATTTATTCATAAAGCCTTTAAAGACCAGCAAGAAGTATTTAAAAAAAGAAATTCCATTTAATTGCTATAGAAAGTTTAAAACTCAGGAGTCTACCTTCTAAGATATAAACATTACGTGTGTGTGTGTGTGTGTGTGTGTGTGTGTGTGTGTGTGTGTGTGTATTATATATAAATTAAAATACAAATCACTGCTTATGGAAAATCAGACAATTGTAAAAAAATATATTAATTGGTCATGGATGGAATGAATCAACATAATAAAATTGACAATAATGCCTAAATTAATTTATTCAATATCAATCAAAACAACAGATTACTCTATAAAAATAGAAAAAAAAATGAATTCACATGGATGCCAAAAGGGTCAAGAATCTCACAGGAAGTAATGAAAATAAGTAGGAACAAAATAGAGAGAGCTGTATCAGGTATTAAATTATACTACAAAGCAGTAATTCTCAAAACAATTTGATACTACTTTTTTAAAAAATAGAGTGTTCAATCTACAGAAAATTAGTACATTTTAAAAGCTATATGGAAATAAACAGTCAACAATCTAATATTCTGTATATACAAAGATCCCACCTATTAGTTGAAAAAACCTGTGTAACAAAAAGTTTGAGCAAATTGGGCTTCAATTTGGAAAAGAGTTAGATTTGATCAATTCCTTACTTGTTCAAAGATAGGTTCCAAATGGATATGTGACCTAAATATAAAAGGTTACATTATACATAAATTAGAGAAACTTGGGGCAGGGAGGGAGAAAAACTATCATTACTACCATTTAACAGATTATGAACTCAAGTGATAAAGAAACCAAATCCCTGACTGCATATCAAATAGTGAGAAAGTGACAGAGCTAGGATTCAAATTCATATATTTCATAATTTCCCTATAGAATGTATATTCTTTAAGGACAGAGATTATTTCATTTCATTTTGTTTTGTTTTTTGTGTATGTGTGTGTGCATGTGTATCACTGGTACCTAGCACAGTGCATTTATAATAGGTGCTTAATAAATGGTTATTCGCTGATCATTTCTAAAAAACATCATACCAAGGCTAAACCAACTATTTCCAAGCATCAAATCCATCTAGTAACTTGTTTCTGCAAGATCTTTCAGCTAAGAATGTATTTAATTTACATTTTTAAATACAATTAGAGGTTTTATTTATGACTTTATTTTTAAATATATATTTTTTAATTCTCAAGGACAACACAAAAAAAAGGGAGGAAATTCTAGATTTATATTTAGTTTCAATTTAGTTGTTTCCAATTGTAACCCCATTTGGAATTTCCTTGACAAAGATACTGCAATGGTTTGCTGTTTCCTTTTCCAGTGGATTAAGGCAAAAATTGAGCAACTTGCCCAGGATCCCACAATTAGTGAATGTCTAAGACTGGACTTGAACTTAAATCTTCCTGGCAGGCTGAAGTCTGCTTATGTTGTAATGTTCAGGCTAGCTTCCTGGAGGTCCTCAGGATCAGCCCAAGTCCTTGGTCTTAGGGGAGAAGTGATGAAGGCAGAACAGCTATCATGAGGCTGGTCAAAGACAAAATGTCTCTCTTTGCCAGTCCTTCTCAGCCCTTATATACCTTAGCACAATTACATCATTACAGCATACTGAATATGTGTGAATTAGAGAACCATCATCTCATCAAATCCACTGAGTTAACACCTTGTTTCAAGTATACTTCTCCAGCGTTCAGACCCTCTACAATCTGTTCATTATTCTATGGCTCCCATGATACACAAAAGCAAAACAATTTAGCTATAATGAAACCCAGTGTTAACATTATCTTTGGGGTCCATGATTAATAGAGTGGCCTTACTAGTAAGAATGGATTGTATACCTATATTTTTGCCTCCTTGCATTTTTTTAAATTTCCTTCACAGGCTAATTGTACAATATTTCAGAGTCCGATTCTTTTTATACAACAAAATAATGGTTTGGACATGTATACTTATTTTGTGTTTAATTTATACTTTAATATATTTAACATGTATTGGTCATCCTGCCATCTAGGGGAGGGGCGGGGGAAAGGAGGGGAAAAATTGGAACAATTGTCAATGTTGTAAAATTAGCCATGCATATAACTCGTAAATAAAAATCTATTATAAAAAAAAAAAAAAAGAATGGATTGTATAAAAAAAAGAAAAAGGAAGGGAGAAGAGAATAGGCATTTATGCAACATTCATTGTGCTCCAAGTACAGTACTAAGTGATTCTTACACATTTTAATTCATTTAATCTTCACAGCATCACAGATAGATGCTATTATTATCCCCATTTTATAGTTTAGAAAACTGAGGCAAACAAAGTTCCAGAAGTTTGTCTGGATTCAAAAAGCTTAAAAGTGTCTAAATCTAGATGTGAAGTCTTCCTGAATCCAATCTCAGCTTTCTATCCACTGTACGACCAACTGCCTTTAAAACCAAGTCCTATTGATATTTACCCATGATATGCAATTAGGCAGAGCTCAACAAATCATATTATAGTCCAGTTTAGTGGAAATACTTGTATGTTTGTGCTAAAGTTATAGAATCTAGAGTCAAAGTCTAGCTTGACAGCTTACCATCTACATGGCTCTATTTTGATAGAAACTTTTGAGACCTATACTTATTCCTCCATTGAGGTGGATGGATTATAGAACTCATAAATTACTTTTGAGCTCTAATTTTATGTTTGTATGATACCCCAGTGTAGGTAGTATATCATTCATTGATGTGACTGGTTCTGAAAAATTGCATTAGTCTCACATGACTCTTCTTTGAATCCATTTCCACCAGTAAATGCTAATGTTGGACTGCAGAGGGGATCCATGCCTCATCCCTTAATAGTGTGAAATGAAGGCATTTATAGGGTTTTTTTATATCCTAAGATTTAAATGGGTAGTCTATGTGTTTCTTTGGTATGCATGTTATGTTAAAAGATTTAAAGAAGGGTTCATTACCATAGAATAGAATTCATCTAGATGATTTGTGGAGTGTGTGGACAGGAGTTACACAATCAAAAATACTCATTTTCTTGAGTTCAAATGACTTGAACTCAAACATTTACAAGGTGTGTGACCCTGAAGAAGTCATTTGACCCTATTTGAAGCAATTCTTCATCAGTGAAATGAGCTAGAGAAGAAAATGGCAAAACACTCCAATGCCTGTCAAGAAAACCCCAAATGGGGTGATGAAGATATGGCCATAACTGAAATTATTGAATAACAACTAAATATTTCATTATGTTCTGCATTATAACTTCTTTATCCATTTCTCAGTTGGCAAGTATCTTACTTTGTTTCCAGTTATTTGCCAATATAAAAAGTGCTACCATGAATATTTGACCATATGTGGGCCTTCTTTTTTTTCATTGATTGTCATTGATAGACGTATAGCAGTGAAATATCTCAGTCAAAGAGTATGGGCATTTCAGTTTCTTTTCTTTTCTTTTTTATATGATTCCAAATTGCTGTTCAGAATGATTGAGCCAATTCCCCATTCTACTAAGATGTATTAGTGTTCCTGTCTTCCCATGATCCTACCAATTTAGGCAATTCTCATCTTTTGTCATTTTTTGCCAGTTTGTAAGTCTCACAAATTTTGAATTTTCATTCTTTTCATTATTTTTTGTGGTTCTTAAGAATTTTGAATCAAAGCAACTACAAAGCATAGTGTTTTGAGTACTAGTTTTGAAGTCAGAAGGATCTGAGTTCAAATACTGACTCAGACACTTAAACACTATTATCTGTATGACCTAAGTGAATAACTTAACTCCAATTTCATCATTCACACATGCAAAAAAAGTTATAATTTCCTTATGTGGAAAACTATTCCTATTATTAGAATATGTCTCTTTGGCCAGTCCACTCATTTGTATTTTTTGTTTGTTTGAAGCTTTTTATTTTCAAAACATATGCACTGATAATTTGACAACATTGACCCTTGCGTAGCCTTGTATTTCAGATTTTTTTCCTCCTTCCCCCCACTCACTCCCCTAGATAGTAAGCAATCTAATATTTTTAAACATTTAAAATATATGTTAAATCCAATATGTGTAAACATATTTATACAATTTTCTTGCTGCACAAGAAAAATATTTAAAAAATAAAGCAAATGAGTAAGAAAACAAAATGCAAGGGAACAACAACAAAAAGAGTGAGAATGTTAAATTGTGATCCACATTAAGTTCCTACAATCCTCTCTCTGGGTGTAGACAGCTATCTTCGTCACAAGACCATTGGAACTGGCCTCAATCATCTCATTGTTGGAAAGAGTCACGGTCATCAGAATTGATTGCTGTATAATGTTGATGTTGTGTACAATGATCTCCTGATTCTGATCATTTTACTTAGCATTAGTTCATGTAAGTCTCTCCAGGCCTTTCTAAAATCATTCTCCTGATCATTTCTTATACAGCAATGATATTCCATAACATTCATATACCATAACTTATTCAACCATTGTCCAACTGATGAGCATTCACTCAGTTTCTAGTTTCTTGCCATTACAAAAAGGGCTGCCACAAACATTTTGGCACATACAGGTCCCTTTCCCTTCTTTAGTATCTCTTTGGGATATAAGCTCAATAGAAACACTCCTGGGTCAAAGAGTATGCACAGTTTGATAACTTTTTGAATATAGTTCCAAATTGCTCTCCAGAATGGCTGGATCTGTTCACAGTTCCAGCAACAATGTATTAGTGTCCCAGTTTTCCCACATCCCCTCTAACAATCATCCTTGTCTTTTCCTGTCATTTTAGCCAATCTGAGAGTTGTATAGTGGAATCTCAGAGTTGTCTTAATTGCATTTCTCTGATCAATAGCGATTTAGAGCACCTTCTCATATGATTAGAAATAGTTTTAATTTCTTCATCTGAAAATTGTCTGTTCATATCCTTTGACCATTTATCAATTGTAGAATAACTTGAATTCTTATAAATTTGAATCTCTATATATTTTAGAAATGAGGCCATTATAAGAACCCTCAAGTTTAAAAATGATTTCCCAGTTTATTGCTTCCTTATGATCTTGTCTGTATTAGCTTTATTTGTACAAAACTTTTTAATTTAATATAATCAAATTTTTCTACCTGGTATTCAATTATGAGTTCCAGATTGTCTTGGACACAACTTCCTTCCTTCTCCACAGATCTGAGAGATAAACTGTCTTCAGTTCTTCTAAATTACTTATAGTATCACTCTTTATGCCTAATAATGAACCCATTTAGATCTTATCTTGGTATGTGGTATTTGGTGTGGATTGAGTCCTAATTTCTTCCATATTAATTTCCAATTTTCCCAGCAGTTTTTGTCAAATAGTGAATTCTTATCCACAAAGCTGGGGTCTTTGGATTTGTCAAACACTAGATTGCTATAGTTATTTATTATTTTGTCATGTGATGCTAATCTATTCCACTGATTGACTATCTATTTCCATTTTATGGAGGAATTCATTCCATTCACATTCACAGTTAAAATAACCAATTCTGTATTTCCTGCCATTTTATATACCCAAAGTTATGCTTTTCTCTTTCCTTTCCCGTTCCCTCCTCCCCAGTATTTTACTTTTGATGACCATCTCCCTCAAACAGCCCTTCCCCTTTAGAGCCCCATCCTTAATACCTCTGTTTTCCTTTCTATTAGTCTTTCCCTTTCTTTTCCTCTTTTTCCTCCTACTTCCCTATAAGTAAGACAAGTTTCTCTGTGCAACCAAATATGTCTGATATTCTTTCTTTGAGCCAAATCTGATGAGTATAAGATTCATACAATGTTCTCCTTTCCTTCAATTATAATAGGTCTTCTTTGCCTCTTTGTGAGATATAATTTCTTTTATTTTTCATTCTTTTTCCTTTTTTCCCAGTACAATTCCCTTTTATCTCTGGTTTGTTTTTCCTACTATCATAAAAAAATCAAATTATGCCTGCACTCTCTAAGTATACCCATAACAGAATTATAGTTCTCAAGAGTCCTTTTTACTTTTTTATATTTCTCTTGAGTTCTATGTTTGGAGATCAAATTTTTTTGTTCATTTCTGGTCTTTTCATTAGAAATTAGTGAAATTCATTTATATCATTCGATGTTCATCTTTTTTCCATGAAAGATAATGCTCATTTTAGCAGGATAACTTATTCTCAGCTGTAATCCAAGTTCCTTTGCCTTTTGGAATATCAGATTCCAGATCCTTTGATCCTTTAAGGTAAAAGCTCCAAGATCCCAGGTAATCCTAATTGTGGTTCCCCAAGATTTAAATTGTTTTTTTTTAATGGCTGCTTGCAATATCTTTTTCTTGGTGTGATACTTCTGAAATTTAGCCATGATATTCCTTGGTGGTTTAATTTTAGGGTCTCTTTCAGTAGGTGAATGGTGAATTCTTTCAATGGTTATTTTATCAGGGTAGTTTTCCTTTATGATTCCTGTAAGATGTCTAGGTTCTTTTTTTCATCATTACTTTCAGAAAGTCCAATAATTCTGAGATTGTCTTTCCTAGACCTATTTTCCAGGTCAGTTGATTTCCTAGGAGGTTTTTTATATTTTCTTCTATTTTTTTTTTCATTTTTATTTGTTTTAGTTTGACTGATTCTTGAAGTATCATTGAATCATTCAATTCCATTTGTTAAATTCTAATTTTTAGTGTCTTATTTTCTTTAGTTACTATTTTTAGCTCCTTTTGCATTTGGACAATTGAATCATTTTGTTCATTGCGTTTTTTTTTGCCATTTCACAAATTTTGTTTTTCAGTGAATTGGTATCTTTTTCATATCTATTTTGTAGGGCCTTATATGCTTTTTCCATTCCTTCTTTCAATAATCTCATTTCCTTTCCCCATTTTTATTCTAACTCTCTTTTTAGATCCTTTATGAAATCTTCCCACAAAAGCCTTGTGAAATAGGGACCAGCTCCTATCTCCCTTTGAAACTTCATCTGGAGTTTCTTTGCCTTTAGGAACCTCAAAATTTGAGGTCTGTTCTTCCCTTTCTATAAAATATCTATGGTGAGAGTTGTTTTGGGTTTTTTACTTTTTTTTTAAGGCTTAACTCCACTCAGTGTAAAGGATCAATAGCTGCTTTAGTTTGTGCTGGGGCAGTTCTGCTGATTGGTGCTGGGTAATTTTCGCTACATCCAGGTTCTTCCAAGGCTCAGTGGTTTATACTTTGCCTTTTGTAGCACGTCTGCCAAATCACCTGCTTGCAAACAGGACAGAGTGGCCTAAGAGGCTCACAAAAGACTCCCAGGCTACAATGCTCTGACTTGCCACTTCAGCTTCTTGCCAGGTTCCCTGTGCTGAGGTCTGGGCTTGGCACACTGAACCCCTGCCCGTTTGAAACTCATCTGTTCTGAAGTTCTTCCAAGGTATCTTCTTCTGAGAATGTGTTGTACTCCAAATATTTTTGAGTTCTTTAATTCCAAAACTAGTTTAAAGGCTTAATCTGCTGTTGATTGAGAGAAGGTCAGAGGAGGTCACAGAAAGTTATGACTGCTCTCTGTCATCTCTCATTTTTTTTAAATTGGTAAACATTTATTAAGTGTCTATTATATGCCAGGTATTGTGCTAAGTATTTGCAATACAACAAAAAGCAGAAAATAGTACTTGTTCTCAAGGAACTTACAATCTAGTGGAAGATTTAACTGCAAATAAAAATGTACAAAGCAAGATATAAACAAGATGAACAGAAAATAATGAACAGAGGAAAGACATGAGTCCTAAGAAGGTTGCAGAAGGACTTAGGTAAAAGATGTGGTTTTAATTGAGATTTAAAGAAAACTGGGAAGTCACTTGGACACTGGTACCCAGAGATATTACCTGACTTCCCTGATCTTATGCAGCTGCTAAGTAGCAGAATTATAATCTGAATCAAGGTTTTGTGAACATAAAGTGAGCAGATCATACCAATGCATCCAAGGCAAAGACCAAAGAGCTCCTGCCTCTAATCTTGGTACAAAATCAATTCCTTCACTTTAACTTTGACTTCACTCAAAGCAAAATGTGAATGCAGTCAAGAGTCCAAATCCTTTCCTTCCACCAATATCTGCTTGTCTCTGACTTCCATCCATTTATTAATATGACTTATCCTGCCTCACAACAAAATAGATCAGCTAGAACAATCAATACAAAGGCATCCAAAGGTTGGAGCAAAACTAATCCAACATGGTTTGCCATCCCTCATGAATACATGCAGACCAGATCCTGGTAACCAGAAGATTCACAAAAGGTGAGCTAGTCATTTGTGTCAATAAAAATTTGCTTCCAGAGCCCAGATTATGATGATTTTATATTTTGAGGTCATGGCAATAGGACAAGATATGCAACCCATGGACAATGGGGAAGAATGATCAAAACAGAGGTAGTTTCGTGTATGCTGATGGAATGTGACCTTTTGGCACTTGGCTGTAGAGCAGTCGTATTTAATGAATGCCTGAGATGATTTTCATTTCCAATCCCATCTTATTCCGAGGTGACATTTCTTCACTACCAAGCCAATATTGCAAATCTGTTTTTAAAGGCTATTTAGTTTTGAGATGCTTAAAAGGTGTGTCCCATCACTAATTCTGTGACTGCCTAAGATATTTCTATGGGACTGAACAAAGGTGACCTCTGCCCCTGTTTGTTATCTTTCTCCATGCAAGTCCTTTTCAGTCCAATTAATTTAGGAAGTGTATTTTTTTCCCTTCAATTCAAGTGGCAGCTTTCATAAATATTAATCAACCACAAATAAATGCCTGGGATCAGTGGGCCATGTCACACAAAGGGAAAACATATATTGCACCACTTCAAACCCCTCCCCAACTCTTGGTATATGCGCAGATGCCTAGAATCTCCCAGGCTACTACTCTTCACATACCTACTTAATTAGGAGCCTAAGTAGGTCACATGAAACAAAAATAGAGGAAAATAGGATTAGAACATAGATTTGACCATGACCCACCCCCCTCCATTCAGCAATCTTCCATGACTCCCTATTACTTCTAATATGTATATAAACACCTTAACTTGATATGTAAAACCCTTTCAAAGCTTAGCTCTTAGCCTATCTTTCAAATATTATTTCTGATTGTTTTCTTTCACATTTTCTCTGTTGCAGTCAAACTGGCTTGCTCAGTATTTGCTGAACTTGACATCCTATCTATTGTGTCTGTGCTCTTATGTAAATTGTCCCCTACATTCAAAATATATTCCCTCCTCACTTGTGCTTCAAAGAATCCTCAGCTTCCTTCAAAGCAAAACTTAGCTGAAGCCTTCCACACTAATTGTTAGCATTATTTCCCACTTAAAATGGCTTTGTATGTCATTACACTTCATACCTGTTATTTAAAGTCAATTTTGAGGTATAGTGCATAGAATATTATACATATAGGTGGGATGATCCAAGTTTAAATCATGCCTTGGAGAATTGCTTCCTGTGTGATCCTGGTCAAGTTTCTTAACCTCTCCTTATTTTCAATTCCTCTGTAAAATGAAAATAATTGTAGCATTTACTTTCTAGGGGTGTTGGAAACATTGTTATTGTTGTTCTTATCATTATTCAACCTCCATCCTAGAGAATGTAAGTACCTTCAGGATGAAAGCTTTTTTTCTTTTTTGTCTCTGCAACCTCAACATCTATTTGGAAGGCAACTCCAAAGGCCATCCAAAACAACTTATATACCTTAATGAGAATCCTTTCTATGACAGACCTGAAAGACTGGGTTCTGAACTTTTCTTGAAGAAATCCATTGATGAGGAATCCACTCTCTTCATTCAGCTTTGGAATGACTTTAGTTTGTAAAGTCTCCTACCCAAAATCATAAGAATTTTTTTCTGCCTGTCATTTTCATTAATTATTCCTTATTCTTCTCTCTGAGGATCAAGAACATATCTTTAATGCTTCAGAGATTTATGACTTCAACTCTATTGGTATTCCCTTTATCAAACCAGATAGTAACCTCTCTAGAACTAAGCAGAAAGCCTTTACAAATTGCTGTGCCCCAGATTTCATCATCTTATGGTGAACCATCTTCTAATAAGTTTCTCTCAGATTAGCTCTGTTGGTACTCACATGATAGATATATTAGTCATCAGCTTTATTTCCACTGGAAAACTTTTCTAGGGTCAGATTTTATGCTTTAGTGCTGGTCTTTGGAAACTACCATATCACAATAAAACTTTGGATAGAGATTTTAGCTTTATGGTTCTTGTTGTTCCTCTTCTAGAAAGACATATAAAACAAATGGAGAAGGCATTATGGTTCTAATTGAAAAGACTGTTGGGTTTGGATTTGAGAAGACCTAAATTTGAATTCTGGCCTTGTCAATTACTACTTGTGTGACCCCGAAGAATCACTTCATTTTTCTGAGACTGAGTTCTCTCATGTATAAAATGAAAGCCTTAAACTGGATGACATCCAAGATCTTTTCATTCTCTAACTTTATGATCAATCAATGGCTTCCATTTTTTAAAATTTTTAATCATATAATAAAGGATGATTGCTTTCCCCCCCTTCACCATTAAGCCCCCTCTAAATAGACATACACATAGAACTCTAAGCAGTTAAATTGAAAAAAAAATTAAAAGACATCATTTTAATAAATATCCAAACATTGCAAATCAATAGGAACATACTGGGAGAATTATACTTTTAAGTTTATATGTTATATTTTTACAGTATGATCTTCATCACCCCAACATTCAAGTGATAGGGTCTCCTCATTGATTCACTTCCTGCTTTGCTGATACTATTGTCAATCAGTCAAAGCAGATGCTTCAGACAACCAGAAGGGGAGGATGAATAAAACAATCTAAAAAGAGTCCATTAGAAAGGATGTTGTGTTTCCCATGAATCTTCTGCACCTCTCTTAATAACCAAGAGTTACTTTGATCTTAAGAAGGAAACAGAAAGAAAGGGAGGTAAAACAGTAGTTCAGAGAAGAATTTGATTTTAATTGATGCCAGTGGCTTGAAAGGTGTAGTGAAGTATAATGAGAGGGGGATGGGACTGTTGCATGGTCTGAGCTCAGATTTTCACAGGACAAATTAGAATGTGAAATCAGCCTTGTTTTTACATGACCTCCAGCCACCCAAGTTGTTTCTGTTTAAAGACAGCTGTATTGCAAGACTACTCTTCAAAGTTACTGGAACCAGAAGATCTGGGGCTAGATGGATTCTTAAGGATTATCTAAGTCATTAATTTAAAAAAAAAAAAGATTTTTATTAATATTTTTTTTCTTTTTTCCTCCTTTCTCCCAGAAAGAAATTCTTTATAAGAATGTTTTTTTTTTAATAAAGAGATAATAATTCAGCAAACCTGAACATGCATCTAAACAATCTTACATTACATGTAATGTGAAATTCCCACTACTATAAAAGACAAAGGAAAAGTGTTTTCTCCTATTTCTTATTTGGGACTCATCATTATGATTTTGCAACATTTAGTCAATAAGGCAATTTATTAAGAGCTTACTATTTTCTAGGCACAATGCAAAAAGTATTGTTTCAATTATTTTGTTGTTGCTGTTCTTTCCTTTCAGAATGTTTAGTCTCTGTATCAGTCTATTTATGTAATTTTGAAAAATCCATTTATGGTAGTTTTCAATGATTCTTTCTGTCATGATCTATAATTTCTTATACCATAGTGACATGTCTTCACCTTCATGAACCACAAATTTATTAGACATATACCCAAGCAGTAAACATCTACTTCATTTCTAGTTCTTTGCTCCCACAAATAAGTGCTACTATAATTTTCTTGTAGCATATAGAGCTTTTCATTGACCTCCTCATGTCAACCTTCACATTTTATAAATAAGGAAACTGAAAAAGAGGAAAAGGAAAATCATTTCACTGAGGCAGTAGTCAGTACTAAATACTGGAAAATTTGAACCCAAATCTCACAATTCTAAATGTAGCATTCTTTATTCTATTCTGTAATTCTTAGAGAAAGAATTTTAAGGGAGATTATCTGAACTGTTTAGCCTAAGATAACATTTTTGTCCTAGATTTGGATTTAGGAAGCCCTGGATATAAAATCTTCTTGTAATACTATAAGCAACTCACACAAACTTTCTGAACCTCAGTTCAATAATAGCAAAATTAAATAGCAAGAATTTATATAGGATATATTCAAGGCAATGTGCAAAGGTTTTTACCAATATATAGAAGATATATTGTAGCCTACCAAATGACTATATGATCATTCAATTATTCAGTACTTTTAAAATGCCTACTGTGTGGTGGGTGGAGCCAAGATGGTGGATAGCAGACAGGTCTTAGATCTTTCTGGCATCCCTCCAATCAACACCAGATTAAGCATCTGTAGTGTTTTTGGAGTGACAGAACCCACTTGGAATATAACAAATTTCCAGTAGAAGATATTTTTGAAGCACTTCAGGAAAAAGTCTGTCTTAATCAGGTCAGGGGAGGAGGGAACAGCCCAGGGCAGATGCAGTGCAGGGACTCAGGAAAGAGTGACATCTGTGCACCAAGGAAATCTACTGGGAGACTCTTAGCCAAAATACAACAGTGTTTGCTACTGTTTCAGAAGCCAGTGGATCAACAGAATAGCTGTGGAACCTCCACTGCAATTACAGAAGTCAAATAGTGAGTTCCCAGCATGGGAAGAAAGTCAACAGCACTGGTCCCAGGGCAGTGTGTAGCAACTTTTGCTTGGAGAAGAAGTTTGAGACAATATCCTCTTTGCAAAAAAGCAAAAAGAGTTCTGACCATAGATAGCTTTTATGGATACAATGAAAAAACAAACTCAAACCCTGAGAATTTTTTTGCCTAAAGGCACAACAAATCCATATGAAGTCTCAAAGAGTGATGCAAATTGCTCTCCATCTCACAACACTATCTTGGAAGAATTGACAAAGGATCTTAAAAGAGCATTAGAAGAAAAATGGGGAAAGGAAATGAGAATTTTACAGGAGAGTTTAAGAAGGAAACAGAAATTATCTGAAAAAACTCCTTAAAAATGGATTTAGCAAAATGGAAAAAGAATATAACACCTTTAAAAATAGACTTGGTGACATGGAAAAAGAAAACAACTCATTGAAAAATTTGTGAAATGGAAAAAAAAATCCATTGAACAATACAACCCATTTAAAAGTACAATTGGTCAAATGCAAAAGGAGATAAAAATGCTAATTGAAGAAAACAATTCACTAAAAATTAGAATTTAACAAATGGAAGTGAATGACTCAATAAGATATCAAAAATCAGTCAAAAAAACCAAAAAAATGAAAAAAGAGGAAAATGTAGAATACCTCTTTGGAAAGACAACTTACCT
Organism: Antechinus flavipes; assembly: GCF_016432865.1. Taxonomy (NCBI): domain Eukaryota; kingdom Metazoa; phylum Chordata; class Mammalia; order Dasyuromorphia; family Dasyuridae; genus Antechinus; species Antechinus flavipes. The sequence goes on from NC_067398.1 coordinate 689,525,136, forward strand.
GGTAAATAGAATAAGAGATACAATCTAACATTTATTGGACAACCTGAAAAACAAAATGAAAATAAAAGAGACTAGAAGACATTTTTCAAGAAATCATAAAGGAAAACTGCCCTGATGTCCTAGAAACAGAGGGTGAAATATCCATTGAAAAAATCTAGTGATCACCTCTTGAAAGAGACAATAAAAGGAAAAATCCAAGAAATATCACAGCTAAATTTCAGAATTATCAGATTAAGGAGAAAATATTGCAAGAAGTAAGAAAGAAACAATTTTAATATCGAGCAGTCACAGTCAGGATTACCCAGGATCTAGCAATTTCCACTTTAAAGGATCAAAGGGTAATGTCTGGCCAAGATGGTAAAGAGGATACACACATCTATCTAAGCTCTTTCTTGCCCTAAGAATACTTTTTTTTTCGTGATATGTCCTTGGAAGTAGTGCTTGACTGAAAAAACCCACGAATACATTACCAACAGAAAATGTCCGTGAAATTTGCCAGAAAAGATCTGTTTTTGTTTGCAGGCAGGGATGGTTAGATCAGGCACAGACAGTAGGCAGGCAGCATGAGCACAGAAGGCAGCTCACACTGAGCAGACTGGAGAGGGTGTGGTGTCTTTGCAGTTGTCAGAAAACTTATGGGGAGAACTTTATCCCATGTGAACTTCATTGCCTTGGCAGCAAACCAGTAGATCAGCAGAAAAGCTACAAACACAGGGGATAAAGACTTCAAACCCAAAAGACTAGGGTCTCTCAGAACCTGACTATACCCACACAATACCCAGAGTGATTCAGCATGCTCTCAAAGTCTCAGAGAGTGGCTGCTGTGCACAGCAGCCATTGCTGTTCCAGTATTAAACCTCCTGTAGTCTATAGAGGAAGCTTGGTAACACAATACTGCCCAAAAAGCATACCACATTTGCTTTTTTTTTTTTTAATTTATTTTTCTTGATTCTTTTTTGTCAAAATGAGCAAAAAATGAAAGCACACTTTAACTATAGATAGCTTCTATACAGATAGAGAGCAGACTTCAAACCCTGAGGAGACTAAAAACAGATTGTCTCCAGATGAATCCCCAAAGCGGGATATGATCTGGTCCCCGCCATACAAGACTCTCATTGAAGAAATTAAAAAGGCTCTTACAAGAGATCTAGAAGAAAAATGGGTAAAAGAAAGGGAAACTTGGCAAGAGGGACTGGATAAATCATCCCACTCATTTAAAGATAGAGTGTATAAAGAAACCAAATCCCTTAAAAACAGAATTAGTGAATTGGAAAAAGTAAACAATTTCAAGGAAAACAGAATTAGTGAATTGGAAAAGAAAATAGCTGTCTAAAAATAAAATTGGAAAAATGGAAAAAAAATTCCATAGAACAAAACAACTCACTTAAAACCTCAATTGGACAATTGCAAAAAGGAATTTAAAAAAGTAAATAAAGAAAATAATTAATTAAAGATCAGAATTGAACAAATGGAAATGGATGACTCAAGGAGACACCAAGAATCAGTCAAGCAAAACCAACAAGTAAAATAAAATAAAATAAAATAAAACAATGGAGAAAAATGTTAAATATCTACTTGGGAAAACAACAGACCTAGAAAACAGATCTAGGAGAGACAATCTGAGAATTATTGGATTTCCTGAAAATTATTATAAAAAAAGAAACTATTTTCCAGGAAATCATCAAAGAGAAGTACCCAAATGTTATAGAAACAGAGGGTAAAATAGACATTGAAAGAATTCATTGATCACCTACTGAAAGAGACCCCCAAATTAAAACCCCAAGAAATATTGAGGCTACGTTCCAGAACTATCAGACCAAGGAAAAAATATTACAAGCAACAAGAAAAAAAAATTCAAATATAGGGGACCCACAATAAGGAACTCAGGATATAGCAGCATCCACATTGAAGGATCGAAGGGCCTGGAATCAGATATTCCAAAAGGGTAAAGAACTTGATATGCAGCCGAGAATAACTTACCCAGCCAAAATGAGCATCATTTTCCAGGGAAGAAGATGGACATTCAATGAAATAGATGAATTTCATCTACTTCTAATGAAAAAAACTTGAATTAAACAAAATTTAAATTAAATTATATTAAAAAAAATATAGCACTCAAGAGAAACATAAAAAGGTAAAAAGAAATCTTTGGAACTTTATTTCTGTTATGAATATACATTAAAAACACATGTATAACTTGGTTTTACAGTTATAACATAAAAAAGAAACTAGAGATGGAAAGGAAATTGTACCAGAAAAAGGGTAAAGTGGGGGTACTACATCTCACGAAAGGAAATCTATTATATCTGAGGGAAAAGAGGGAGAGGGATGAACACAGTGTGTATCTTACTCTCATCAGAATTGACTTAAAGAGAAAAATATTATACATATTTGATTTACAGAGAAACTTCTCCCACCTCATTGAAAAGTGGGAAGGGGAAAATGAAAAGGGAAGGAGTAAGCTAAATGGAAGGAAATACAGAAATTGTGAGGAAAGGGGGTAAGAAAAGGGAAGGAACTTTAAGGTGGGGGGAGGGATCTTAAAAAGGGAGGGCTGTGAGAGGCAAGTAGTGTTCACAAGTTTAATACTGGGGGTGGAGGGGAAAGGAAGAAGGAAAAGAAAAAAGAATAAGCAGGGGTTAAAAAGATGGCAAGAAATATAGAATTAATAATTTTAACCATAAATGTGAAAGAAGTAAACTCCCCCATAAAATGGAAGCAGACAGCAGACTGGATTAAAAATCAGAATCCTACAATATGTTGTTTACAGGAAACACACTTGAAGCAGGGTGATACACACAGAGTAAAGGTAAAAGGCTGGAGCAGAATCTACTATGCTTCAGGTGAAGTCAAGAAAGGTGAAGTAGCCATCCTTATCTCAGATCAAGCAAAAGCAAAAATTGATCTAATTAAAAGAGATAAGGAAGGAAACTATATCTTGCTAAAGGGTACTAGAGATAATGAAGCAATATCAGGATTAAACATATATGCACCAAGTGGTATAGCATCTAACTTTCTTAAGGAGAAGTTAAGAGAGTTGTGAGAAGAAATAGATAGCAAAACTATAATAGTGGGAGATCTCAATCTTGCACTCTCAGATTTAGATAAATCAAATCACAAAACAAATAAGAAAGAAATTAAAGAGGTAAATAGAATGTTAGAAAAATTAGGTATGATAAATCTCTGGAGAAAACTGAATGGTGACAGAAAGGAGTATATGCTTTCTTCTCAGCAGTTCAGGGAACCTACACAAAAATTGATCATATATTAGGACATAAAGACCTCAAAATTAAATGCAGGAAGGCAGAAATAGTAAATGCTTTCTTTTCAGATCACAATGCAATAAAAACTATATTCAACAAAAAGTTGGGTGTAAATAGACCAAAAAGTAATTGGAAACTAAATAATCTCATCTTAAAGAATGATTGGGTGAAACAGCAAGTTATAGACACAATTAATAACTTCACTCAAGATAATGACAACGGTGAGACATCATACCAAAATTTATGGGATGCAGCCAAAGCAGTAATATCCTTAGTGGCTTATTTGAATAAAATAGAGAAAGAGAAGATGAATGAATTGGGCCTGCAACTTAAAAAGCTACAAAAAGACCAAATTAAAACCCCTCAATCAATTACTAAACTTTAAATTCTAAAATTAAAAGGAGAAATTAATAATATAGAAAGTAAAATATATATATATATATTGAACTAATAAATAAAACTAAGAGTTGGTTTTATAAAAAAACAATAAAATTGATAAACTTTTGGTAAATCTGATTAGAAAAAGGAGAGAGGAAAAATCAAATTAGTAGTCTTAAAAATGAAATGGGAGAACTTACCACTGATGAAGAGGAAATTAAAGAAATAATAAGGGCTTACTTTGTCCAACTTTATGCCAATAAATTTGATAACCTAAGCAAAATGGATGACTACCTCCAAAAATATAGGCTTCTCAGATTATCAGAGGAGGAAATTAATTGCTTAAACAGTCCCATTTCAGAAAAAGAAATAGAACAAGCTATTTTTTTATATTTTTATTTTTTATTTAATGATTACTTTATATTGACAACATTATCCCTTGCACTCGTTTCTTTTCCGATTTTTTTTCCCCTCCCTCCCTCCACCCCCTCCCCTAGATGGCAAGCAGTCCTTTATATGTTGGATATGTTGCAGTATATCCTAGATACAATATATGTTTGCAGAACCGAACAGTTCTCTTGTTGCATAGGGAGAATTGGATTCAGAAGGTATAAATAACCCGGGAAGAAAAACAAAAATGCAGATAGTTCACATTCGTTTCCCAGTGTTCATTCTTTGGGTGTAGCTGCTTTTGTCCGTCATTTATCAATTGAAACTTAGTTAGGTCTCTTTGTCAAAGAAATCCACTTCCATCAAAATATGTCCTCATACAATATCATTGTCGAAGTGTATACTGATCTCCTGGTTCTGCTCATTTCACTTAGCATCAGTTCATGTAAGTCTCGCCAGTCTTCTCTGTATTCATCCTGCTGGTCATTTCTTACAGAACAATAATATTCCATAACATTCATATACCACAATTTACCCAGCCATTCTCCAATTGATGGGCATCCATTCATTTTCCAGTTTCTAGCCACTACAAATAGGGCTGCTACAAACATTTTGGCACATACAGGTCCCTTTCCCTTCTTTAGTATTTCTTTGGGATATAAGCCCAATAGAAACACTGCTGGATCAAAGGGTATGCACAATTTGATAATTTTTTGGGCATACTTCCAGATTGCTCTCCAGAATGGTTGGATTCGTTCACAACTCCACCAACAATGCATTAGTGTCCCAGTTTTCCCGCATCCCCTCCAACATTCATTATTATTTTTTCCTGTCATCTTAGCCAATCTGACAGGTGTGTAGTGGTATCTCAGAGTTGTCTTAATTTGCATTTCTCTGATCAATAATGATTTGGAACACTCTTTCATATGAGTGGTAATAGTTTCAATTTCATCCTCTGAAAATTGTCTGTTCATATCCTTTGACCATTTATCAATTGGAGAATGGCTTGATTTCTTATAAATTTGAGTCAGTTCTCTATATATTTTAGAAATGAGGCCTTTATCAGAACCTTTAACTGTGAAGATGTTTTCCCAGTTTGTTGCTTCCCTTCTAATCTTGTTTGCATTAGTTTTGTTTGTACAAAGGCTTTTTAATTTGATGTAATCAAAATTTTCTATTTTGTGATCAGTAATGGTCTCTAGTTCATCTTTGGTCACAAATTTCTTTCTCCTCCACAAGTCTGAGAGACAAACTATTCTATGTTCCTCTAATTTATTTATAATCTCGTTCTTTATGCCTAGGTCATGGACCCATTTTGATCTTATCTTGGTATATGGTGTTAAGTGTGGGTCCATGCCTAATTTCTGCCATACTAATTTCCAATTATCCCAGCAGTTTTTATCAAATAATGAATTCTTTTCCCAGAAGTTAGGGGCTTTGGGTTTGTCAAACACTAGATTGCTATAGTTGACTATTCTGTCTTGTGAACCTAACCTTTTCCACTGATCCACTAATCTATTTCTTAGCCAATACCAAATGGTTTTGGTGACTGCTGCTTTATAATATAATTTTAGATCAGGTACAGCTAGGCCACCTTCATTTGATTTTTTTTTTTCATTAATTCCCTTGAGATTCTCGACTTTTTTATTGTTCCATATGAATTTTGTTGTTATTTTTTCTAGATCATTAAAATATTTTCTTGGAAGTCTGATTGGTATAGCACTAAATAAATAGATTAGTTTAGGGAGTATTGTCATCTTTATTATGTTCGCTCGGCCGATCCAAGAGCACTTGATATTTTTCCAATTATTTAAGTCTGACTTTATTTGTGTGGAGACTTTTTTATAATTTTGCTCATATAATTCCTGACTTTCCTTTGGTAGATAGATTCCCAAATATTTTATGGTATCAACAGTTATTCTGAATGGAATTTCTCTTTGTATCTCTTGCTGTTGAGTTTTGTTAGAGATGTATGAAAATGCTGAGGATTTATGGGGATTTATTTTGTAGCCAGCTACTTTGCTAAAATTATGAATTATTTCTAATAGCTTTTTAGTAGAATCTCTGGGGTTCTCTAGGTATACCATCATATCATCTGCAAAGAGTGATAGTTTGGTTTCTTCATTGCCTACTCTAATTCCTTTAATATCTTTCTCGACTCTTATTGCCGAGGCTAGTGTTTCTAATACGATATTAAATAATAATGGTGATAGAGGGCAACCTTGCTTCACTCCAGATCTTACTGGGAAAGGTTCCAGTTTTTCCCCATTGCATATGATGCTTACTGATGGTTTTAAATATATGCTCCTGACTATTTTAAGGAAAAGTCCATTTATTCCTATGCTCTCAAGGGTTTTTATTAGGAATGGATGTTGGATTTTATCAAATGCTTTTTCTGCATCTATTGAGATGATCATATGGTTTTTGTTTGTTTGGTTATTGATATAGTCAATTATGCTAATAGTTTTCCTAATATTGAACCAGCCCTGCATTCCTGGTATAAATCCTACTTGGTCATAGTGTATTATCCTGGGGATGATTTTCTGTAATCTTTTTGCTAATATTTTATTTAAGATTTTAGCATCAATATTCATTAGGGAGATTGGTCTATAATTTTCTTTCTCTGTTTTCAGTCTACCTGGTTTAGGTATCAGTACCATGTCTGTGTCATAAAAGGAGTTTGGTAGGACTCCTTCAATCCCTATTTTTTCAAATAGTTTATTTAGCATTGGAGTTAATTGTTCTTTAAATGTTTGGTAGAATTCACATGTAAATCCATCTGGTCCTGGGGATTTTTTCTTAGGGAGTTGATTGATAGTTAGTTCTATTTCTTTTTCTGAGATGGGACTGTTTAGGATATTTACTTCTTCCTCTGTTAGTTTGGGCAAGCTATATTTTTGGAGGTATTTTTCTATTTCATTTAAGTTGTCGAATTTATTGGCATAAAGTTGAGCAAAGTAACTCCTAATTATTGCTCTAATTTCCTCTTCGTTACTGGTGAGTTCTCCCTTTTCATTTTTAAGACTAACAATTTGATTTTCCTCTTTCCTTTTTTAAATCAGATTTACTAAGGGTTTGTCTATTTTGTTAGTTTTTTTCATAGAACCAACTCTTAGTTTTATTAATCAATTCAATAGTTTTTTTACTTTCAATTTTATTGATCTCTCCTTTTATTTTTAGAATTTCAAGTTTAGTGTTTGACTGGGGGTTTTTAATTTGTTCCTTTTCTAGCATTTTTAGTTGCAAACCCAATTCATTGATCTTCTTTTTCTCTATTTTATACAAATAGGCCTCTAGAGATATGAAATTTCTCCTTATTACCGCTTTGGTTGCATCCCATACATTTTGGTATGATGTCTCATTATTATCGTTTTCTTGGGTGAAGTTATTAATTATGTCTATGATTTGCTGTTTCACCCAATCATTCTTTAGTATGAGATTATTTAGTTTCCAATTATTTTTTGGTCTACTTCCCCCTGGTTTTTTGTTGAATGTAATTTTCATTGCATCGTGGTCTGAAAAGGATGCATTTACTATTTCTGCCTTACTACATTTGAGTTTGAGGTTTTTATGTCCTAATATATGGTCAATTTTTGTATAGGTTCCATGAACTGCTGAAAAGAAAGTGTATTCCTTTCTGTCTCCATTACATTTTCTCCAGAGATCTATCATATCTAACTTTTCTAGTATTCTATTTACCTCTTTGACTTCTTTCTTATTTATTTTGTGGTTTGATTTATCTAATTCTGAGAGTGCAAGGTTAAGATCTCCCACTATTATAGTTTTACTGTCTATTTCTTCTTGCAGCTCTCTTAGTTTCTCTTTTAAGAATTTAGATGCTACCCCACTTGGTGCATATATGTTTAATATAGATAGTGCTTCATTATCCATGCTACCCTTTAGCAAGATATAGTTCCCTTCCTTATCTCTTTTAATTAGATCAATTTTTGCTTTTGCTTGATCTGAGATCAGGATGGCTACCCCTGCTTTTTTTACTTCACCTGAAGCATAGTAGATTTTGCTCCAACCTTTTACCTTTAACCTGCATGTATCTCCCCGCTTCAGGTGTGTTTCCTGTAAACAACATATTGTAGGATTCTGGCTTTTAATCCATTCTGCTAACTGCTTCCTCTTTATGGGGGAGTTTACCCCGTTCACATTTATGGTTAGAATGACCAATTCTGTATTACTTGCCATCTTGTTAACCCCGGTTTATGCTTTTCTCCCTTCTTTCCCCTTTCCCCCCCTTCCCAGTATTAAGCTTGTGAGCACCACTTGCTTCTCAGAGCCTTCCCTTTTTAGTATCCCTCCCCCCGCCTTAGAGTTTCTCCCCCTATCTTACCCCTTTCCCTCCCAGTTCCTGTATTCCCTTCCGCTTAGCTTATTCCTTCCCTTTTCACTTTTCCCTTCTCACTTTTCAATGAGGTGGGAGAAGTTTCACCATAGATTGAATATGTCTTAAGATTTTTCACTTAAAGCCAATTCTGAAGGCAGTAAGATACCCACTATATTCATCCCCCTCCCTTCTTTCTCTCAGATATAATAGGTTTCCTATGCCTCTTCATGAGATGTACTATCCCCACTTTACCCTTTTTCTGGTACAATGTCCTTTCCACATCAATTTCTAGAACAAGGTATACATGTATTCTTTATACATCTATATAGTCAAAATATAGTTCCCAACATTAATCTTTACCTTTTTAGATTTCTCTTGAGTTCTATATTTGTAGATCAAACTTTTTGTTAAGTTCTGGCTTTTTCATCAGAAATAGATGAAATTTGCTTACTTCGTTGAATGTCCATCTTCTTCCCTGGAAAAAGATGCTCATTCTTGCTGGGTAAGTTATTTTTGGTTGCATACCAAGTTCTTTAGCCTTTCGGAATATCATATTCCAGGCCCTTTGATCTTTTAATGTGGATGCTGCCAGATCCTGGGTGATCCTTATTGTGACCCCTTGATACTTGAATTGGGTTTTTCTAGCCGCTTGCAATATTTTTTCCTTCATCTGAGGGTTCTGGCATTTGGCCATTATATTCCTGGGTGTTTTGATTTTAGGATCCCTTTCAGTGGGTGATCGATGAATCCTTTCAATGTTTATTTTTTCCTCTGTTCCTATGACTTCTGGGCAGTTCTCTTTGATAATTTCCTGGAAAATAGTGTCCAGGCTCTTTTTTTCATCATTCTTTTCTGGGAGTCCAATGATTCTCAGATTGTCTCTCCTGGATCTGTTTTCCAGGTCTGTTGTCTTCCCCAGAAGGTATTTCACATTCTTTTCCATTGTTTGAATTTTTTGGATTTGCTTGACTGATTCTTCTTGTCTCCTTGAGTCATTCAATTCCATTTGTTCGACCCTGATTTTCAGTGAAGTATTTTATTCGCTCACTTTTTTAAGATCTTTTTCTAATTGTCCAATTGAGTTCTTTTGTTCTGTGGAATTTTTTTCCATTTCGCCAATTTTGTTTTTTAGAGAGCTATTTTCTGTTTCCAGTTCACCAATCCTATTTTTCAAGGATTTTACTTCTTTATCCACTCTCTCTTTAACTGACTTCTCCAGGCTCTTTTGCCAAGCCTCACTCTGCTTTTCCCATTTTTCTTCTAGCTCCCTTGTGAGAGCTTTTTTAATTACTTCTATGAGGTTCATCTGTGCTGAGGAACAGATGATCTCCTCCTTTGGGGATTCACCTGGGGATTGTCTGTTTTTAGTCTCCTCAGGATTTAGAGTCTGCTCTCTATCTGTATAGAAGCTATCAAGGGTTAAAGTCCTCTTCAGCTTCTTGATCATTCTGTCTAATAATCAGAGACAGACTAGCAAAGAAAAACAGAAAAAACTGAAGTCTTTCTTTGGGGGAGGGGCTGGGTGTGTTATCGAGCTTCCTCTCCAGACCGCGGGGGGCAGCAGTGAGGCACTAGCAGGATTGTGCGCCTGTGTGCTGAGATCCCAGAGCGTGCTGAGTCACTGTGGGGAAGAGAGGGGGGAGCGGCCAGGTCCCGAGAGACTCCAGCTGTTTGGGGTTGTATTCTTCAGCCCCGGTGTTTTTAGCTTCTCTGCTGGGCTGCTGACTTGCTGCCGGAGCAAAGTATCCAAACCTGTAGCGTAGCTCTCCCCGCAGAGATGGCTGCGATCACTCCCCACCTCCTCTCCAGTCTGCTCCCGTGCTCTCACTGCCGCTGCCCTCAGCCTGCGCCCGATCTAAAACCGTCCCAGCCCTCCAGTAAAGACAGACCTTTCTTGGCGAATCTCAAGGATGGCTTCTCTTGGTAACTATGTGTGGGTTTTTTTCAGTCAAGCATTTATTCAGAGGCTTGTAATGAAGTGGATAGTGAGAGAAAGCGTGGAGCTTATGCAGCTGTGAGCCTCCTCTCCACCATCTTAACTGGAAGTCCCTAGAACAAGCTATTAATCAACTCTCTTAAAAAAATCCCCGGGATCAGATGGATTTACATGTGAATTCTACCAAACATTCAAAGAACAATTAGCCCCAATGCTTTATAAACTATTTGAAAAAATAGGGAATGAAGGAGTCCTACCAAATTCCTTTTATGACCCAGACATGGTACTGATACCTAAACCATGTAGGTTGAAAACAGAAAGAGAAAATTATAGACCAATCTCCCTCATGAATATTGATACTAAAATCTTAAATAAGATATTAGCAAAAAGATTATAGAAAATCATCCCCAGGATAATACACCACGATCAAGTAGGATTTATACCAGGAATGCAGGGCCGGTTCAATATTAGGAAAACTATCAGTATAATTGGCCATATTAATAATCAAATTAACAAAAACCATATAATCATCTCAATAGATGCAGAAAAAGCATTTGATAAAATCCAACATCCATTCCTATTAAAAACTCTTGAGAGTATAGGAATAAATGGACTTTTCCTTAAAATAATCAGTAGCAACTATTTAAAACCAGCAGTAAGCATCATATGTAACGGGGACAAACTGCAACCATTCCCAATAAGATCAGGAGTGAAACAAGATTGCCCACTATCACCGTTACTATTCAATATTGTATTAGAAATGCTAGCTTTGGCAATAAGAGTTGAGAAAGAGATTAAGGGAATAAGAATAGGCAATGAGGAAACCAAATTATCACTCTTTGCTGATGATATGATGGTATACTTAGAGAACCCCAGAGATTCTACTTAAAAGTTATTAGAAACAATCCACACCTTCAGCAAAGTTGCAGGATACAAAATAAACCCACATACATCATCAGCATTCTTATATATCACTAACAAAACCCAACAGTTAGAGTTACAAAGAGAAATTCCATTTAAACTACTGATTATATAAAGTATTTAGGAATCTATCTGCCAAGGGAAAATCAGAAACTTTATGAGCAAAATTACAAAACATTTTCCACACAAATTAAGTCTGATCTAACCAATTGGAAAAATATTAAATGCTCTTGGATTGGGCGAGCAAATATAATAAAAATGACAATACTACCTAAACTAATCTATTTATTTAGCGCTATACCAACCAGACTCCCAAAAAACTATTTTGATGACCTAGAAAAAATAACAACAAAGTTCATGTGGAAAAACAAAAGGTCAAGAATTTCAAGGGAATTAACAAAAAAAAATTAAATGAAGGTGGCCTAGCTGTACCAGATCTAAAATTATATTATAAAGCAGCAGTTACTAAAACCATCTGGTCTTAGCTAAGAAATAGACTAGTTGATCAATGGAATAGGTTAGGTTTAAAGGACAAAACAGCCTATAACGTTAATAATCTAGTGTTTGACAAACCCAAAGACCCCAGGTGTGGGGATAAGAATGCATTATTTGACAAAAATTGCTAGGAAAATTGGAAATTAATATGACAAAAACTAGGCATTGACCCACACTTAACACTGTACACCAAGATAAGGTCAAAATGGGTTCATAACCTAGGCATAAAGAATGAGATTATAAATAAATTGGAAGTGCATAGGATAGTTTACCTCTCGGACCTGTGGAAGAGGAAGGAATTTATGACCAAAGAAGAACTAGAGATCACTATTGACCACAAAATAGAAAATTTTGATTATATCAAATTGAAGTTTTTGCACAAACAAAACAAATGCAGACAATATTAGAAGGGAAACAATAATTTTTACAAAGTTCTGATAAAGGCCTCATTTCCAAAATATATAGAGAATTGACTGTAATTTATAAGAAATCAAGTCATTCTCCAATTGATAAATGGTCAAAGGATATGAACAGACAATTCTCAGACGAAGAAATTAAAACTATAGCCATATGAAAATATGCTGCAAATCATTATTAATCAGAGAAATGCAAATTAAGACAACCCTGAGATGCCACTACACACCTGTCAGATTGGCTAGAATGACAGGGAAAGAGAATGTGAAATGTTGGAGGGGATGTGAGAAAACAGGGACGCTGATACATCATTGGTGGAATTGTGAACACATCCAGCCATTCTGGAGAGCAATTTGGAACTATGCTCAAAAAGTTATCAAACTGTGCATACCCTTTGATCCAGCAGTGTTTCTACGGGGCTTATATCCAAGAGATACTAAAGAAGGGAAAGGGACCTATATGTGTCAAAATGTTTGTGGCAGCCCTGTTTGTAGTGGCTAGAAGCTGGAAAATGAATGGATACCCATCAATTAAAGAATGGTTGAGTAAATTGTGGTATATGAACGTTATGGAATATTATTGTTCTGTAAGAAATGACCAGCAGGATGAATACAGAGAGGACTGCTGAGACTTGCATGAACTGATGTTAAGTGAAATGAGCAGAACCAGGAGATCATTATATTCTCAACAATACTGTATGAGGAGGTATTCTGATGGAAATGGATTTCTTCGACAAAGAGATCTAACTCAGTTTCAATTGATCAAGGATAGACAGAAGCAGCTACACCCAAAGAAAGAACACTGGGAAATGAATATAAACTGCTTGGATTTTTGTTTTTCTTCCCAGATTATTTATACCTTCTGAATCCAATTCTCCCTGTGCAATAAGAGAATTGTGTGGTTCTGCACACATATATTGTATCTAGGATATATTGTAACCTGTTTCACTTGTATAGGACTGCTTGCCATCTAGGGGAGGGGGTGGAGGGAGGGAGGGGAAAAATTGGAACAGAATTGAGTGCAAGGGATAATGTTGTAAAAAATTACCCTGGCATGGGTTCTGTCAATATAAAGTTAATTAAAAAAAAAGAAAAATAAGGAAAGAAGGAGTCCTACCAAATTCCTTTTAAGACTCAAATATGGTGCTGATACCTAAAGGAGGTAGGGTGAAAACAGAGAAAGAAAATTACAGACCAATTTTGCTAAGGAATATTGATGCAAAAATCTTAAATAAAAAATTAGCAAAGAAATATCACAAAAGAGATATTACAAAATAAGTTATCACCAGAATAATACAACATAACCAAATACGATTTATACCAGCAATGCAGGGCTGGTTCAATATTAGGAAAACTATTAGCATAATTGACTATCTTAATAACCAAACTAACAGAAATTATATGATTATCTCAATAGATGCAGAAAAAGCTTTTGACAAAATCCAATACCCATTCCTTAAAAAAAAAAAAAAAAAAAAAAAAAAAAAAAACTAGAGAGCAGAGGAATGAGTTTTCCTTAAAATGATCAGTTATCTAAAACCAACAGCAAGCATCATATGTAATAGGAATTAACTAGAAACATTCCCCCAAAAGATCAGGGCAGAAAAAAAGTTGCTCACTATCATTACTATACAATATTGAATTAGAAATGTTAGCTTTAGCAATAAAAGAAAAAATAAATTAAAGGCATTAGAACAGGTAATAAGGAAACTAAATTATTACTAAATTATTACTCTTTGAATATGATATGATATACACTTAAAGAATTCTAGACAATCAACCACAACACTACTAGAAACAATTTACAACTTTAGCAAAGTTGCTGGATACAAAATAAATCCACATAAATAATCAGCATTTCTGTATATGACCAACAAAGTCCAACAGCAAGAAATACAAAGACATTTTAATTTTAAAATTTATTTTAAATAATTTAAAATAATTATAGATAATATTAAAAATGTCTATTGTGTACAGGCATTGTTAGGCAATGGCAAGGAGGAGGAAGAAGAGGAAAAATAAGAAATGGAAGATTATGGGGGAGAGGAGGAGGAGGAGCAGAGAGAAGAAGGGGAAGAAGTGGAGGAGGAGAAAGAAAGAAGAGAAGGAGAGGGAAGAGGGATGAGATGGGGAAAGAAAAGGGAGGAGAGTGAAGAGGGGGGAAGAAAGTGGAAGAGGAGGGAGGAGGCTGTGGGGGGAGAAGAAAGAAACAATCTCTGCTCTTAAATAGCTTGCATTCTATCAGAGGAAAACAATATAAACCTATATCAATATGTGCAAAATATATAAAAATACACTTGAAGGAATTTCAGAGGTAGGAAAGCCACTAATAACTTAGATTAGGGAAGATCTCATTTGAGCTATGCTTAAAGGAAAAAAAAAAAAACCTAAAGATTCTATGATCTTTGATTCTATGAAACATATAAGAGGAGAGATTACATTACTATGAGCTTGGAGCCAGGGACATTTAAGTTCAAATTCTACCTTAGATACTTGCTGTGTGACCCTCAGCAACTTGCTTAACCTCTGTTTATATCATTTTCCTCAAGTGTTAAATATAACAATAATACCAACTTCTCCGAATTTTTGTGAAGATCAAATGATATAATTATAAAGCACATATCACAGGTACTAGTACATAATAAGTGCCATATAAATATCAAAATGTGGTTGTTATTATTAACAAAGTGCCTGGCACATAATGAATACTTAATCAACATTTATAAAAAAAGAATATTGGATATTCTACTCAAAACAATAGAAGAAGGAGATGGCATCCTATGTTCCAGTAATCTGTAGTCAATATTTCTTCTATGTCCAAGGAAGGATAGGTGAATTATTATCTTAATTATATTTTAATTATATTTTTAAATTTATATTTATATCCTAATTATAAAATGCACAGAAGGGTTAGTCAGATTTTATACAATAAAACCATGTTTCACTCTAAGAAAAGAGATGCCAACAACAAGAAACTGTCATTAACTATTCATTGTGTTCTGTTCTGGAGATTTATTACTATAAAATTTTTGTTTAATTGTTTTTAATTAACAAAAATCCATTTTCTCTCCATTCTAAAGAAAAAAAAATCTTTGTAATAAATACACATAATTGGGGCACTAAGTGATGCAGTGGGTAGAGCAATGGCCCGGAGAACCTGAGTTCAAATCTGATCTAGGACACTTACTAGCTATGTAACTAGGTAAGTCATTTAACTCCAATTGCTTCAAAAAATATATGCATAATCAAAGAAAACAATTTTTACATGACCATGTCCAAAGATATATGTTTCAACTTGTACCTTTCTTTTAAGACAAATTCTTGATAAGCATAATTTTTATTGGATTAGTCACGGTTCTCAAATCATTTTGATATGGGAAAGATTCCTATCTTTCTGATTCCCATGCCCCTCCCCATTAATGTAATTACCCTTTAACTCACAAACCCTGGTCCCTTTGTATTCCAATAGAAGATCCGGGCCTGTCCTAGCCAGAACTGAGCCAACTTTGGGGCTACACCCAAAAGCCCCTAGAACTAAATCTCCCATTATAAAAGGGACACCCTTGGACCCTCTCTTTGCAGAGGTCCCAAACATGCTAGTCATGTGAGGACCCTCTGTCCACTGGACCCTCTGTCCAGTGCCCTCCTTATTTCTACCTTCACCTATCTCCTTACTTCCAAACCCACTATTAAACCTCTTTTATCAATCTAGCTCTCGGGCCTATAAATGTTTTTTATTGGGGACTAGTGCCACTACTAGATCTCATTCACCACCTTATCCTTGCGCCAAATCCAAGGGAGTTGCAGGTGATCTCTGTTTGACTCCCTGTACCCCAAACCTGCCACTAGACCTCAACTAAACCATAATTTCATTTAGGTACCCCAAATCTAGACCTCAACAATTTTAAATTATTTTTCTTTATAATGTTTCTGTTATAATATAAATTATTCTCTTAGTTCTGTTGCTCACTGAATCCTTCTTCACGCAACTTCATGAAAGTCTTTCCAGGTTTCTCTTAAATCATCTGTTTCATCATTTTTTACTAAATAGAATATATTTCCTTAAATTAATATTTCAGATATATGTAACTTGGATAATACGTTGTCCCTGACAACAAGGAGTAAACCAATCTGTATACCTAGTTTCCTTCACAGACTTTTCTTTTTTTTTTTTAAGACAAATCATGGTAAATTGAGCCAAGATGGCAAAACAAAGAGAACTCATATGAGCTCTTCCAAATTTCCAATCTGAAGATTAAAATAACACCTCAAAACAAATTCTGTAATAGCAGAACCAACAAAAAGATATAAAACAATCTCATAGCTCAAGACCACTTAGAACCTTAGCAGAAAAGGTCTGTCTCACTGTGGGGAGAGTGGGGCATAATCCAACACAAGCTGTGCCACTACAAGTGAGTAACAGGCCTTGGAAACAAATCTGCAGAAGCATCTTTTGAAGCCCTCAGCCCACAAATAGGAAGGTTGGACAACTTGTGATAAGGAGATTACAAGGGTAATCCTTAAAATAACACCTTAAAAATCAGAATAGAAAAACAGTAAGAGGCCAAATGAAAATCATTATTTGAAAGCAGAATTTGTCAAGTGAAAAAAGATGTACAAAAATTCAATGAAGAAAAAAACTCCTTAAAAATTAGAATCAGCCAAATAGAAAAAGAGATACAAAAGTTCACTGAGAAAAATAATTCCTTAAAAATAAATATTGAACAAAGGTGCTGCCCATTGAACAAATGATGAAGAGGCATCAAGAAACAAAACAAAATCAGAAGAAAGAAAAAAAAAAGAAGAAAATGCAAAATATCTCATTGGAAACTTTTTGAAAAAATTCAGGCTAAATAATTTAAGAATTATTGAACTACTTAAAAATTGTATTTTTTAAGAGAGTCTAGATTTTATTTTTAAGAAACTACCAAGAAGGGGCAGCTAGGTGGTGCAATGGACAGAGTACCAGTTCTGAAGTCAGGAAGATCGGAGTTCAAATATGATCTTAGACATTTAATGCTTCCTAGCTGTGTGACCCTGGGCAAGTCACTTAACCCCAATTGCCTCAGCAAAAAAAAAAAAAAAAAAAAAAAAATCCCAAAAGAAGTCACCAAGAAAAACTGCCCTGATATCCACAAATAATAGAGTAAAATAGAAATGGGGGGAGGGGGGAATCCACTAATCACTTCCTGGAAGTGGAAGATCCAAAAATGAAAACTCCCAAGAATATTATAACCAAACTATAACCTAGGTAAAGAAGAAAATTTTGAAAGTAGCCAGAAAGAAACAATTTTGAACAATTATGAATCATGTTGGGAGAAAAATATCAGAGGAAAAGAGAAAAAATCATGGGAGAGAAAAAAAAAAGAATGAAGAAGATAACATAGCCTGTGTTGAATTACATTCATTCTCCTTTGTTCTTTTTTTTGGATGCAGATGGTATTTTCTGTCTAAAGTATATTGGAAATGTTTTGCATCACTATACTACCGAGAAGAACCAAGCCTTTTAAAGTTGATAACTGCACATTCTTGCTATTATTGTCTACAGTGTATTTCCGATTCTGCTTCTTTTGCTCATCATCAGTTCATGTATATCTTTCCAGACCTTTCTATAATCAACTTGTTCATCATTTTTATAGAACAATAATATTCCATTACCTTCATGTGCCACAAAATGTTCAGTCATTTCTCAGTTGATGGCCATCCACTTCTTTTCTAATTCTTTGCTACCCGCAAAAAGAGCTGCTACAAAGCACATGTGGGTCCTTTTTCCTCTTTTATGATTTCCTTTGGGATGCAGAGTCAGTAATGGCACTGCTGAATCAAAGGGTATGCCCTTTAGGCATAGTTCCAGCTAGTAATCCAGAATGGTTGGATCATATCACATCTCCACCTACAATGCATTAGTGTCCCATTTCCCCACCCCTCCCCTCCAACATTTATCATTATCTTTATCTGTAATCTTAGGCAATCTGAGAGGTATGAGGTAGTACCTCAGAGATGTTTTATTTGTATTTCTCTAATCAATAGTGACTTAGATAATATTTTTTTTCATAAAAGCAAAAATGGCTTTAATTGTATCATTTGAAAATTGTTCATATTCTTTGACCATTTATCAATTGGAGAATGACTTGTTTTCTTATAAATTTGACATAGTTCTTTACATATTTTAGAAATGAGACCTTTATCAGAAATACTGGATATAAAGATTTTGCATGTTCCTTTTAATTTTGTTTTTGTTAGTTTTGTTTGTCCAAAAATTTTTAATTTAATGTAATCAAAGTTGTCCATTTTGACTTTCATAATGTTCTCTAGTTCTTTTTTGATCATAAATTTTTCCCTTTTCCAAAGATCTGATAGGTAAATTATCCTTTGCTCTCCTAATTCATATATGGTAACATCCTTTATATCCAAATCTTGTGTCCACTTTGACCTTATTTTGGAAAGGGATGTGAGATGTAGGTATACACTGAGTTTCTGACATTTTATTTTCCAGTTTTCCCAGCCATTTTTGGCAAATAGTAGTTTCTTATTCCAGAAGCTGGAATTTGGGAGGTTATAAAATACTAAATGACTATAGGCCTTGATTATTATGTCCTTTGTATCTAACTTATTCCACTGATTCCACTCTCTATTTCTTAGACTATACTAAATAGTTTTGATGAATGCTGCTTCATAATATAGTATTAGGTTTGTACTGCTAAGCTCCCATCCTTTTTTATTTTTTTCAACAATTCCCTTAATATTATTTACCTTTTGTTCTTCCAGATGAATTTGGTTATTATTTTTCTGGTTCTACAAAATGTCTTGGCAGTTTGATTGATATGACACTAAACAAGTAGACCAATTTAGGCAGAATTGTCATTTTTATTATATTAGTTTGGCCTACTCATGAACAAGTAATAGTTTTCCAATTATTTAGATGTCATTTTATTGGTATGAGAAGTATTTTGTAATTGTGTTCATATAAATTTTGAGTATTTTATTTTGTCTACTATCATTTTAAATGGAATTTCTCTTTCTATCTTTTGCTAATGGGTTTTGTCAGTAATATATAGATATGATGATGATTTGTGTGGGTTTATTTTATATTCTGCAATTTTGCTAAAGCTATGAGTTATTTCCAGTAGGTTTTTGGATGATTTTCTAGATTCCCTAAATATATCATCATATCATCTGCAAAGAGCGATACATTTATTTTCTCATTGCCTATTCCAATTCCCTTCCTTTCTTTTTCTTTTCTTACTGCTAAAGTCAACATTTCTAGTACAATGTTGGATAATAGTAGTGATAATGAAAATTCTTGATTTATCCCTGATCTTATAGAGAATATGTACAGCTTCTCTCCATTACAAATGATACTTGCTGTAGGTTTTAGATAGATACTGCTTATTATTATTAGGAAAGTTCCCTTTATCCCTATGCTCTCTAGTGTTTTTAGTAGGAATGGGTGCTGTATTTTGTCAAAAGTTTTTTCTGCATCTATTGAGATTATCATATGATTTCTGTTGGTTTTGTTATTGATATTGTCAATTATGGTAATATTTTTCTTGATATTAAACCAGCCCTGCATTTCTGATAAAAATCCCAATTGGTCATAGTGTATTATCCTGCTGATAAATAGATGTAATTTCTTTACTAATATTTTATTTAAATTATTTGCATCAATATGCATTAGGGAGATTGGTCTGTAATTTTCTTTCTCTGTTTTGGCTCTTCCTGGTTTAGGTATCAGTACCACATTTGTGTCATAGAAGGAATTTGGCAGTACTCCTTCTTTGCCTACTTTCCCATGTAGTTTACATAGTATTAGAATTAATTGTTCTTTGAATGTTTGGTAGAATTGACTTGTGAATCTATCTGATCCTGGAGATTTTTTCTTATAGAGTTCATTAATGATTTGTTTATTTTTTTTTTTCTAAAATGGGACTAAGTAATTTATTTCCTCTTCTGTTAACCTGGGCAAATTATATTTTTGGTAAACATTCATCCATTTTGGTGAGATTGCCAGACTAGCTGCCATAAAGTTGGGCAAAATAGCTCCCAATTATTGATTTAATTTCTTTTTCATTGTTGTCAAGTTTATCCCTTTCATTTTTAATGCTAAGGATTATGTTTTTTCTTTCTTTTTTCTGATCAAATTAACCAAAAATTTACCTATTTTGTTAATTTTTTTCATAAAGCCAACTCTTAGTTTTGTTTATTAGTTTAATAGTTTTCTTAGATTATCTTTTATTAATCTCTTCTTTCCATTTCAAAATTTTTGATTTGGTATTTAATTGGAGGTTTTAATTTGTTCTTTTCCTAGCTTTTTGGTTGTATGCCTAATTCATTGATCTTCTCTTTCTCTATTTTATTTATGAAGATATATAGAGCTATAAATTTTCCCCTAAGAGCTGCTTTGGCTACATCTTATAGGTTTTGGTACATTGTCATTCTCTTGTATAAAATTATGGATTGTTTCTGTAATTTGTTGTTTGACCCACTCATTCTTTCCCTCCATCCTATTTTCTCTGCTATACATACTTTTGTTCTCTCTTTCCATCCTGTTCTTAATTAAGTGTTTTTGTTAACCCACTCCATCCACTACCTTATCATCAATCCTTCCTCCCTAGTGTCTCTGCCCTCCTTTCTATCTTGTCCCGTCCTTTATTTTTCTTCTCTCTCCTCCTACTTCTTTATAGGGTTAGATAAATTTCTATACACAACTGAATGATTAAATTATTTTCTCTTAAAGCCAAAACTGATGAGATCAAGCTTCAAACAATGATCATCCTCCTCCCTTTTTTCTCTCAATTGTAACAGGTCTTTTGCACTTCTTGTGAACTAATTGTCCCATTATATCTCCTCTTTCCTCTTTTCCTGTAAAGACCTTTTTTTCACCCCTTAATGTCTTTTTTTTAATATCATTACATCAGGAACTATTCATAACCATACCCTCAGTCCATCTGATGTTCCCCCTTTGTCTGTCCTAGTGATAGATAACAGTTCTCGGGAATCACAGATATCATTTTTCCATCTAGGGAGAAAATAGTTTAACATTTAAATATGTAATTTCCCCCTGTTGCCTTTTTATGGTTCCCTTGAATCCTGTGTTTGTAGGTTGATTTTTCTCTTTAGTTCTGTTTTTTTTCCCCCAATAGAAATGATTGAAATTCTGTTACTTCATTGAAGCTCCATCTCCTCCTCTGAAAGATGATGTTGAGTCTCACGGGGTAGTTAATTCCTGATTGTAATCCCAGGTTCTTTGCCTTCTGAAATATGGTACTCCAGGTCCTCTGATCATTTATTGTAGAAGCTGGAGAGAGGGAAGATGGAAGAAGGGAAGACAAGGCAAGGCAAAGGAAGGCAAGACAAGACAAGACAAGGCAGTGCAAATGAAGGACAAATGGGAGAGAACCAAGAAGCAGTATGAAAAGAAATAATAAATTGATCATAATAAAAATAATAATAAGTAAATAAATGTGAATGTAAATGTGATGAATCCACCAATAAAATGGAATCAGCAGAGATGTTTAAAAAACAGAATCCTATAATTTGTTGTTTACAAGAAACAAATGTGTAGCAGAGAGAAACTTGTAAAATAAAGGTAAGGATTTGGAGCAGAATCTATTATGCTTTAACTGAAGTAAAAAAGTAAATATAGATCTCAGACAAAGCAAAAACAAACATAGATCTAATTAAAAGAGATAAGTAGAGTAAGTACAGTTTGCTGAAAGTTATCAGAGACAGTATAATAATATCAATATTAAATATATATGCATCAAATGCTATAGCATCCAATTCTTAAAAGTAAAAATAAATAAGTTACTGAAGAAAAGAGATGGCAAAACTATACTACTGGGAAACCTCAACCTTCCTCTATCAGAATTAGATGTATCTAATCACAAAATAAAAAAAAAAAGAAGTTAAGTAGATGAATAGAATTTTAGAAAATTACATATGATAAATTCTGAAGAAATTCTTTTTCCTTTTTTAAAATTTTTTTAATTTTTTAAAATATATTTTATTTTATAATAACTTTATATTGACAGAATCCATGCCAGGGTAATTTTTTTTACAACATTATCCCTTGCACTTGCTTTTGTTCTGATTTTTCCCCTCCCTCCCTCCACCCCTCCCCTAGATGGCAAGCAGTCCTATATATGTTAGATATGTTGCAGTATATCCTAGATACAATATATGTTTGCATAACCGAATAGTTCTCTTGTTGCACAGGGAGAATTGGATTCAGAAGGTAAAAATAACCTGGGAAGAAAAACAAAAATGCAAATAGTTCACATTTCTGAAGAAATTTTAATAGAAATATAAGAGAATATACTTTTTTTTTCTCAACTGCAAATGACACTTCTATAAAAAAAAAGTGACCCTCTATTGGGGCATAAACCAAACTTCACAACCAAATGTAAAAAAGCAGAAATATTAAATTTATCTTTTTCAGATCAGAATGAAGCAAAAATTAAATTCAATAAAAAGCCATGGAAATATAGTTAAAATTAATTGGATATTAAATAATCTATTTCTAAAGACTGAGCGGATCAAATAAAAAAATCATAATCAAAAAAATCAAAATCAAAGAGAATAACAACAATAACATAACATAACAAAATTTGTGACATAGTATCAAAGCACTATCTATGCTTGGGGAGCCCAAGTCCTAGTAGAATTTCCCTATCTAAAATTTGTTTTTATAATTCTATAAAGGAATTATGCTAAAATTAAATTTTTCCAATTGATAAAGTGAATTTCATCTTCTTTAAGAGCACAAAAAGACAATGATGGGTGGCAAAAAGAGCTCTGCATTCAAAAATTAAAGGGCCTAGATTTAAATCTCTTTTAAATTTTGGCATTCAGTTCTTTTCTGAGCCTCAGTATCCTCAACAGTAAAATCAGGAGTTTGATTTAGATGATCTCTAAATCCTTTCTAGTTCTGATCAATGGCTCTATGGTTATGCCAGTTACTATTTGTATGCTTTAGGATGATTCATTTAACATCTCTGTATCTCAATTTCCTCTTATGTAAAATAAGTAGTTTGATTAAAATAATCTCTAATGTCCCTTTCAACTCTCATTCTATGATTCCATAAGTATTTGCATCAATCATGTTAGAGATTCTTGAAATGATTCAGTTTACAGGGAATAGACATTTTATCTAAGGCTCTCTCTAGTAATATCTGAGATAGTGTTGGCATTGATTATAATTTGGTCCTGGCTACAGTTTCCTAAAAAGACATTTATCCTTTCTTTCTCACAGAACAGAATCTTTCCTATAAAATTTATCCAACTATCTGAAATACTTGGATGATTCCATTGCAGTATCACTCTAACCTTCTATCATGGAAGACTGCAGAAACTGGTCCAATCCCTCCCAATGACAATGTAGTCAATATACCCTAACTCAGGAAAGCCCATCAGCTGTCTGTCAGCTTGCAATAAGCACCTTCCAATGCATTAAAATGGAAATTGCATAGCAGCCAAAGAAATGAAGCCATGATCCGATGGAGCTTGTCAGCCAGTAATCTGATTTCTAAACATATACATGTTTTATGTCTCCTTGTATTAAATCATTCACAGGAACTATTTAGCTATTAGAATAAATAGTATATGATGACAATCAGCAAAGAGGTAATGATTTTTGTCTCACTCAGATGGGCCACTACAAAGTTTGCCATAATGTCCTGTCAAAAATAAGTGATCACAGTTATTAGGCATGGAGAACATGTGGATATTTCTGGGGACTTTTCCATTTTGGAATAAAAATAGAAGAGTATACAAAGCTGTCTCAGAGAGGTGATATACCCAGAACGACAAATGGATAATCTCAGATATGAGCCCCAGCCCTATCCTTCATTAAATCCAATGCCAAGTGAATGATCATAAAAGGTCAGAGCTAATAAAAGAATTGAAGACCCAGGGTTAAGGTATTAGAGTAGGAAGAAACCCAATAGGTATTTCTGGGCCTAAGTAACTCCATCGAATAATTTTCTTTTGCATATATTCCTGTGTGTGTGTGTATAGATAAATGTATATGTACATAATATTTGTGTATATGTGTGCTTACTAATAAAGCTAGATAGAGATAAAGATAGATAGGTGTATTTAACATATCCCCTATTAAAATATAAACTCATTAAAATAGGAATTATTGCATTTTTCATATTTTCCTTGCCTTCTAAAACAATGCCTGGCACATAAAAGATACTTAATATATGCTCATTGCTTGCTTATATTGAAAAAAGTACATTTTAGTTTGGGAAGTTGTAGGGATGAAGAATGGAGCTATAGGACAATAGACTGGCACATTCCTTTCCTTTTCAGTGGCAGTATTGGCGTAATTTCAGATTCATAATTAGCAATAAGATGCATCTGATTTTTAATGGAGGACTTACTTGATGCAGGTTTGATGTGAGAAAGAGAAAGAAAAAGAGACAGACAGACAGAGAGAGACACACAGAAAGAAACAGAGAGAGAGAAGGAGGGGATAAAGAGAGAGGGAAGAAGGAAGTAAGAAAAAAGAGGGAGGAAAGGAACGAAAGAGGGAAAATATAAAAGAGACAGAAAGAAACAGAAAGAGAGAAAGGAAGGCATGGAGGGAAGCAAGGTATTCAGTTGCTAAGAAGATGTCAAGGATTAAGGAAAGCACATCTGGGGCTAGTATAAATATCGTCAGCAACATTTTTCAGTCAAGTCTGATTCTTCATTATTCTGTTTGAGCTTTATTTGGCAAACCTACTGAAATGTTTTACCATTTACTTGCCTAACTCATTTTACACATGAGGAAACTGAGGCAGATGGTTTTTAAGGGACTTACGTAGGGTCACCCAGCTAGTGTCTGAGATTAGATCTGAGGAAGAGGAGTCTTCCAGACACCAAACCCAGCATTTTATCAGTCTAGCTGCTTTAAGCACATGAGGTATTCCAACTCAGGATCACAGGACTTAAGAACTAAAGTTTTGGAGTTCAAATGCAAGTCCTCAATAGCTTGGTGCCAGCAGCAAGGTAAAAAGGAAAAAAAAAACAATTACAGGAGGTCAGGCTTCTAAAGTGAGGGATCTTAGGTTTAAGGCAACTGAAAAATCCCTTGAAAATGACTGATGAATGCAACACTCCTGCTGGATGTGTTCCAGGTAGCTTATTACATTCAACATTCTCTCATCCATAGGCAACTGACTCAGGAAAGTTGTTTTTACTTTCTCATTCATAAAGGGCTAGGTGCTGTCTCTCCTAAAAGTATCATGCTTCTTTCCCCTGAATCAGTTGGCTGCTGATGAAATAAATGGGTTTCTGCCTTCCCCAGGCTTCCTTCTCAGTGTTGCTCTGCAGTCATTTGGAGACTCTGCTGCCTTCCCTGCCTCATATCTCCACTTGCAGATTTTCTTCCTGGCTGGTATATGAAGGGAAACATTTTTCCCTCTATAGAAAAGCTTCTGACTTAAAAAAGAGGGGAAAACCAAGCTTCATCAGCTGAAAGACTCAGAGAAGTGCTGATTTTCTTTTCCAAAGGATTTGGCTATGTGGGAGTCCTCTATATAGCCATTTATTCTATATGGTTTGGGATTCTTATGGCTCTGTGTGTGATAGGAATCATTGTAGAATAGAAGGAAAACTGTTTTTGTTCCAGTGTGTATGATAAGAATCACTATATAATGGAACGAAAACAGTGGTGGTCGTGGTAGTAGTGGTGCTGGGTAGGTGGGAATGATAGGAATAATTATATAGTGGAAGAAAAACCGTTACTCTTCTTGTTATTGTGATGTGCATGGCAGGAATCATTGTATAATGGAAGGAAAACTTTTGTTGTTATTGTGTGTATGATACAAATCATTGTAAATCGAAAGGAATATGTTGTTGTTCATACTTTTGTATTTAAAGGCAGAGGTTCTGAGTTTAAGTCCTGCCTATAGCATTCATTATCTGAATTGCCTTGGACAAAGTTCCATTTACCCTATATATTTCTACCACTTCATAAAATGAATTGGTCAGATTGATTGTTTTTATAGCTCTCCACAATCTAGCTCCCTTCTATATTCCCAGTCTTGGTTTATAATTCTCGTTTCTACATTCTCCATTCCAGTCAAACAGATCAGCTAGCTCTTATCCATACATTCCATCTCATCCCATCATCTCCTATCTCTTAGGCCTTTTCCAAAATGGAGCTATCTCCTTACCTCTAGTTCTTATTCCCTTACAATACAATCTAGATGCCACATGCTTGACTAGACACTTTTTGATACCCTCCTAGTTATTATTTTTCTCTTCATCATGAAATTATTTTGTATTTATTTGTGTGTATGCATTTTATATCTCCCAAGATAGTATATGCTTTTTGAGATCAGGAATTCTTATTTTTTTCAATCTTGGCACCCTCAGCACCTAACACAGTGCCTTGTTCCTTGAACATATTTGTTATTGTTGTTTAGTCTTTTCCAGTCATTTCTGACTCTTCATAATCCCTTTTAGTATTTTCTTGGCAAAGAAATTGGCGTGATTTGCCATTTCCTCTTCTAGCTTATTTTATAGATGAGGAAACTGAGGCAAACAGGGTTAAGTGGCTTGCCCAGAATCATATAGCTAGTATTAGTTTGAGTCTAAATTTATACACATAAATGAGTCTTCCTGATGTCAGACCTAGGTCTATACCCACTGTGCCACTTAACTAGAATAATTGAACAAAATAGATATTTTGTAAATATGTATTGAATTGATTTGATTTGAGTTGAAATTTTTCAAAGATCTTCTCCAACATTAAATCCTATGAACCCATGACTCTCCTTTTTTGGAACCTGTCTGGCTTATTTTGATTTTCACACAGTAAGAATTTCAGTCACTAATGATCAAGTTTATGTGATGGCTCTAATTAGTGATCCTTTAATACATGTTCACAACAGAAACCAAGAATGGTCCAATTTTTCTCCCACCCCTGAACAGTGGCCAAAATATGTCTTAAAAGCACCTTCAGCTTCAAATAAAGTATTGTACATCATAGAGTTTTCCTTAAAATATTACAGAAGAGATAATTTCTCCCACATTTCCAGGTTCGAGAGAGATTTCAATAATTCACTGTCTTTATATTTTATTTTTCATCAGTTTATTCATAATTAGAAGCATTTGACTCCTGAGTTTTCTTTCCAATGGGAAAATAAGTCAGGGGAAGGGGGGTAATTTAATAATTAAAACAATAAATCCATTATTTAATGGTTGTTTACTTGCTTCAAGCATCATAGAGACAATTACTCTCTTCTAATAATTAATCAAATATTTAATTACAGACAAGTACCTGACTTCATGTATAAAGCATGAGTATTCACCATATTTGGGCCACTTGCAAGAAGGTAATTCTAAACTTTCAAGTTTGATTACTAAATCCATATAAACAAGCAGAAATAAAGTAATCACTGCATGTCCAGTCCCCTGCAAGGTGCTTAGACCCCTAGGGTATGCTGAAGCTAGTTGTAACAGGCTTGAAAAAATTGACTATTAAATGTTCAGTTTTAGCATTTACACCTGTGAAATTGGCAATCACTACAAATCAGGGCTTGAATTATCATTTTATTCATTTTCTAGACTTAAAAAATGTTAATGAGATAGAATAAACTATAAAATGTATATACTATCTCCCCCCCTTGAGCCTAGTTGTTAAACATTTACCAGCACACACCTATGTCTAGCATACAGAGAACAATCCCAACTTACAAAGGTTGTGAGATGTCACAGTGGACTGAACGCTGGCCTCAGAGTTAAGTGAACCTAAGTTCATATTCAGCCTCATTTACCTATGTGATCCTGGGCAAGTTATTTAACCCTGTTTACCTCAGTTTCCTCATGTGTAAAATGAACTGAAAAAGAAAATAGCAAACCACTCTAGTTATCTTTGCTAAAAAAAAAAAAAAAAGAAGTCACAAACAACTGAAAATGGCTGAACAACATTAAAAACTCAAAAAAAAAGAAAAAAAGAAATTTATATCTCATAAGAGAATAGAGCATGTAATTGAGAGAAAGAAATGTGAAATGAGTTGATCAAGAAAAGAATACTAACAACTAGACCCATCAAGAAACCCTTCCCATAGGAAGTAACAACTGAGCAGAATCTCAAAGAAAACTAAGAGCTCTTAAAAGCTATTGGAGACTGAGGTAGTATATAAATGAACAGAGCAGCTGAACCTAAAATCAGGAAGGCCTGAGTTCAAATCCTGATTCAGATATTTAACATCTATATGATTCTAAACAAATCCTTTCATCTCTCAGTTTTATTTTTAAATGAGGAATTATGACACCAACTAGCCTCACAGAGTTGTCATAATGGTTAGACATGTACAAAATGCTTTGCAAACTTAGCTGTAACATACAGATGTTAGATCTTACTATTATTATCTCTTATATAAGACAAAGTTGAGGAAGGAAATACTTTCATAGTGTAGGGAAGAGCCTGTTCAAAGCAAAGTAGCAGGAGATAGGAAGCTGAATCCATGAAACAGGAAAAAGGACAATTTGATCAGAACATAGAGTGTATTAAACCTGAAATAGTTCAAGGAATGTGAGTTAGAACCAAATGTTTGTCTTTTGTTGCTTTGGAAACTTGGAATGACTATTGGATCTCTAGCAATGTTCACAGATGAAAATGACAGAAAAGTAGCCTAGAAGTCAGGCCTTTTCTTTTCTTTCTTGCCTTTTTCATGGCAGTCATAGGAGATAAGTGAAAGCCAACTCAAATATTATATAGCAGGATTTAAAATGGAAATAGAGTAAAGGGACATGCACATTGTAATATTTGGAACCTCAGGAGTGATTAGTTTAACTCCTCTTCATTTGGTAAAGAATACAATTGCTGCCATTATATCTTATTTTCCCATTTAGAATGCCCCCTTACTGAATATGGATCACCACATAGTATTTCCACCTTTGTTGCTGTTGTTGTTGTAAAGGCAAAATGGCAGAAGCCCTGAACTCCAAGCAAAAGTATCTGGATATTATCATGACCAGTGTCATAGCTATTCTATTCAGCATGCACTATAGAATAGTATTTCATCACTTAGGACTTCATTATTATTATCTATAATTAGTAACCTGGATGACTTCTAAGATCTCTTCCAGAGGCAGCATTTTTTGAGTTTCCCTTCTTGCCTTTTCACTTTAGAACTCTCTCTCCAAAGACTCAGATCAAATGTCAAGTCCTACAGACACTGTCTCCTGTTCTCCCTTCCTCCGGTTGTTAACCCTCTATGTCTTTCTCTTCCTGAAATGTTATTGTAAACATTTTGTACAGCTTTACGATCCTTGGGAAAATGGCCTTAAAATTAGGAAGACCTGGGTTCAAGCCTCAACTACTATCATTGTAATTGTGCTGTCTAACTTTTTGTTGCTCTGGACAATTGTCTAAAACTAACCATTAAGAACTAAGAGAATATTATACAACAAAAAGATTATGTGATAATCAATTCTAATGGACATGGCTCTTTTCAACAATGAGGCGATTCAAGCCATCCAGTAGACTTAGGATAGAAAGAGCCATTTGTATCCAGAGAGAGGACTGTGAGGACTGAGTGTGGATCACAACATAATAGTTTCATCTTTTTGGTGTTGTTTGCTTGTTTTTTGTTTTCTTTCTAGTTTTTTTCCCTTTTTTGATCTGATTTTTCTTGTGCAGCATGATAATTGTAGAAATATGTATAGAAGAATTGCTCATGTTTAACCTATATTAGTTAACTTGCTGTCTAGGGGAAGGGGTGAGGGAAAGGAAGGCAGAAAAAATTTGGAACACAAGATTTTGCAAGGGTGAATGTTGAAAACTATCTGCATATATTTTGAAAATAAAAATCAATTATTTAACAAAGCAGGAAGACCTGGGTTCAAACCTCAACTACCGGACATTGTGACTCTGAGCAAATCATCTAATTTCTTATTGCTTTGGACAATTGTCTAAAACTAACAGTTAAGAACCAAAAAATCATTGTGTACAGCAACAATAAGATTATGTGATGATTACCTGTAATAAACTTGACTCTTCTCATCTATTAAGTGATTCAAGGCAATTCCAATAGTCTTGTGATGGAAAGATCCATCCGCATTCAGAGAGAAGATTATGAAGAGTGAATGTGGATCACAGTGTAGTATTTTCACCTTTTTTGTTGTTGTTTGCTTGATTGTTTTTTTTTTCTTGTGCAGCATGATAAATGTGGAAATATATTCAGAGGAATTGCACATATTTAACCTGTATTAGATTGCTTGCTATCCAGGGGCTGGGGGGGGGGGGCGGGGAAAGAATGAGAGAAGTTTGAAACATGAGGTCTTGCTAGAATGAATGTTGAAAACTAACTTTGCATGTATTTGAAAAAAGTACATACCATTAAGAAGTTTAAAAAAAGTTTTTGCAAAAACAAAACCAATGCAACTGATTAGAAGGAAAGCAGAAATATGCAAAACACTTCCCTTATTTTTCTCACCTTTTTTTTCCCAGAAATATGATTAATGTGGAAAGACATTTTATGTGATTTTCCATGTATAATTATCATATTACTTGCCTTTTTAATGATTAGGAATGGGAGAGAATTTGAAATTTATTTCTGTAATGAAAGGTAAAAATAAATAATCTAATAAATAAATAAATGAAACCAATATTTTCAGAGTGAGTATTAATCTATTTTAATGTAGGAAATGTTCTCATGGAAACTTCCTTACACCAATGAAATCATGGGACTGGACAAGAAACAAATTCATCTATCAGTCTAGCTGCATTCTACCCTACTCTCAATAGAATGTAAGTTGTTTTAGTTTTATCTTTTTATTCTCTGTGACAGGTGCAGTGTCTGTCACAAAGTAGGTCCTTAATAAAATTTTGGAATTTTGACTGGAAATGACTAAAAGAAGCTTTTAAGGTATTTTGAAAAGGAATGCTATTTTCTATTTTATCCATTTTGCAATTAATGTGTTTATAAATTTCTATAAATAATGATGATGATGGTGATAGTGGTGATGATAAAGATAATTATAATATTGATTATAATAATTCTAAACAACTAACATTTATATGGCACCTACTATATGCCGGGTACTATGTTAAGTATTTTATAATGATCATTTCATCTGATCCTCACAACAACACTGAGTTAGGTGGTTATCTCCATTTTACAGAAGTAATTAATCCAAATAGAGATTTAGTTATTTGTCCAGGGTCACATGAATAGTAAACTTCTGAGGCTGCATTTCCACTCAGGTCTTTCTTACTCAATAACCAAGGCTTTATCTACTAACTTCCCTATAAGTAGTTTCTTAACTCCAGACAAGGGATTTTTAATTTTTGTCTTTGAAGCTCTGGTACCTAGCATGCTACCTGGCACAAAGAAGGAGCTTTATAAATGCCATTTAGCCTATCATCCCTATTATGAACTGTAGTTGTGGATCAACTTAGCTTTAAAGTATGGAGATACAGTAGGCTGAGTCATTAAGTGTATTCATTAGTTCTGGCACCAATATGATAA
Source organism: Antechinus flavipes (assembly GCF_016432865.1). Classification (NCBI taxonomy): domain Eukaryota; kingdom Metazoa; phylum Chordata; class Mammalia; order Dasyuromorphia; family Dasyuridae; genus Antechinus; species Antechinus flavipes. The sequence goes on from NC_067398.1 coordinate 689,556,743, forward strand.
GCCCTATTCTGGGCTGCCCAAGGAGAAGTGAACCAGACCAGGTTGGAAATTAAAGTCAACAAGCTTTTATTAAATATCAATTATGCACAAGGCAATGCACTAAATGATGAGGAAAAAGCAAATTAAAAGTAATAATAATCCCCATTCTCTAGAAGATTACTGTCTGATGGGGGAAGTAACATGTAAGCAATCATGTACAAACAAAAGTCATATAGGATAAACTGAGAATATGAAGAGAGGGAAGGCACCTGAATTAAGGAATGTGGGGAAAGGCTTCTTGTAGTATCTGGAATTTTAATTGGAATTGGAAGGAAGCCAGGAGACTAAGAAAATCAAAACTCCTCCTATGCCTAGCAGTTGTGTAATAAATGTAGTCATAGTAAATGGCTGCTTCTATTCTAGCCCAAGCAAGATATAGAGAGCTAGGTTCAAAAATAGATATCTTTATCTATCTATAATTATAAATCTATAGTTCTCTCTCTTTTATAGATAGATAGATGGTGAATAAGACATAAAATTATGGTTGATTTAAAGACTAAAAGACTGCAAAGTTACAAAGAGAAATACCGATAGTATAAAATACTTAGGAATCTATCTGTCAAGGGAAAATCAGAAACTTTATGAGCAAAACTACAAAACACATTTCACACAAATTAAGTCTGATCTAACCAATTGGAAAAAATATTAAATGCTCTTGGATAGGGTGAGCAAATATAATAAAGATGACAATACTAACTAAACTAATCTATTTGTTTAGCGCTATACCAACCAGACTCCCAAAAAACTATTTTAATGACCTAGGAAAAATGACAACAAAGTTCATATGGTAAAACAAAAGGTCAAGAATTTCAAGGAAATTAATGAAAAAAAAATCAAATGGAGGTGGCTTAGCTGTACCAGATCTAAAATTATATTTATTATAGAGCAGCAGTTAGCAAAACCATTTGGTACTGGCTAAGGAATAAATTAGTTGATCAGTAGTATAGGTTAGGTTCAAAGGACAAAACAGTCAATAACTATAGCAACCTAGTGTTTGACAAACCCAAAGACCCCAGCTTTTGGGATAAGAACTTACTGTTTGACAAAAATTGCTGGGCAAATTGAAAACTAGTATGGAAGAAGCTAGGCATCGACCCACACTTAACACCATACACCAAGATAAGGTCAAAATGGGTTCATGACCTAGGCATAAAGAAAGAGATTATGAATAAATTAGAGGAACACAGGATAGTTTACCTCCCAGACCTGTGGAAGAGGAAGAAATTTATGACCAAAGAAGAACTAGAGATCATTACGGATCATAAAATAGAAAATTTTGATTATACCAAACTAAAAAGTTTTTGTACAAACAAAACTAATGCAGACAAGATTAGAAGGGAAGCAATAAACTGGGAAAATATTTTTACAGTTAAAGGTTCTGATAAAGGACTCATTTCCAAAATATAGAATTGACTCTACTTTATAAGAAATCAAGCCATTCTCCAATTGATAAGTGGTCAAAGGATCTGAACAGACAATTCTCAGATGAAGAAATTGAAACTATTTCTAGCCATATGAAAAGATGCTCCAAGTCATTATTAATAAGAGAAATGCAAATTAAGACAACTCTGAGATACCATTACACATCTGTCAGACTGGCTAGAATGATAGGGAAAGATAATACGGAATGTTGGAGGGGATGTGGGAAAACAGGGACACTAATACATTGTTGGTGGAATTGTGAATACATCCAACCATTCTGGAGAGCAATTTGGAACTATGCTCAAAAAGTTATCAAACTGTGCATACTCTTTGATCCAGCAGTATTACTACTGGGATTATATCTCAAAGAGATCTTAAAGAAGGAAAAGGGACCTGTATGTGCACAAATGTTTGTGGCAGCCCTCTTTGTAGTGGCTAGAAACTGGAAACTGAGTGGACGCCCATCAATTGGAGAATGACTGAATAAATTGTGATATATGAATATTATGGAATATTATTGTTCAGTAAGAAATGACCAACAGGACGATTTCAGAAAGGCCTGGAGAGACTTACACAAACTGATGCTGAGTGAAATGAGCAGGGCCAGGAGATCGTTATATACTTCAATAACAATACTATGTGCTGATCAATTCTGATGGACCTGGCCATCTTTAGCAATGAGATGAACCAAATCAGTTCCAATGGAGCAGGAATGAACTGAACCAGCTAAAGAACTCTAGGAGATGACTAAGAACCATTACATTGAATTCCCAATCCCTATATTTTTGCCTATCTGCATTTTTTATTTCCTTCACAGGCTAATTGTGCAATATTTCAGAGTCCAATTCTCTTTGTACAGCAAAATAATGGTTTGGTCATGTATAGTTATTGTGTATCTAATTTATACTTTAACATATTTAACATCTACTGGTCATTCTGCCATCTAGGGGAGGGGGTAGGGGGAAGGAGGGGAAAAATTGGAACAAGAGGTTTGGCAATTGTCAATGCTGTAAAATTACCCATACATATAACCTGTAAATAAAAGGCTGATTTGGTTCATCTCATTGCTGAGGATGTCGGGTCCATCAGAATTGGTCATCATATAGTATTGTTGTTGAAGTATATAACGATCTCCTGGCCCTGCTCATTTCACTATCATCAGTTCATGTCTCTCCAGGCCTTTCTGAAATTGTCCTGTTGGTTATTTCTTACTGAACAATAATATTCCATAATATTCATATACCACAATTTATTCAGCCATTCTCTAATTGATGGGCATCCACTCAGTTTCCAGTTTCTGGCCACTACAAAGAGGGCTGCCACAAACATTTTGGCACATACAGATCCCTTCCCCTTCTTTATGGATATAAGTCCAGTAGTAACACTGCTGGATCAAAGGGTATGCACAGTTTGATAACTTTTTGAGCATAGTTCCAAATTGTTCTCCAGAATGGTTGGATGTATTCACAATTCCACCAACAATGTATTAGTGTCCCTGTTTTCCTACATCCCCTCCAATATTCCGCATTATCTTTCTCTGTCATTCTAGCCAGTCTGACAGGTATGTAGTGGCATCTCAGAGTTGTCTTAATTTGCATTTGTCTGATTAATAATGACTTGGAGCGTCTTTTCATATGGCTAGAAATAGTTTCAATTTCTTCATCTGAGAATTGTCTGTTCATATCCTTTGACCATTTATCAATTGGAGGATGGTTTGATTTCTTACAAATTAGAGTCAATTCTCTATATATTTCGGAAATACTAGTTTCCAATTTTCCTAGCAATTTTTGTCAAACAGTAAGTTTTTACCCCAAAAGCTGGGGTCTTTGGGTTTGTCAAACACTAGGTTGCTATAGTTATTCACTGTTTTGTCCTTTAAACCTAACCTATTCCACTGATCAACTAATCTATTCCTTAGCCAATACCAAATGGTTTTGGCAACTGCTGCTCTATAATATAATTTTAGATCTGGTATAGCTAAGCCACCTTCACTTGATTTTTTTTTCATTAATTCCCTTGAAATTCTTGATCTTTTGTTTTTCCATATGAACTTTGTTGTTATTTTTTCTAGGTCATTAAAATAGTTTTATGGGAGTCTGGCTGGTATAGCGCTAAATAAATAGATTAGTTTAGGTAGTATTGTCATCTTTATTATATTTGCTCGCCTTATCCAAGAGCACTCTCATGTGACCCATTTGCTTTATAATGAAGGAACTAAGGTTATAAGAGGCTTTATATATTTATTTGTTTACATAGTATTATTATTATCATAGTTGCTAGCATTTATGTAATATCTATTTTGTGCCAGGCACTGTGCTAACATCTTTACAAACATCTAATTTGATTTTCACGGCAACTCTGGGAGTAAGGTGCTAATATTATGCTCATTTTAAAGTTGAACCAAACAGAAAGAAATTGTCTCCAGGGGCTCACATCTAGTAAGTAGCTGAGGCTAGATTCAAATTCAAATCTCCTTGATGCTAGATTCATTGCTCTACTAGATCACCTAAATATATGTCTATAAGTACCCTTTGAGATCATCTGGTTCAGTCTCATCATTGTATATTTGAGAAAACAGACACAGATAAGTTAATTGTACTAATGATTACATGAATAGTCAATAGCAAAGCCAAATTTGAAATTCGAATTTGTTTAACTAGGAAAAAAAAAAGCCAGAAAGAAATAGGCCTGAGTATTAATACAATGCAACTTTGAGGAAATTATTCATTTGGTCATAATTTGTTGTTCAGTTATTTTTCAATTATATCCAACTCTTCATGAACCCATTGGGTTTTTATTGGCAAAGATAATGGGATTGCTTGCCATTTCCTTTTCTGGTTCATTTTATAGATAAGGAAACTGAGGCAAAGAATATTAAGTGACTTGTTCAGGAAAACATACTTAATAAGCATCAGTGACTGAATATGAACTCATATCTTCCTGATTGCAGGCCCAGCATTCTATCCCACTACATCACCTAGCCAACTAACTTATCATTTGGATGGAAAGACATGTTTAATTACAAGATAACCAACTAAATTGTAAACACAACAAACCCAGAAAAAACAAGGTCTATATTTCTGAGAGCATTAACCAAGGCACCCAGAATAAATCAGAGATAATGATAGAACTCACAATACAGAATTCAAAACTGGATTTGTGGACATTTGGTGAATTTTAATTACTTATACCTGTGGAGGGTTTTTTTTTTATGAAACTGTTTTCTTGATTAAAATTAGTCAAATAAGCTTTTTATACTTCACTTCAAAGATAACAATTCTTTACAAAATTTTCCCATTATACTTAATGGAAAGCAGTGAAATTCCAACTAGTGAGTCAATAAACAACAATAATAATAGTAAAGAATAGAATTTTATTTAACAGAACATAATTCTTTAGAGGATTGGCCTAGTTCTTCCCACTGATAATAGATTCTTTAAGATCTTTTCAAGGCAGCTAGATAGATAGTTAAAAAGCGTAAGTAATAGAGCACTGAATCTGGAGTAAAGAGATCTGAGTTCAGATCTGTCTTCAGACATAAGCTATGTGACTTAGGCAAATCACATAATCCTGTTTGCCTCAGTTTTCTCATCTTTAAAATGACCTGAAAAAGACAATGGTAAATTATTCCAGTATCTTTGTCCAGACAACATAACAACTAAACAACAACTATAGGGAAAAGCACATTGGTCTTGCATCCAAGAAGACCTCAATTCAGATCTAGACTCCTACTTGTTAACTCTGTGACCATGAACAAATCTCTTGGATTTTTTAATTTAAAATGAGACTAATAGTAACACGGACTTTACCAGATTGCTATGAAGATAAGAGGTAATCATTTCTAAGTCTTTTCAAGCTTTAAAGAGTTATTTAAATGCCAGCTAATGCTGGCATTTAATCAATTAAATTTTAATTAATTGAATTAACTAAATAATTATTATGGCAAAGAGAACATTGAACTTAGTGTCAGGAGCATTTCAGTTCAAATCTGGCCTTGGATATTTATTAGCTGTGTGATCTGGGGAAGTCACTTAGTTATTTTCCATCTGCCTCAGTTTCCTTGTTTACAAAATAAGAATAAACAATAATAGCACTTGCCTCCCAAGATTACTGTGAAAATAAAATGAGATAATATTCTTAAATTATATCACAAATTTTAAGGTGCTCTATAAATGCTGTTCCGTTATTTCAATTCATTCTTCATAAGCTCATTTAGGGCTTTCTTTGCAGTGACACTGGAGTTGTGCACCATTTCCTTCCCCAGCTCATTTTGCAGATGAGAAACCACAAACAAATGGGATTGAATGACTTGCCAAGGGTTATACAGATAGTAAGTGTTTGGGGCCAGATTTGAATTCAGGTCTTCATGATTCCAGACAATTTATCCACTACAACACATAGCTGCTCCATACAAATGCTAGCTGTTATTATTTCTGAAGCATTGAATCTCAGTGTTTGCAGGGGCAATGTAGGGAAACTAGCCAAACCCTTATCCAAACAGGCATTTTTTTAAATTATTAAATCTTATTTTAAATTTATGGAATAAAGCAAGCAATTACATAATATAGCATAATAAGTTGATAGTAGATGAAACTGAAAATCCACTATGTACAACTTTCTATTCCCTTCAAATACACAACAAAATCATCATGAAAAAATTGTTCCCCCTCTGTCCTCTTCAATATGGCTACCTTCAGACACAAATAGGTCTCTTTGTGTATATATTATGTAAAATAATGCTATGTATACTTTCATTCATCAATTTTTTTCTCAAAATGCAGACAGTATCTTTTTTATATATTATTCATACATAATTTTGGTATTTATAGGACATTTTCTGATTTTTTTTGTACAACATACCCATCTTTTCTTTAAAGACTTTCAGTGAGGGGGAGAGATCTACTTATCAATGCAAATACTTATCAGGAGCCTGTTATGTGCCAGGTACTCTGCGACCAGATATAGGAGTACCTTCCACCTAGAGACAGGGTGGTTATTATTTAAAATTATTTTTAATAATTATCATCATTTAATTAATTATTTAAATTATTTTAAATAATTATTATTTAATTATTTTAAAATATTATCTCTGTGTGGTCTCTAAATAATTCTTTTTGTATCTTCCTTCTGTTTCACCTAGTTTTGTTTCCTGAGGCCAAATAGAACAAATCTCACTCTTCTCAAAATAATTCTTCAACTTCTTGATGATATATTTACTTATTTTTCTATTTTCTCCACCTCTACTTACAAGCCTGTTCTTTTCAAGGTTAAATATTCACATTTCCTTCAACTGATTCTTTCATAGTATGATCTCCTATTCCTGCATACCCTTCCCTGAATATTAGAAAAGAGGTCCTAATTCCACACTCTAGCATAGGGACGCCATCAATAAATGTTTTTTAAATTCAACTATATTCATTATTTATACAATAATTAAGTCAAGGTATGTTCAAGACCAATACGATAAGATCTTAGACTAAGAAGAACCTCTTAGACAAACATTCTAACAATATATACAACCTCCCAGAGTTAGAATAATTTTATACTCTCCTTTCTCTATGTGTGTTTATTTTTAGATTCCTTTCTCCCTCTCCATTAGATTTTGAGCTCTTAAAGACAGCACTGTTTTTTGATTCTCTTTGCATCTCCAGAACATAGCTGTTATTGGTCCTTCATTCTCTTTATGTTTTTTAGCACTCACTTTTCAATTTATTTATTTTAAGGATGCATTGCCTTATAAATCATGTTGAGAGAGAAAAATCAAAACAGGAGGTGGAGCCAAGATGGCAAAGAGGACACATATTTCTTTGTGACTTTCTCCCATGACCCTCAGACTAATTAGCAAATCCAGCCTCTGAGTTAATTCTGGACTGGCAGAATCCACAAATTAATATAGCAGAATATAATTTTGAAACACTCCAGAAATGGTCTGTTTCAATTGGGCACAGAGGGAGGTGGGCCAAGTGCAAGCAGGCTGAGCACAGATGCCAGCACAGACATGTGGTGGTGCAGACTCCACGTGGCAGAGACTCTATGGGGAGGAATCTACAACAGTGTTGACTACTCTGCTTTGGTTAAACATCCAACACAAACACAAAAGGTAAATAGTAAACCCCAAAATGAAAGAATCTCATGGGACCTGACCATGCCCACACAGCACCAGAAGGCAGGTAGCACAGCCACTGTCTCTTGTAGAGGAAACTTGCACAATCTCCCTTGCCTAAAAGAAGATCTCAACTTAAAAAAAAAAGTAAAAAAGCAAAAAGACTTCTGATCATAGATAGTTGTAATGGTGAAAGAGAAGAACAGATTTCAAACCCTGAGGAGACTAAAAGCAGATTGTCTCCAATGAAATTCCAAAGGGTGATATAAATTGGTCCCCATTGCACAAAACTCTCCTAGAAGAAATTATAAAAGCTCTTAAAAGAGAGCTGGAATAATGGGGTGGGGAAATGAAAACGTTACAAGAGGATTTGGAAAAAAAACCAGAAACTATCTAAAGAAAATTTATTACAAAATAGAACTAATGAAATAGAAAAAGCATATAACTCCTTAAAAATAGATTTGACAAAATGGAAAAAGAAAACAACTCCCTAAAAAACAGAATTTGTGAAATCAAAAAAGAAATTAACTTCTTAAAAAACAGAATTTGTGAAATGGAAAAAAAAATCCATAGAACAAAATAACTCATTTAAAAATTCATTAAAAATTGGATAAATACAAAAAGAACCAAAAAAAAAGTAAATGAAAAGAATTATTAACTAAAAAGCAGAACTGAAAAAAATGGAAATGAATTACTCAATGAGACATGAAGAATCAGTTAAGCAAAACCAAAAGAAGAAGAAGAAGAAGAAGAAGAAGAAGAAGAAGAAGAAGAAGAAGAAGAAGAAGAAGAAGAAGAAGAAGAAGAAGAAGAAGAAGAAGAAGAAGAAGAAGAAGAAGAAGAAGAAGAAGAAGAAGAAGAGAAGAAGAAGAAGAAAAGAAAGAAAGAAAGAAAGAAAGAAAGAAAGAAAGAAAGAAAGAAAAAACATAGAAGAAAAGAAAAATACCTACTTGGGAAAACAACTGACCTGGAAAATAGATATGAGAGACAATCTGAGGATTATTAGACTTCCTGTAAACAATGATGGAGAAAGAGCCTAGACATTCTTTTTCAGGAAATAATCAAAGAGAACTGCCCCAATGTTTTAGAATCAGAAGACAAAATAACCATTGAAAAAAATTCACCAGACATCTCCTGAAAGAGGTCCCAAAATTAAAACTCCAAGGAATATTGTGGCTAAATTTCAGAATTATTGGACCAAGAAAAAATATTGCAAGCAGCCAGAAAGAAACAATTAAAATACCAAGGAACCACAATAAGGATTACACAAAACCTAGCAGCTTCCACCTTAAAGAATTCAAGGGCCTGGAATCTGATATTCTGAAAGGCAAAGGAACTTGGAATCCAGCCAAGAACAAACTATTCCACTAAAATGAACATATTCTTTTAGGGAAGAAGATAGACATTCAACAAAACAGATGAATTCCATTTATTTCTGATGAAAGATCAGAGCTGAACAAAAAATTTTGACTTCCAAATATAGAACTCAAGAGAAGCATAAAAAGGTAAAAAAAAAAAAAAAAAAAGAAGAAGAAGAAGAAGAAGAAGAAGAACTCGAGAACTATGTCTCTGTTATGAGTTTATATAGAGTGCAAGTATAATTTGATTGTACTGTTATAATATAAAAAAGAAGCTGGAGGTGGAAAGGGTACTGTACTAGAAAAAGGAGAAACAAGAGGTAAAATGAGGGGAATTATATCTCATTAAGAGGCAAAGGAAAAAAAACTATTATAATTGAGGGAAAGGAGGTTATTTATACCTTCTGAATTCAATTCTCCCTGTGCAACAAGAAAACTGTTCGGTTCTGCACACATATATTGTATCTAGGATATACTGTAACCCATTCAACATGTAAAGGACTGCTTGCCATCTGGGGGAAGGGGTGGAAGGAGGGGAAAAATTGGAACAGAAGTGAATGCAAGGGATAATGCTGTAAAAAATTACCCTGGCATGCATTCTATCAATAAAAAGTTATTAAAAAATAATAATAATTGAGGGAAAGAAGGAACATTGTTTGAATCTTACTCTCCTCAGATTTGGCTCAAAGAGAAAATATTAGACATATTTGGTTTCACAGAGAAACTTCTTTGACCTTATAGAAAAGTAGGAGGGGAAAGGGGAAAAGAGAAAGGGTTGCCTAATAGAAGAGAAAACAGAAAGGTATAAGAAAGGGGGAGGGCCTCTAAAGTGGGAGGACTGCTTGAAGCAAGTGGTGCTCATAAGTAAAACACTAGGGAGGAAGGAAAGGAGATGAATAAAGAGAAAAGCATAATTTGGGGTAAATAAGATAGCAGGAAATACAGAATTAATAGTTTTAACTGTAAATGTGAATGGGGTGAACTCTCCCATAAAGTGGAAATGGTTGAAAAGCCAGAACTCTACAATATGTTGTTTACAAGAAACACATTTAAAGCAGAGTGATACTAATAGAGTAAAGGTAAAACACTAGAGCAGAATCTATTATGCTTCAGGAGAAATAAAAAGAGAAGTTTAAAAAGTTAAAAAAAAAAGAATATCCTGATCTCAGATCAAGCAAAAGCAAAAATTGATCTAATTAAAAGATAAAGAAGGAAACTATATCTTGCTAAAGGGTGTAATAGAAGATGAAGCAATATCAATACTAAACATATATGCACCAAGTGGTATAGCATCTAACTTTCTAAAGAAGAAGTTAAGAAAGCTGCAAGAAGAAATAGACAGCAAAAGAATAATAGTGGGAGATCGTAACCTTGCTCTCTCAGAACTAGATAAATTGAACCACAAAGTAAATAAGAAGAAGTTAAGGAAGTAAATAGAATACTAGAAAAGTTATGTATAATTAGGTATTCTCCCCTTCCCCCATGCCCTTCCTAGATGACAAGTAGTCCAACATACATTAAACATGGTAGGAGTAAATTGGAACATAGGGTTTTGCAAGGGCTAATGTTGAAGAATTGTCCACCCATGTTTTGAAAAATAAAAAAGCTTTAATAAAAAAGAGCAAATGAGAAAAACAATGGGAGAGATTTAAAAAAACAGAAAAAAAGAAATTAACACACTATATATTAATTTATAGTCAACCTACATAATCCTTTTTCTGGATGCAGATGGAATTTTCTATCCAAAGTCTATTGTGATTGCTTTGGTTCACTGAACCACTGAAAAAAACCAGGGCTTTCATAGTTGATCATCACACGTTTTTGCTCTTATCGCATATACAATGCATTCTTGATTCTGATTGTTTCACTCAGCATCAGCTCATGTAAATTTTTACAGGTCTTTCTAAATCACTTGTTCATAAATTTTAGTAGAACAATAATATTCCATTATTTTCATATACCACAACATATTCAGCCATCCCTCTACGGATGGGCATCTACTCATGTTTCAATTCTTCGCTGCCACAAAAAGAGCTAATACAAACATTTTTTTTACATGTGGGTCCTTTTCCCTCCTTTATGATTTCCTTGGGATACAGACCCATTAATGTCACTGCTGGGTCAAAGAGTATTCCCAGTTTGCTAGCCCTTTGAGCATAGTTTCAGAGTGATCTTCAGAATAGTTGAATCATTTCACAATTCCACCAACAATTAGTTTCCCAGTTTTTCCACATCTCCTCCAACATTTATCATTTTTTTCTGTCACCTTAGCCAATCTGAGAGGTATGAGACGGTGCCTCAGAGTTGTTCTAATTTGAATTTCTCTAATCAATAGTAATGGAGAGCATTTTTTCCATATGATTATAGATGGATCTTATTTCATCATCTAAAAATTGTTCATATCCTTTAACCATTTATCTACTGGGGAATGGCTTGTACTCTTATAAATTTAATATAGTCCTTTATTTTAGAAATAAGACCTTAAACAGAAACACTGGATATAAAGATTTTTAATCTTGTTTCCATTTTGTTTTATTTGTACAAAAAAATTTAATTTAATATAATCAAAATTGTCCATTTTGTCTTTCATAACATTCTCTAGCTCTTCTTTAATTTCCAAAGATCTGATTTTCCTAATTTGTTTATGATGTCACCCTTTGTGCCCAAATCATGTACCCATTTTGCCTTATTTTGGTATGGGCTGTGAGATGTAGGTTTATGTGGAGTTTCTGATATATTATTTTTGGTTTTCCCAGCAATTTTTATCAAATAGTGAGTGTAGTTTTGGGATTTACCAAATACTAGATTGTTATAGACCTTGATTATTGTCTCATGTATATCTAATCTATTTTACTGATCCACCACTATTTCCTAGGCAAAACTAAATGGTTTTAATAACAACTGCTTTATAATACAGTTTTAGCTTTAGTACTGCTAAGCCATCTTTTTTTTTAATTTTTTTCCATTAATTCCTTTGATATTCTTGATCTTTTGTTCTTCCAGATGAATTTTGTTATTTTTTTTCTAGTTGTATAAAATAATTTTTGACCATTTGATTGGTATGGCACAGAATAAATAGGCCAATTTAGGCATAATTGTCATTTTTATTATATTTGCTCGGCCTACCCATGAGCAATTGATATTTTTACAATTGTTTAGATCTGACTTTATTTGTGTGAGAAATATTTTATAATTGCGTTCAAATAGTTCTTGCATTTGTCTTGGTAGGTAGACCCCCAAGTATTTTATTTTGTCTACTGTCAATTTAAATGAAATTTCTCTTTCTATTTCTTGCTGGTGGGGTTTGTCAGTAACATATAGAAATGGTGATGTGTGTGCATTTGTTTTATATCCTATCACTTTGCTAAAACCGTGAATTGCTTCCAGTAGCTTTTTGAATGATTTTCTAGGATTCTCTAAGTATATCATGATATCATCTGCAAAAAGTGATAGCCTTATTTTCTTATCCCCTATTCTAATTCCTTTCATTTCTTTTTTCCCCTTATTGCTAAAGCAAATGTTTCTGATACAATGTTTAATAACAGTGATGCTAATGAGCATCCTTGTTTCACCTCTGATATTATTGGGAATGAATTAAGCTCCTCTCCATTATAAATAATGCTTGTTCTTGTTTTAGATAGATATTGGTTATTATTTTAAGGAAAGCTCCTTTCATCCCTATGCTCTCTTGGTCCTTCATTCTCTAAGAGGACCAATAATATCTTAATTTTCAAGTGAATTGAATTTAAGGGAAAGATGGCTATGCAAAACCACCAGCTTCATTTTATTCCCCAAAATCCTCTGGGTCCTGTGTCAAGATATTGATCAGGATGACTAGAAATAGCCCTGGATACAGTGGGAGATTCTGGTCTCTTTAAGCTAATTCTTAAATCTTTAAGGCACTCCTGGGTCTCAGTTTATCTGAATCAACACTCATCTAGCTTTTACATAGTACATAATAGACACTTAATAAATAGTTATTGACTAACTCTTGACTTCCTTCTTCTCCTTTGTCTGTACCTTTCCTTTCTTCCCTCTTTTTGTATCCTTCCTGCTTCCTTTCTTTCTCTGTCTCAATTTCTTTGTCTCTCTACCTCTTGTGTTTCTGTCTCTTTTTCTCTTTCTGTCTCTGTTCCTTTTTATGTCTATTTCTGTCTGCTTCTGTCTCTCTGTGTCAATCTCTTTCTGTGTTTCCCCATGTATGTCTCTCTGATTCTATCTCTTTATCTTTCTCTGTCTTTTTGCCCCACCTCCCTCTCTCTGCATGTGTGTGTGTATGTCTCCCCACCCAGATTTTCAAATCCTTTCTTTCTTTGACTTCTCCCTTTTTGTCTCTTTCTGCTTCCCTTCTTCTTTTTGTTTTTCTCTGTATTTTTATATCTCCACAGCTCCCTAGGAATCCCTGTATCAATCTTTGTCTCTCTTGTGCCTATTTTTTGGCAAATGTGTCTGTTTCCCTATTCTATTTCTATCTCTATATATCTCTTTGTCTATCTCTCTTCTTTTTAAAGAAAGATATAGCTTACCTGAAGAGGCATTCTACTCAGAAAGAATAAGCTGAATAAGGAAGCTAAAAGTCCCTTCTTCCTATTAGTTATTCTCACTACCTGATTCAAGAGACAATCCAATAAACATTTATTGTGCACTAACCCCACTTCCCAAATTCCCGAACAATACAGACCTATCACATACAATCCTTTCCCCTATCTCATCAACCACATTAAAGTATTAATTAAATGTCACATGTGTTACTTTCCATGTGTTCTTTTTCTCATTTTTCCCAGCTGATGAAGCCTCTCATTTAATAAGTCTATGCCCTACAGATCTCCCCCACCCTTTATCTTAAACAATCCTTCTTCATGCATCTTCACAAAAGCCATAGCCTGGTCAATGTCCAGAGTTTCTTCCTGAGTAGCTGACCATCTTTAGAACATTTCGTGATTTGAAACAACAGCCACTGATACTCTTCACAGATATAAATATAACTCTGAGTCTAAACAGTTGATGGTATTTCACTGAAACTGCACTTTTCATTAGGACATGATAATGACAATGAAGGATACTATTTTTGCCAGACTTTCAGAGAGCAAAAATGATGATAGAACAACACTGTGTTCTCAGTTGTCTCATTTGACCCTGCCTCCGAGGTAAACAGATTTGTTCACAAAGTGAGCTTTTGTTTGAGAGGGAAGTAATCAGTAGTCATCTGAGAGACTCATAGAAGAGTGAGTGGGATGGAGTAGATGAGTGGGCATAGAAGATCTGCCTAAAGTTATATCCAGTCCATATAGTTATCAATAACAAATATTCTTCTCAACTGTTAGAGAGAGGAAAAAATCCTGACCAAAAATAAAACTTTTTTCATCCATTATATAAAATAATATCAACAAGAGGGACAAAAAAGCAACAACATCAATGGAAAGCATTTTTTTTAAAATAATTAATAATAGTTGAAATAAACATAAGTTTACTTTTATAAAAGATAACTATGTGGTGCAGAGAATAAAATGCCAGGACTGGAATCAGGCAAACTCATCTCCCTCGGTTCAAATCACTCTAAGATCTTTGCCAAGAAAATATCAAAAAAGTCTCACAAAGAGTCAGACATGACTGAACAACAAAATAATTGTGCATATCTCTGGAAGTGTGTTTCATATGTATATTAAACTATTAACCATCTGCACAAATACATATAGATTTATATATATATATATATATATATACATATATATGTATATATACACACAGGTACTTAAAATATATGTGTATATGTGTGTTGTGCATATATCTGTATTACATACATATTTGTATTTTGTTTCTTCCTTCTTTTATTTTCACTCCTTCCTTTGCTTGTCTCTTTACTACTGCTTTTCAATTTTTCCAAAGTTCACTGTTGCTCTTTTTTCAAAATATTGTTTTTGAGGCAGGAAGAAGAAAGCAACATTGATAACATGAGAGAGTTGGAAGCAATCAGGTAACATGCTGGAATACACTGCTTTATTTTACATATGGAGAAACTGAGGCCATGTTAAGTGATTTGTTCAAGTTCACACAGATGGTAAATGCAAGAGCCAAGCTGATATTTGAACTCAGGTGCTCCAATTCCAAATAAACATTTTTCTTTGTTTCAAATCTCCCTAATTTGTACATATATATTATATAATATGTCATCTAGAATATATGTCACATACATTACATGTATATACATACCTATTTATGTATGTATCTGTGTATATATGTATTATACATATACATTATATACATGTACTTAGTGTATGTATCTAGATATATATATAGTATACATGTACATATTATGTGTATAAACGTATGTATATGCATACATACATACATGTATATACACACCTTCTCATGCTAGAAATGACTTTAGAATCAGACAGTGCTTGTTTTATGTCTCATCTCTAATAAATTCTGTCGATTGCCATCATGATAAACTAAACAGCTATCTGATAGGAATTTAAAATGCTCCATAATATGGGTCCAAGCTATCTTTCCAGAGTCATCATATCTTACTTGTGCTCATACAGTCTATATTCCTTAATGTTTTCACATGCAGCATTCAGTTCTCTACCCTGTCTGCAAATAACTGATCTCTGTGCCTGAAGTTCTCTTCTTCCCACCTTTTGAAATCTCTTCCTACCTTCAGGACCCCAACACAAGTGATACCACTTATATCAGGATTTTATTAATGCCCAGGTTATTAGTGTTCCACCAAAAAACTTATTTGCATTTGTTTTTTATGGAATTTCTAACATACTTCTATATGTAATTATTGTCCTTTCATAGCATCCCCAGAAAAATATTAACTTCTTGATGGCATGACCTTTTAATTTGTACTCATAATACCTAATAAAATTTGGTTTGTATTGCAGGAATCAGAACACCTGGATTAAATTGCCTGCCAATCTAGTTCAACCATTTACTATCTGTGTAATCTTGGACAAGTCAATTAACATGGCCTTGATTTTTCCATATGTAAAATGAAATGGCTATATCTTCCTACTGTATTATTTATTTCCTTCCAACTCATTCTATCCTTCCCCCTGCCTTAAAAACAAAAATAATGTTTTGAAAGGGGGCAACAGTGAATTTTGGAGAAATTTGCTTCTCACAGTTCAGCACTATTCCCTAAGTATCTCTCTTTCCTAATAAAAATGTCATCCGTAATTTTTTTATCAAAGAATTAATAGATGATGAGACCAATTCCATGATGATTATAAAGGTTTCACCTTTGTTCAAATTTGTTCAATTAGGACTAGCATTTGCAAAAGCAGCATGCTAAGGTGTTTGAAGTATATAAAGATGAGTGGTGTTCCTGATTCCTTGAAGCTTCCAGTCTAGTAGGGTACTCAAAAGTTTGCTAACAAGATGTCCTGTCAAAAGAGCCCATGCAGAAGGTATAGGCTAAATGGAAGGAAAACAGAAATAATAGGGGAAAGGTATAATAAATGGGGAGAGACTAAAGCGGGAGGACTGCTTGAGGCAAGTGGTGCTTATAAGTAAAATACTAGGGAGGAGGGAAAGGGGGAAAGGAAAGAGAAAAGTATAATTTGGGATTAATAAGATGGCAGGAAATATGGAACTAGTACTCTTAACCATAAATGTGAATGGAGTGAATTCTCCCATAAAGTGGAAGCAGGTAGCAGACTGGATTAAAAGCCAGAGTCTTACAATATGTTGTTTACAAGAAACACATTTAAAGCAGAGTAAAGGTAAAAGGCTGGAACAGAAGCTAATATGTTTCAGGTGAAGTAAAAACAAAAACAAACAAACAAACAAACAAAAACAGGGATAGCCATTCTGATCTCAGAACAATCTTTTAATTGATCTAATTAAAAGAGATAAGGAAAGAAATTATATCTTGCTAAAGGGTACCATAGGTAATGAAGCAATATCACTACTAAACTTATATGTACCAAGTAATACAACATGGTAATTCCTAAAAGAGAAGTTAAGAAAGCTGCAAGAAGAAATAGACAGCAAAACTATACTAGTGGGAGATCTCGACCTTGATCTTTCAGAACTAGATAAGTTGAATCACAAAATAAATAAGAAATGTGTTAAAGAAGTAAATAGAATACTAGAAAAGTTAGATATGATATATCTTTGAAGAAAATTGAATGGAGACAGGAAGGAGTACACTTGCTTTTTGGCAGGTCATGGAACTTATTCAAAAACTGACCACATATTAGGACAGAAAGACCTCAAAAATCAAATGCAGAAAGGTAGAAATAGTAAATGCATTTTTTTCAGATCATGATGAAATAAAAACTACATTCAATAAAAGGCTGGGGGAAATTACATGAAAAAGTAATTGGAAACTAATTAATCTTATCCTAAAGAATGAATGGATGAAACACAAATCATAGACACAATTAATCATTTCATCCAAGAGAATGACAATAATGAGACAACATACCAAAATTTCTGGGATGCAGCCAAAATGGTAATAAGGTGAAATTTTATATCTCTAGATGCTTACTTGCATAAAATAGAGAAAGAGAAGATATTGAATTGGGCTTACAACTAAAAAATCTAGGGAAAAAATGAATTACAAACCATCAATTAAATACTAAATTCGAAATTCTTTTTTTTTTTTTTGTTGTTGTTGTTGTTGTTTTTCTTTTTTTTAAATTTTTTATTTAATAATTACATTATATTGACACTCGTTTCTGTTCCGATTTTTTCCCCCTCCCTCCCTCCACCCCCTCCCCTAGATGGTAAGCAGTCCTTTATATGTTGGATATGTTGCAGTATATCCTAGATACAATATATGTTTGCAGAACCGAACAGTTCTCTTGTTGCGTAGGGAGAATTGGATTCAGAAGGTATAAATAATCCGGGAAGAAAAACAAAAATGCAGATAGTTTACATTCGTTTCCCAGTGTTCTTTCTTTGGGTGTAGCTGCTTTTGTCCGTCATTTATCAATTGAAACTCAGGTCTCTTTGTCAAGGAAATCCACTTCCATCAAAATATGTCCTCATACAATATCGTTGTCGAAGTGTATAATGATCTCCTGGTTCTGCTCATTTCACTTAGCATCAGTTCATGTAAGTCTCGCCAGTCCTCTCTGTATTCATCCTGTTGGTCATTTCTTACAGAACAATAATATTCCATAACATTCATATACCACAATTTACCCAGCCATTCTCCAATTGATGGGCATCCATTCATTTTCCAGTTTCTAGCCACTACAAACAGGGCTGCTACAAACATTTTGGCACATACAGGTCCCTTTCCCTTCTTTAGTATTTCTTTGGAATATAAGCCCAATAGAAACACTGCTGGATCAAAGGGTATGCACAATTTGATAATTTTTTGGGCATAATTCCAGATTGCTCTCCAGAATGGTTGGATTCGTTCACAACTCCACCAACAATGCATTAGTGTCCCAGTTTTCCCGCATCCCCTCCAACATTCATCATTATTTTTTCCTGTCATCTTAGCCAATCTGACAGGTGTGTAGTGGTATCTCAGAGTTGTCTTAATTTGCATTTCTCTGATCAATAATGATTTGGAACACTCTTTCATATGAGTGGTAATAGTTTCAATCTCATCCTCTGAAAATTGTCTGTTCATATCCTTTGACCATTTATCAATTGGAGAATGGCTTGATTTCTTATAAATTTGAGTCAGTTCTCTATATATTTTGGAAATGAGGCCTTTATCAGAACCTTTGACTGTGAAAATGTTTTCCCAGTTTGTTGCTTCCCTTCTAATCTTGTTTGCATTAGTTTTATTTGTACAAAAGCTTTTTAATTTGATGTAATCGAAATTTTCTATTCTGTGATCAGTAATGGTCTCTAGTTCATCTTTGGTCACAAATTTCTTTCTCCTCCACAAGTCTGAGAGATAAACTATTCTATGTTCCTCTAATTTATTTATAGTCTCGTTCTTTATGCCTAGGTCATAGACCCATTTTGATCTTATCTTGGTATATGGTGTTAAGTGTGGGTCCATGCCTAATTTCTGCCATACTAATTTCCAATTATCCCAGCAGTTTTTATCAAATAATGAATTCTTTTCCCAGAAGTTAGGGGCTTTGGGTTTGTCAAACACTAGATTGCTATAATTGACTATTCTGTCTTGTGAGCCTAGCCTTTTCCACTGATCCACTAATCTATTTCTTAGCCAATACCATATGGTTTTGGTGACTGCTGCTTTATAATATAATTTTAGATCAGGTACAGCTAGGCCACCTTCATTTGATTTTTTTTTCATTAATTCCCTTGAGATTCTCGACTTTTTATTGTTCCATATGAATTTTGTTGTTATTTTTTCTAGATCATTAAAATATTTTCTTGGAAGTCTGATTGGTATAGCACTAAATAAATAGATTAGTTTAGGGAGTATTGTCATCTTTATTATGTTCGCTCGGCCGATCCAAGAGCACTTAATATTTTTCCAATTATTTAAGTCTGACTTTATTTGTGTGGAGACTTTTTTATAATTTTGCTCATATAATTCCTGACTTTCCTTTGGTAGATAGATTCCCAAATATTTTATGGTATCAACAGTTATTCTGAATGGAATTTCTCTTTGTATCTCTTGCTGTTGGGTTTTGTTGGTGATGTATAAAAATGTTGAGGATTTATGGGGATTTATTTTGTAGCCAGCTACTTTGCTAAAATTATGAATTATTTCCAATAGCTTTTTGGTAGAATCTCTGGGGTTCTCTAGGTATACCATCATATCATCTGCAAAGAGTGATAGTTTGGTTTCCTCATTGCCTACTCTAATTCCTTTTATATCTTTCTCGACTCTTATTGCCGAGGCTAGTGTTTCTAATACGATATTAAATAATAATGGTGATAGTGGGCAACCTTGCTTCACTCCAGATCTTACCGGGAAAGGTTCCAGTTTTTCCCCATTGCATATGATGCTTACTGATGGTTTTAAATATATGCTCCTGACTATTTTAAGGAAAAGTCCATTTATTCCTATGCTCTCAAGGGTTTTTATTAGGAATGGATGTTGGATTTTATCAAATGCTTTTTCTGCATCTATTGAGATGATCATGTGGTTTTTGTTTGTTTGGTTATTGATATAGTCAATTATGCTAATAGTTTTCCTAATATTGAACCAGCCCTGCATTCCTGGTATAAATCCTACTTGGTCATAGTGTATTATCCTGGTGACAATTTTCTGTAATCTTTTTGCTAATATTTTATTTAAGATTTTAGCATCAATATTCATTAGGGAGATTGGTCTATAATTTTCTTTCTCTGTTTTCAGCCTACCTGGTTTAGGTATCAGTACCATATCTGTGTCATAAAAGGAGTTTGGTAGGACTCCTTCAATCCCTATTTTTTCAAATAGTTTATATAACATTGGAGTTAATTGTTCTTTAAATGTTTGGTAGAATTCACATGTAAATCCATCTGGTCCTGGGGATTTTTTCTTAGGGAGTTGATTGATAGTTTGTTCTATTTCTTTTTCTGAGATGGGACTGTTTAGGATATTTACTTCTTCCTCTGTTAGTTTGGGCAAGCTGTATTTTTGGAGGTATTTTTCTATTTCATGTAAGTTGTCGAATTTATTGGCATAAAGTTGGGCAAAGTAACTCCTAATTATTGCTCTAATTTCCTCTTCGTTAGTGGTGAGTTCTCCCTTTTCATTTTTAAGACTAACAATTTGATTTTCCTCTTTCCTTTTTTTAATCAGATTTACTAAGGGTTTGTCTATTTTGTTGGTTTTTTCATAGAACCAACTCTTAGTTTTATTAATCAATTCAATAGTTTTTTTACTTTCAATTTTATTGATCTCACCTTTTACTTTTAGATTTTCAAGTTTAGTGTTTGACTGGGGGTTTTTAATTTGTTCCTTTTCTAGCATTTTTAATTGCAAACCCAATTCATTGATCTTCTCTTTCTCTATTTTATACAAATAGGCCTCTAGAGATATGAAATTTCCCCTTATTACCGCTTTGGCTGCATCCCATACATTTTGGTATGATGTCTCATTATTATCGTTTTCTTGGGTGAAGTTATTAATTATGTCTATGATTTGCTGTTTCACCCAATCATTCTTTAGTATGAGATTATTTAGTTTCCAATTATTTTTTGGTCTACTTCCCCCTGCTTTTTTTTTGAATGTAATTTTCATTGCATCGTGGTCTGAAAAGGATGCATTTACTATTTCTGCCTTACTACATTTGAGTTTGAGGTTTTTATGTCCTAATATATGGTCAATTTTTGTATAGGTTCCATGAACTGCTGAAAAGAAAGTGTATTCCTTTCTGTCTCCATTACATTTTCTCCAGAGATCTATCATATCTAACTTTTCTAGTATTCTATTTACCTCTTTGACTTCTTTCTTATTTATTTTGTGGTTTGATTTATCTAATTCTGAGAGTGCAAGGTTAAGATCTCCCACTATTATAGTTTTACTGTCTATTTCTTCTTGCAGCTCTCTTAGTTTCTCTTTTAAGAATTTAGATGCTACCCCACTTGGTGCATATATGTTTAATATAGATAGTGCTTCATTATCCATGCTACCCTTTAGCAAGATATAGTGTCCTTCCTTATCTCTTTTAATTAGGTCAATTTTTGCTTTAGCTTGATCTGAGATCAGGATGGCTACCCCTGCTTTTTTGACTTCACCTGAAGCATAGTAGATTTTGCTCCAACCTTTTACCTTTAACCTGCATGTATCTCCCCGCTTCAGGTGTGTTTCCTGTAAACAACATATTGTACGATTCTGGCTTTTAATCCATTCTGCTAACCGCTTCCTCTTTATGGGGGAGTTTACCCCGTTCACGTTTATGGTTAGAATGACCAATTCTGTATTACTTGCCATCTTGTTAACCCCGGTTTATGCTTTCCTTCCTTCTTTCCCCTTTCCCCCCCTTCCAAGTATTAAGCTTGTGAGCACCCCTTGCTTCTCACAGCCCTCCCTTTTTAGTATCCCTCCCCCCGCCTTAGAGTTCCTCCCCCTATCTTACCCCTTTCCCTCCCAGTTCCCGTATTCCCTTCCGCTTAGCTTATTTCTTCCCTTTCCACTTTTCCCTTCTCACTTTTCAATGAGATGGGAGAAGTTTCACCATAGATTGAATATGTCTTAAGATTTTTCACTTAAAGCCAATTCTGAAGGCAGTAAGATACCCACTATATTCATCCCCCTCCATTCTTTCTCTCAGATATAATAGGTTTCCTATGCCTCTTCATGAGATGTACTACCCCCACTTTACCCTTTTTCTGGTACAATGTCCTTTCCACATCAATTTCTAGAACAAGGTATACATGTATTCTTTATACATCTATATAGTCAAAATATAGTTCCCAAGATTAATCTTTACCTTTTTAGATTTCTCTTGAGTTCTATATTTGTAGATCAAACTTTTTGTTAAGTTCTGGTTTTTTCATCAGAAATAGATGAAATTCGCTTACTTCGTTGAATGTCCATCTTCTTCCCTGGAAAAAGATGCTCATTCTCGCTGGGTAAGTTATTTTTGGTTGCATACCAAGTTCCTTAGCCTTTCAGAATATCATATTCCAGGCCCTTCGATCTTTTAATGTGGATGCTGCCAGATCCTGGGTGATCCTTATTGTGGCTCCTTGATACTTGAATTGGGTTTTTCTAGCCGCTTGCAATATTTTTTCTTTCATCTGAGGGTTCTGGCATTTGGCCACTATATTCCTTGGTGTTTTGATTTTAGGATCCCTTTCAGTGGGTGATCGATGAATCCTTTCAATGTTTATTTTTTCCTCTGTTCCTATGACTTCTGGGCAGTTCTCTTTGATAATTTCCTGGAAGACAGTGTCCAGGCTCTTTTTTTCATCATGTTTTTCTGGGAGTCCAATGATTCTCAGATTGTCTCTCCTGGATCTGTTTTCCAGGTCTGTTGTCTTCCCCAGAAGGTATTTCACATTTTTCTCCATTGTTTGATTTTTTTGGATTTGCTTGACTGATTCTTCTTGTCTCCTCGAGTCATTCAATTCCACTTGTTCAATTCTGATTTTCAGTGAAGTATTCTCTTCACTCACTTTTTTAAAATCTTTCTCTAATTGTCCAATTGAGTTCTTTTGTTCTGTGGAATTTTTTTCCATTTCGCCAATTTTGTTTTTTAGAGAGCTGTTTTCTGTTTCCAGTTCACTAATCCTATTTTTCAAGGATTTTACTTTTTTATCCACTCTCTCTTTAACTTTCTCCAGGCTCTTTTGCCAAGCCTCCCTCTCCTTTTCCCAAGCCTCACTCTGCTTTCCCCATTTTTCTTCTAGCTCCCTTGTGAGAGCCTTTTTAATCACTTCTATGAGGTTCATCTGTGCTGAGGAACAGACAATCTCCTCCTTTGGGGATTCACCTGGGGACTGCCTGTTTTTAGTCTCCTCAGGATTTAGAGTCTGCTCTCTATCTGTGTAGAAGCTGTCAAGGGTTAAAGTCCTCTTCAGCTTCTTGCTCATTCTGTCTATTAATCAGAGACAAACTACCAAAGAAAAACAGAAAAAACTGGAGTCTTTCTTTGGGGGGGGGGCTGGGTGTGTTATCGAGCTTCCTCTACAGACTGCAGGGGGCAGCAGTGAGGCACTAGCAGGACTGTGCTGCGCCTGCGCTCTGAGATCCCAAAGCGTGCTGAGTCACTGTGGGGGGGGGGGGGAAGGGGGGGAGGCCAGGTCCTGAGAGACTCCAGCTGTTTGGGGTTGTATTCTTCAGCCCCGGTGTTTTTAGCTTCTCTGCTGGGCTGTTGACTTGCTGCCGGAAGAAAGTATCTAAACCTGTAGTGAAGCTCTCCCCGCAGAAACGGCTACAATCACTCTCCACCCCCTCTCCAGTCTGCTCCTGTGCCCTCACTGCCGCTGCCCGCCGCCTGCGCCCGATCTAAAACCGCCCCAGCCCTCCAGTAAAGACAGACCTTTCTTGGCGGATCTCAAGGATGGCTTCTCTTGGTAACTATTTGTGGGTTTTTTTCAGTCAAGCATTGATTCAGAGGCTTGTAATGAAATGGATAGTGAGAGAAAGCGTGGAGCTTATGCAGCTGTGAGCCTCCTCTCCGCCATCTTAACCGGAAGTCTAAATTCGAAATTCTGAAAATAAAAGGGGAGATTATAATAAAATTGAAAATAAGAAAACTATTGAATTAATAAAATTGAGTGATTTTATGAAAAAACCAACACAATAGATAAACCTTTAGTTAATTTGATTAGAAATAGAAAAGAAGAAAATCAAATTGTTAATCTCAAAAATGAAAAAGAAGAACTTTCCACCAATGAAGAGGAAATTAGAGCAATAATCAGGAGTTACTTTACCCAACTTTATGCCAATAAATTTGACAACCTCGGTGAAATGGAGAAATAGCTATAAAAGTATAGATTGCTTATTAACAAGAGAGGAAATAAATTACTTAAAGAGTACCATTTTAGAAAAAGAAATAAAACAAGCTATTAATCAACTCCCTAAGAAAAAATGTTTAGGACCAGATAGATTTACAATCTAGTGTTTGACAAACCCAAAGACCCCAGCTTTTGGTATAAGAATTCACTATTTGACAAAAAGTACTGGAAAATTGGAAACTAGTATGGAAGAAAGTAGGCATAGACCCACACCTATCTCTGTATACCAAGATAAGGTTGAAATGATCTAGACATAAAGAATATTGTAAATAAATTAGAAAAACATAGGATAGCTTACCTCTCAGACCTGTGGAAGAGGAAGAAATTTGTGTCAAATATGAACTAGACTTCATTACTGATCACAAAATAGGTAATTTTGATTATATTAAGTTTAAAAATGTATAAACAAAACTAATGCAGACAATATAAACTGGGAAAACATTTTTGAATTCAAAGGTTCTGATAAAGGCCTCATTTCTAAAATATATAGAGAATTGACTCAAATTTATAAGAATTCAAGCCATTCTCCAATTGATAAATTCTTAAAGGATATGAACAGAGAATTTTCAGATGAAGAAATTGAAACTATTTCTAATATATGAAAAGTTATTCCAAATGACTATTGATTAGAGAAATATAAATTAATACAATTCTGAGATACCACTCACACCTCTCAGACTGGGTAAGATGACAGGAAAAGATTATGACGAATGTTGGAGAGAATGTGGGAAAACACTGATACATTCTTGGTGGAATTGTGAATGGATCCAACCATTCTGGAGAGCAATTTGGAACTATGCTCAAAAAGTTATCAAACTGTGCATACCCTTTGATCCAGCAGTGCCTCTACTGGGATTATATCTCAAAGAGATCTTAAAAGAAGGAAAGGGACCTGTATGTGCAAAAATGTTTGTGGTAGCCATCTTTGTAGTGGCAAGAAATTGGAAACTGAGTGGATGTCTATCAATTGGAGAATGGCTGAATAAATGATGGTATGTGAATGTTATGGAATATTATTGTTCTGTAAGAAATGACCAGCAGGATGATTTCAGAGAGGCCTGGAGAGACTTACATGAACTGATGCTAAGTGAAATGAGCAGAACCAGTGGGTCATTATATACTTCAACAACAATACAATTTGCTGATCAATTCTGATGGATGTAGCTTTCTTCAACAATGAGATGATTCAAACCAACTCCAATTTTTCAATGATGAAGAGAGCCATATACACCCAGAGAGAGGACTAAGGGAACTGAGTGTGGTTCACAACATAGCATTTTCATTCTTTTTGTTGTTGTTTGCTTGCATTTTATTTTGCTCCATTTTTGTGTGGCATAATTGTATAAATATATGAACATACATTGGATTTAATATATAATTCTATCATGTTTAACATATATTGGACTACTTGCCATCTAGCGGAGGGCATGGAGAAAGGGTAGAGGAATTGGAATGTAGGGTTTTGCAAGAGCTAATATTGAATTGTCTAGTGTTTTGAAAAATGAAAAAAAAAAAAAAGCTTTCATAAAAAAATCAATTTAAAAAAGCATCCATTCACACCCCCAAAAAAATAAACAAAATACTAAACAAATAAAGAAAAAAGTCTCCTTAATTCCATGTCCTGTTATACTCCAGTCTATGTTACTATGCACATATGCTTACCACCACATTTTCTGCCAATCAAACTACTTTATGTGTCAGATCTCTTTCAAACTTTGAAATTCTGAAGTGTCTTCAACATAATAAACACAGCCTAACCAGGAGCTAGATAGTATAGTGTATAGAGTCAATATCAATCAATAAACATTAAGTAAGCACAAAATCAAAGGAAGAATTTCTTTCTGGAGGGATAATCTAGCAACTTCAAGGAGTCCTGTGTCATTGGATTATAGGGTACCTGAGTAGTAAGAAGTTGAAGAGTAAGGTGTAAGACTTAAAATATAGGAAGGAACTAGGTTGTAAAGGGTTTTAATTGCCTATTTAAAGCCTAGTAAAATTATTTGACTTGCAAATTTATAAAAAAATAAGAACCCTGCCCCAATTTATAAATGTTCAAAGGATATGATCTGTGCCCAAAGGACTACAAATTCTTGCATATCCCTTGACCAAACAATACCCTACTAAGTATGAATACCAAAAAAAAAAAACAAAAAAAAAAACAGGGAAAAAAAGAAAATAATCTATATCTTCAAAAATATTCATAGCAGCTCTTTTCTCAGGACAAAAAAAAATTTAGAGATTTGAGGGGATGCCCATCAATTGGAAAATGGCCCCATAAACTTTGGTATGCTGATGTGATGGTTTGCATATGTGATGGAATGTTATTGTTCTCTGGGAAATGATGTGCAAGATGCTCTCAGAAAAAAAAATCCTGGAAAATTCTCCATTAACAAAATGGAATATAGTATAAACAAAGTGATGGCAATGTTCTGGTGACCCACGGAAATTAAGCAACTTAAAATTATTCAATTTAATAATGACAGAACTGGAAATCGGGTATTTCTGATTCTCCCAACCAGCTGTAAATTACTTTGTTATTCTCAGTAGTACAATCATCCACAACTACTCTGAAGAACTTATGATGAAAAAATCTTATCCATATGCAGAGAAGGAACTCATTTGATCTGAATACAGACTTGAAGCATTTTCTATTTCTCTCTTTACTTCTCTCTCTATATGTATAGAGCCATATACACCCAGAGAGAGGACTAAGGGAACTGAGTGTGGTTCACAACATAGCATTTTCATTCTTTTTGTTGTTGTTTTCTTGCATTTTATTTTGCTCCATTTTTGTGTGGCATAATTGTATAAATATATGAACATACATTGGATTTAATATATAATTCTATCATGTTTAACGTATATTGGACTACTTGCCATCTAGTGGAGGGCATGGGGAAAGGGTAGAGGAATTGGAATGTAGGGTTTTGCAAGAGCTAATATTGAATTGTCTAGTGTTTTGAAAAATGAAAAAAAAGCTTTCATAAAAAAATCAATTTAAAAAAGCATCCATTCACACTCCCAAAAAAATAAACAAAATACTAAACAAATAAAGAAAAAAGTCTCCTTAATTCCATGTCCTGTTATACTCCAGTCTATGTTGCTATGCACATATGCTTACCACCACATTTTCTGCCAATCAAACTACTTTATGTGTCAGATCTCTTTCAAACTTTGAAATTCTGAAGTGTCTTCAACATAATAAACACAGCCTAACCAGGAGCTAGATAGTATAGTGTATAGAGTCAATATCAATCAATAAACATTAAGTAAGCACAAAATCAAAGGAAGAATTTCTTTCTGGAGGGATAATCTAGCAACTTCAAGGAGTCCTGTGTCATTGGATTATAGGGTACCTGAGTAGTAAGAAGTTGAAGAGTAAGGTGTAAGACTTAAAATATAGGAAGGAACTAGGTTATAAAGGGTTTTAATTGCCTATTTAAAGCCTAGTAAAATTATTTGACTTGCAAATTTATAAAAAAATAAGAACCCTGCCCCAATTTATAAATGTTCAAAGGATATGATCTGTGCCCAAAGGACTACAAATTCTTGCATATCCCTTGACCAAACAATACCCTACTAAGTATGAATACCAAAAAAAAAAAAAAAAAACAGGGAAAAAAAGAAAATAATCTATATCTTCAAAAATATTC
Organism: Antechinus flavipes; assembly: GCF_016432865.1. NCBI lineage: Eukaryota > Metazoa > Chordata > Mammalia > Dasyuromorphia > Dasyuridae > Antechinus > Antechinus flavipes. The sequence continues at coordinate 689,584,666 of NC_067398.1, forward strand.
ATAGCAGCTCTTTTCTCAGGACAAAAAAAAATTTAGAGATTTGAGGGGATGCCCATCAATTGGAAAATGGCCCCATAAACTTTGGTATGCTGATGTGATGGTTTGCATATGTGATGGAATGTTATTGTTCTCTGGGAAATGATGTGCAAGATGCTCTCAGAAAAAAAAAAATCCTGGAAAATTCTCCATTAACAAAATGGAATATAGTATAAACAAAGTGATGGCAATGTTCTGGTGATCCACGGAAATTAAGCAACTTAAAATTATTCAATTTAATAATGACAGAACTGGAAATCGGGTATTTCTGATTCTCCCAACCAGCTGTAAATTACTTTGTTATTCTCAGTAGTACAATCATCCACAACTACTCTGAAGAACTTATGATGAAAAAATCTTATCCATATGCAGAGAAGGAACTCATTTGATCTGAATACAGACTTGAAGCATTTTCTATTTCTCTCTTTACTTCTCTATTTCTTTTTAAGATAAGTTTTCTTGAGGGTTTGTATTTTCATTAGGATGAGAGATCTGTGTTCTTTCACAACTTGACTTTTGTGGAAATGTTTTGTATAATTTCACGTGGTTTATTAATTGTGGGTGAGAATAAGGGAGAGAACCTAGAATTTGAAAATCTTAAAAACAAATGTTAAAAAAATTGCTTTGAGTGTAACTGGGGGAAATGTTAAATAAATCCATAAATTTAAAGGAAAAAAAAAACAGAGTTGCATAGCCTTAAAGGAAAAATTTGACTTGGAATCAGGAAGACCTGAGGAATCCTGTCTCAGATCCTAGCTATGTGATACTGAGCAAGATTCTTAACCTTATGTGCCTTTGTTTTCTCATCTGCAAAAAAATAGCTTAAAAATAGCACTTATCTCCCAGAATTAATAAGTATTAAATGAGATAACATGTAGAACACTTAAAAAACTTTTTTTAAACATTATATAAATGTAACTTCTTATAGTCAAACAACACCATAAAGTCACAAAAGGCTAATACAATATTGTTTGGTTACTATTCAATTGTTTTTAATCCAACTCTCCATAACCTCATTTGGAATTTTCTTGGAAGAGATCCTAGAATAATTTGATGTTTCCCTCCTCAACCTCATTTTATATGAGAGGAAACTGAGACAAATAGGACTAA